>NC_137132.1:10280457-10337957 GCF_949319135.1 Squalius cephalus | reverse complement strand
AGAGGTGATGCTTGATTTAAATCAATAATATATAAAAAAATAAAAAATTTGTGAAGAAGAAGAAAAAGAAAAAGAAGAAGAAATTATTTCAGGAGTGCTGGAATATACAAACAAACAAATGAATTAATTCAGGAGTACTGGAATAATAATAATAATACAGGAGTGCAGGAATAATAATATACTTAAGAAGAAAAAGCAATTATTTCAAGAGTGCTGGAATAACAATTCATCCATTCATTCATTCATTCATTCATTCATTCATTCATAAAAAAAATAAAAATAAATCCAGCTAGCCAGGAGTACTGGAATAATAATATATTTAATAATAAGTAGAAGAAGAAGCAGAAAAAGAAGAGATAATCATTTTAGGAGTGCTGGAAAAACAATATATTTGAATGAATGAAAGAATGAATCAAAAAACAAACACAACACAAAAAATGAATAATACAATACAATACAATAAAATATACAATGTGAATCTGAGCTGTCAACACATGTTAGTATGCATCGGTATGTTCATGAATAAAGAGGCAATGCTTGATTTAGATCAACAAAAAGCTGCGTTTTGTGAAAAATAATTTTAGGAGTGCTGGAATAATCGTTTTCCATGCTTATCGGCGTCTCTTCTCCACGCCTTCTCTGTAATCTGTTAACATGTGCCAAAACAAGATACAGTGTATGTAGGTTAAATCACAGCAAGATACATAAGATATTCAACAGGAAAAATGTTAAAAGATTTTATACACCAGGAATAGATCAGATGGTTTGCCAGAAGCCATGTGATTGGAGGGGAGGGGGTTATAATGGAATAATTCATGAAGTCAGTATTATGAAAGATTATCTGCTAAAATTTAAGTAGGGGTACGTAATAATAAAACTTCCCTTGACACGCACTGATGAATTGTGCAAACCACCAGGAACATGTATTAAAATAGTTTGATTTCATGCTGACTGTCGCTTTTATTAATTCATATTAGAGATGGAATTTTGATCTGGAGACATGCCCATGATTTTACAGCAACTGTTTATCCACTTTGACTTGCCAATGGATGTGCTAAAAGTCTCTGTCTGTGATGTTTTCAGATCGAAGCTCTATTAGCAATGTGTTCAATTCCTGTTTTTTTTTTTTGTATTTTTGTGGTGTTTAATTGACATGGTTGAGTACAACTTGTCTGCCCTTCCATCTGTTGTTTTATCACACCGGATTGCTAAACTGCATACTGTATTTCAAGATGACAAGAGTTTATTTAAAACTGCTGACGGTAGTTGTAATCTGTAGTAGCCATTGTGATATTTAAAAAAAAAGATGTGGAGGAGAGTGTAAATTGTTCAGCTTATAAGTACATTAGCTGCTCAAATCAACAATACTACTCATTAAATGCAGCTAATTAAGTTTTATGGTGTTAATGTTAGACTCTTTAGTCTGTAATGGAAAAAACAGGCCTCTTTAAATGATAATGTTTTAAGCATATAGACAGAAGGAAGGCAAACTAATGTATTTAATGTATAATATTAAATACACAAATTTCTAAGGCCTCTGAACTATCAACATTATCAAAACTTTGCTGAAAACCCTGTTGTACACAATCTACTACACACGTCTGAGTGAAAGTTTATATACTTATTAGCAAGTAACTGCACTAAATAGCTTATTTAAAGCTTAAAACTCCATGTTCCGGGTGAAGGAACATTGTTTTGGTAATTACGCGAGTAACGGCTTTTCTGGGCGGATGAATATGTCGGTTTGCACTCGTATCTACAGGCGATTCATTCTACAGTATTAATGGGTATGTAAACAACTGGAGCTCTTGACATTAACACCCACCAACTCGTCAGGCTGGATTTCAGCAGTGGCGTGTAACGCAGTCACTCCTACTAGCCACTTGAATTTTGAGGTTGAACTTTACATATAATATATACATTTTTCCAATTGTAGTCTTTTAAAAAAGGCATCTGGAGTAATAAACTAAATGCAATGTAGTGTTGTCAAAAATAGATTTTTTCGATACATATCGATACTGAAATATCTGACATGCTTCCAATACAATTTTTTCCGCAGAATAGACACAATACCAGCTGCATTTTCTTGCTCTCTCATCTCTCCGACAGTGAGTTGACACACAAACCCACCTCCCCTTAATCACTCATTTAATTAGCTCCGGATGAACATTATTGATGTTACAGGGCTTGAATTTTGGCATGGGACTGCGTGTATTACACATCATTTTACTCAAGTGCTAAATTGAGTTCTTTTTCGCTGTTTATAGCGCTTAAACAGTCAAATACACACAAAACAATGTCAAAATGCCGGTCTTGGCGAGTATTCACGTAAACGCACTCAGTTTTGTTTTAGGTTTTAGGTTTTCTCAGCGTAAACAGTTGAGAAATAAAATGCATGTGTAACAGTAAAATGGATCCGTGCATCCGGTCTTAAAGTGACAGCAGCCTAGTATACCTGCTGCCAAATTATAAGATAATATAAAAAATATTATATTATCAATAGAAGGCAGTTTTTCCCAATGGTATCAATGTCAAAATTGTAGCCAGTGAAAATGCTGAGTGGCTAGTAACTTCGGAAAACCACTAGCCACGGTGGCTAGTGAGGGAAAAAAGTTAATGTCGAGCCCTGTCTCTCTGAATGAGTTAAATAAATCCATTGTCATTGAGACAAAGTTTGATAAAAAAAAATATTTAAAAAAACTACTGCTTTATGGCTGTGAAAAAAATATTTTTTTCCAATTCACCCGCATTGGCAGGTGAGGCAAATGGTTAGTTTTGGACCCTGCAGATCTGATGCTTCAAATGCTTTTGTTTTTGTGTTTATTCTTGGTTCCAGACATCAGCATGAAACAATCTGACATTTTCAGTTAATAGCATTTTGAATGTTTTCAGTCTTGAAATTTAGCTTTGACCAGACTTTCTGACAGCGCATGCATTAACTGTTTGCCGAAATACAACCTTTACAAGGAAAGCCAGTCACCTTCACCTCAAAAAGCCCATTACTCTGCGTTTTTATAAACCCCAGGACGTGTAGCAGCCGTACACCCCTTTAATAGATGGATTTAGCCTTACATATTTCCCATGCACAATGCATCTCCTCACTCACACTTTCATTGATTGGCATGCTCTAAATGCCAGCGATGTTTCAGTGGGCGAACATGAGCTTGTGATGGAGGCAAGACAAATGTCTCCTTCACAGAAGACTAGATTCTGATTATCTGGCTCCCCGCAAAGCGGGCCAGTGGAGCTACGGTAACCGGCGGGAGACTCGGAGGGAAGCAAGCAAACAATGAGGCAGGGAACGGGGCAGGGAAGCGACTTGGCAAGCGATGGATAGGCAGGGAAGGCAGGCAGACAGACAGATAAGGAGAGACAGAGTGAGATGGCAGTCTCTTAGCTCCGCTCACGCTGCTTGGCTTGATTAATCCCTCCCTGACTACAACCACACACACTCCTGATCTGTAGGGTGCAGGTGTGTGTGGAATGAGAGGGAGTGCGGAGACAGTTATTGCGTGCCTTTGTATGTGTGTGTGTGACTGTCAGCAAAAGATATAAAATGTGCGTCTTATGTGCTTGCATACAAATGAAGGTTGTGGTTATCTGCCGTGTGTGGGTGAGAAGACGACGGCCTAAAAAAATGAGTGAGAAGGAGGGAGATGGTGAGTGAAAGAGCCGAGAAAAAGAGTGTTAGTACTCAAATGTGTGTATTTATATATAGGTGCGAGGTCAGGATTGAAAATCCCAAAAAAGATGGTAAAACATGAAAAGCTTGCATTGTGGTGGCCAGCAGTTCCCACGAGGAAAAGCGCTTTATACATTTATAAAGAGTTTCCAAAGTATCCAAAATATCATTAGTTTGGTGTAAAAACAACAGAAGTCAATGGAACCCCAGTACAAGATTTGAGACAAAGTTGTCTCCAAAAGTGAGACAAATCTGGCAAAACCTTCATTTTAGGCAGGGCCGGCCCGTGGCATAGGCGGAATAGGCAAAAGCTAGGGGCGCCACTCATCCATAGGGGTGCAAAAATGAGTGAACGAGTGAATTTAAAAACATTTTTTTTTTTAAATACTACCAAATAAAAAAAAAAAAATAAAAAAAAAAAACGTAATTAAGTCCCCAGACTCTGGTCCGGCACATCAATCTTCCCCCGCCCAGCAAGGCTAAATATATAAGGCTATATATAGGCTAAATAATCATGAACACAATGACGGGTGAAATAGGCTGTGATACATGGGGCACCAGGTAAAATCTTGCCTAGGGCAGAAAATTGGTCAGGGCCCTGATTTTAGGGATAGTCCAGGAAAAAAGAAACATGCCACCTACTGGCAATGTAACTAACTCATTCGTAGCCACATATGCCTTATAGCGTGAGGGGAAAATTGTTTTATGTATTATAAAGGAGTGACCTTTTGTCTTAATTTTCTTTCCGCTCTTCACCAGCACAACTTCCTTCCCTTCATTTTATATATTGACTGATTTTGGATGGATTTTTTTCCACAAAATAATAACACTGATTTCTGGGATAAAATATGACTGGGACAACCCAATACAAAACAGAAACCAAAAGTTCTTCCAGTTTTTGCTGAATTTTCTCCCTTGTTAAGCGGCAAATCTATTAAGCACTCTTCTCAGAGATTGGCTTTCGCTTCAGCCATCATGATTTCAGCGCTCATGTCTGGACACGCTCCACTGGCTTTGTAGCTTTGAGTGGTGTTGAATCTGATTGGTTGTGATTGCTCTGATGGATGGTAAAACATATGAGTGCCAGTACTGAATCTGGTTTCGTGTTTAGCATCACTGATAGCTGTTCCTCACACAAACACCCAGCTGGCCATGGCTCTTTTAGTGAAAACAAGTTTTTAAACAAAATTGGGTTATGGCTTGAGTTTGGTCTTCTCAATTAAAGTGAATAAAATGCAAAAAAGATCTGCAATGTCCTTTGCTGTGGCGCATTAAATTAAAGGTCATAAATAGAAGCAAGAGAGAACAGCATTTATTTGGTTTGGAATTTCAAAAGCGTAATGGGTTGTGTTCTGTTGCCGTAATTTAAAATTGTTTCATTACGTCTTGTCTATTAAAATGATGAGCAGCTAATCAGAAAGAGGAAATACATTCATATTTGATTAGTTTATGCTGGACTACTTCATTTGATAGGAATTCATGCTTTTCAAAGTACATTTCAGAAACTTAAATTACATTTCAGTGTCTTCACATCATGTGTTTGTACTTGAAAGGTGAAAATAAGTGACTACTGTTCTTTTAAAAAAGAATTTCCATCTTCTCTCCCAGTCTCATCTCTCCACATAAGCATTGCCAGCCCCATCTTTCATCTAAGCCTCCCTAAAAATCTGTGATGAGCTGTCAGCACCCTTAAAAAAAACTGTGATTATGCAATATCTCTGCACTAAGCTATCTGAGGTTATTTAATTCTGAATCCCCCTGTAGCGGCCGTTAAAAAAATTAAACCGGATTACACTAAGTATTATACTTCCTGCTAGTCAGTGGTGGACCTGTTCATGAAGAATTGCGTGCATTCTTTGATTCAGTTTGCTCTGATATTTTGGATGGTATTGCATTTTTCTAAATCAGAATCTGTAAAAACTAGACCTCAGTCCTGGTTGAATGATAATAAACGGTTGAGACAGAAGTGTAGAGCAGAGATGTGCTACACAATCTTCATGTGCTATTTAACACCATTTTTTTCTTCGTTTTGGATTGATTTATTGTTAGAGTTTACACCGACAAAAATGCTGTTTTATAAGAGAAGTCACGGACAATTGCACGACAGATTCAGTTTACGACACTTCTCATTCATTTATATGGAATGCGCAAACAGTGATCGACTGTCGCACAACTCTGAACGAAATTTAATGACGTCAGGGATGTCATGTGAATGGTTATCAAGGAACACGTGATCCAAGTTAGCCATTATGCTTTTTCCAATGGTAGAACCACGGACCCTTGTATCTCCCAGTAATAAGACCATTTTTGGTATGGCATAGGGATGCTCACTTCAGATTGGGATTCACCCTTGTGATTTGTGCTTCATTTTGTTAGACCTCCCAGCTGAATTTGATACAGATGATCAAGAGATCCTCATTGAACATCGTAGACATTGCATTGACATTCTTTTTATATTAAGTGCTGATATGACCAAAAATCCATATCACTGTATTTTTCAAAATTATACCAGTTTCACGGTATATGACGGTATTTTTATTTATTTTTTCAAGCATGATTGGGTGTAAACCACATTTTCTACTGATTGAGAGAGGAAATACTGCAGTAGATTGATTCAGAATGCCCTATTTTACTGTAATGAGTGAATATTGTAGAAAAAATCCACACTAGTATTAATACAGGTTTTCAAGGCTGTTTACAAAGAGCTGCCAGCAGGAGGCGCTTCAAGAGCGGCAGAAACAACGTTTTTCCCGGTTTTGAAGCGTGCAGTGCTCATGTCTATTCAACGATGTCAATGCCAACCACAAATAGATTTTCCAAAAGGCAGTGTTGATATTGTGAACCAATGTATGTGAAACACTAATATAATTTGACAGCTATCAATTATAGTTTAACCTATCCATCTTCACCGTCACGTTTAGTAACACATACAGGCAGCTGTGGCCTCACCACAGAGCAACAGTGAAAAGGGACCCCTCTCAAACAGTGTTGCTCTGCGTTCCCAACGTTGTTAAAGCAACATACACCAGTATTGCGGTATATATAAACATTAATATAATAACAAAAATAAACACATGTATTCGGTATGAACCGGTATACCGCCCAGCACTAAAATTGAGCGTGTGTGAATTACCTGAGTCTGTGCGTCTCTCAACAGTGTTCGGCAATAGCATCTCTACTAATAGGGAAACTGTAAGTTTATCTGCTTCAGGAACAGAGTTGTTATTACCTCGCTATAGTGAGAAGTGTCGTGTAGCTTTTATGTTGATAAACTATTTTACTGCTAAAATTGTCAGAGCAGCGCTGACAATACAATTCTGTGAGAGTGTGCGAAGTGGGTTTTAGTTCTTTTGCTGTTGTTGGCTGCAGGATTTTTGAAATAGCTCAAATTAATTGGCGAAGTAATATGGAACTGTAATGATGTCAAAACCTGCATGGAATTACCGTAGTCTCGAGATGACAACACGCGACATTATATTTGGAGCTGTACACGTCCTCGAACTGGGATTTATGCATTTCTATGGCACTTCTATCAAGGCCTAAAAGAATCTGCAGTGGTCAGGTGGTACAAGTAGGAGCTCTATACAAGTGGAAATCACGTATTTGCTGTAATTACTACATGGCGTGAACTCACCTTAATTGCACACCTAAAAATGTTCTTCAACCAATCAATCAGATTCAAGCATCCAACAGCCCCCTTAGTGTGTGTGTATGTGTGTGTATATATAGCGTTTTGAATTTGAATTTTAAAATGTGCTTATCAAAAAAGAGTATTTATTGCATGTATGAATTGCATTTTTATGTATTTTTGATTCATTTAATATATTCAAACACAAAAAAATGGCAACACATGTGGGTTTAATAATGTGGTTTTCCAGCCAACTGTTGTTCAGCTGTTTTAGCTGTTTGGCAAGTTGGTCTCCCATCTGACCAGCTGCAGAGAGCCCAAAACTAGGCTGGTCTAACGTGTTTTGGTTCAGCTGGGCAGGTAGGACTAAAATCCTAGAATAGCCCCTGCCATGGGCACAGGGTCCCACCTGGCTGCCCCGTAGACAGCCCACCTCTCTCCTTCACCTCCATTTGTGTCGTGCCGCTGAGGAGGAACAAACCCAGTGATTAGAGAGGCGGGCTGCTTTATCCTGGTGGCAGCCTGCGCTCCCCAGATAGGCGCATTAGTGTTGCGCACAATGCCTAATGGTGTTTATCATTAGAGACAGAGCCGGGAAGGGCTGTAGCCGAGCTCGGAGGACGCTTCCGTGCCAGGCTGCGTGGCTGATGAGCCTTTCTCATTTACAGTCTCAGGTAATGACAAAGCCCGATTCCTGCTCCCGTCCTCATTTGTGGATCACTCTGCAGGTAGCTGTGAAATCTCTTCGCCGAGCTACTTTAGCACGGATTTAGCTGGAGGACGCATTACTTAATGGTGACACTCCTGACAGGGAATGAGACCTGTTTTCGATGCTCGTAATTGGAGGTTGTTTGCTGGTGGCAGCCGATGAGTTTGTTTCCTTTCCACTCTGTATGAGGTGTGCTTACACTCGAGGAGGAAGCACACTCGGGTTGTCAGGTTTGATTAGGTTAAATGTGTTATTTAAGAGAAAGTGAAAGGCTTATTGCAGTGACGCTAGCTATGTAACACCATCAAATTGTGTAAACCCAATATGTGTAAACAATAATATATCCATATATATTTTTTTTTAATTATAGAATGTTTTCACTTTAAATATTATGTACAGTATCTTTGGATTTATTTGCACCACAGAAAATAAATTCCACTTGTCCTTTACTTTTACCTTTACTACATATTTATTGAAATAAATTGTATTTGGAATGGAAATAGATAGAAATGTGAAAGCTCATATTTTTGTGAATTTTTCAGTAAAGAAGATGTAAACAGCGCTTTATCTGGTAATTATGTCATTTCCCCTTCATATTCATTCAGGTCATTGACAATAGATTAGGTAGGTGATTGTAAAACCCTTCATAAAAAATAAAGGCAAGAAGGAGCCTTTCATTTTGAAGAAATTAATACTTGTATTCAGTGAGGATATTAAATTGTTCAAAAGACAGTAAACACATTTATAATATTACAAAATATTTATATTTTTTGTGTCTTTTTTTTTTTTTTTGTGTCTATTTCCATTTTTTTTTTATCATGGTTTCCACAAAAATATGAAGTAGCACTACTGCTTTCAACATAGATAATAATAAGGAATGTTTATTGCAAAATCGGCATCTTAGAATGATTTCTGGAGGGTCATGTGACACTAAAGACTGGAATAATGATGCTGAAAAATCACTTCAAATATATATTTTAAAATCTATTTAAGTAAATGACATTTCATTTAGATCTTTCGAAATCTTTAAACAATCTTGTCTTGAACGGTAATGTAATTCAAATTTATATATGATACAGTATACCTCAGAAAACACAGAAGAATATAGTTCCCTTTCAGTCAGTCACTACGAGTTACGTCAGTGACTGGCGAAATTGGGGTTTCACTAGAGAGCCTATCACTTTCGAGTATTAGAAAACGAGCCAATGGTATGAAAATTCCATGGGTCTGTGGAATTTGCATCGCGAACTCTGCCCCACCGCGTGGTTCTAAAAGGAGCCGTGAGTGCAATCTCGCATTATGTTTCTGCTTCGGAGCCGAAGTGTTATGTGCTTCTCTTCGCCTTCAACAGCAACGAGCATCTCTCTTCAGTGGTGTTGGTGTGACGGCACATTTCAGCAGGTTCACGGTCCTGCTGTTCGTCTGTGCAGTGACTTTGCACATGGCTCGTGTTCTCCCCTGGGCGCTTCGGGACTGCTGAGAGAGCTTTTCTTTTTCTAAAATGTCTTTTTAAAGATGTCTCGCCTGTGTCTTTCCTCCTGGCTCGCGTGAACAATCAGGCTCAGCTATGCGATTCAGTTTGCACAGTCTCCTCCCCACTTCCGAGGAGTCCGCTATACCTTGGTGGGTGGCAATGCCCCTGTCATGCGTGCGGAGATCGCAGCACTACTGGCAAAGTGTGCGATCGAGTCCGTCCCTCCAGCTGAGATGAGGTCCAGCTTCTACAGCCCCTACTTCATTGTACCCAAGAAGAGCGGTGGGTTACGACCAATCCTGCGCGTCTTGAACCGAACCCTTCACAGGCTTCCATTCAAGATGTTGACAGCCAAACGCATTTTCGAATGCGTTCATCCGTTGGATTGGTTTGCAGTGATGGACCTGAAGGACGCGTACTTTCATGGCTCCATTCTTCCTCGACACTTGCTTTCGAAGGGCAGGCATATCAGTACCTTCACAAAGGTCGCCGAGGCAGCCCTTTTGCCACTCAGGCAACACAGGGTTCGCATCCTGAACTATCTTGATGACTGGCTGATTCTAGCACACTCTTGAGAGCAGGTTTGCGTACAGAGGGACCTGGCCTCACTTGTCTGGGCCTTCGGGTCAACTGGGAAAAGAGCAAACTCTCCCCCGTGCAGAGGATCTCTTTTCTCAGTATGGAAATCGACTCGGTCGCCATGTACGTGCAGCTTACGAGTGAGCGCGCGCTCAGTCACTGCTGAATTGCTTGATTAAATTCGAGGGCAAGAGTGTGATCCCACTGAAGTTATTTCAGAGGCTCCTGGGGCATATGGTATTCGCAGCGGCAGTCACGCCACTGGGACTGCTTCATATGAGACCGCTTCAGCACTTGTTTCGCGATCGAGTTGCGAGGGGGGCATGGCAACAGGGCACGTTCCGGGTGCTAGTCACTCGGCCCTGCTGTCAAACCTTAACCCCGTGGTCGAACCACTCTTTTCTATGGGCCGGAGTGCCCTTAGACTGAGTTTCCAGGCATGTTGTTGTGTCAACAGATGCCTCCACCACGGGTTGGGGTGCCATGTGCAATGGGCATGCTGCCGCGGGCTCCTGGACAGGACCCCAGCGCCCATGGCATTTCAATTGCCTCGAATTGCTGGCCATACATTTAGCTCTGTACTGGTCCGTTCAGACAACATGGCGATAGTAGCGTACATCAACCATCAGGGTGGTCTGCGCTCCCGCCGTATGTCGCAACTCACACGCCATCTCTTCTTATGGAGTTAGAAGCATCTGAGGTCGCTTCGAGTCATTCACATCCTGGGAGAGCTGAATCGTGCAGCTGACGAGCTCTCACGACTACGGCCTTATCCCGGGGAATGGAGACTCCATCCCCAGATGGTTCAGCTGATTTGGGAACAGTTCAGCGATGCACAGGTAGATCTATTTGCCTCCCTAGACACTTCCCACTGCGGCTGATTTTACTCCCTGACCAAGGGATGCACTTGCGCAGAGCTGGCCACGGGGCCTCCGCAAGTATGCGTTTCCCTCAGTGAGCCTTCTTGCACAGGTCCTGGACAAGGAGCAGGTTCTTTTGGTTGCGCCTCACTGGCCCACCCGGACTTGGTTCTCCGAACTGGTGCTCCTCGTGACAGCCCCTCCTTGGCCTTGAAGGGTTGGAATGAAGGCCGTCTCCTTCCACCCTGAAGGTTTATGTGGCTGAGATCTCTTCACATCACGACCTTGTGGAGTCTAAGACGGTAGGACAGCACGACCTGGTCATCAGGTTCCTTAGAGGGGCGAGGAGGTTAAATCCTCCTCGCCCCCCCCCCCCCCCACCCCCCCCCCCCACCCCACCCCCACATATGCCCTCTTGGGACCTTGCAGTTGTTTTATCTGTGCAGCAGAGAACTCCCTTTGAGCCATTGCACTCAGTCGAGCTAAAGTACCTCTCCATGAAGACGGCGCTCCTGGTTGCTTTGGTCTCCATCAAGAGGGTAGGGGACCTGCTGGCATTTCCGGTTGACAAAGCGTGCCTGGAATTCGGGCCAGCTAACTCTCACGTCATCTTGAGACCCCGGCCTGGATATGTGCCCAAGGTTCCCACTACTCCTTTCAGGGATCAGGTGGTGAACCTGCAAGCACTGCCCTCGGAGGAGGCAGACCCAGCCTTAGCACTGCTCTGTCCTGTATGTGCCCTTCATGCTTACGTAGACAGAATGTGGTGTTTCAGGACCTCAGACCAGCTCTTTGTCTGTTACACTGGGAAGCTGAAGGGAAAGGCTCTCTCCAAGCAGAGGTTGTCTCACTGGATGGTGGATGCCATTTTCTTGGCTTACCAGGTGCAGGGCCTAACAGACATCTGTAGAGCTGCAGGCTGGGCGACACCTAACACTTTCGCGAGATTCTACAATCTCCATGTAGAGCCAGTGTCCTCTCGTGTACTTGCTTCCAGTAGCCAGTAAGCAGGACCTGCTCGGTGTCATCGCTTGCTGCGCCATTCCACTCCACGTACTGGATATGTGCGCTATTTTACTCAGATGAGTTCTCCATAGACCCTGAGTTCCTTCTGCACTGTTGATGCCATCACCAGAGTGCATGCCCAGTTGGTCAGCCCTCTCTCGAGGTTGAAACATTCCACCCTGCGGGCTGGATACTTCTGAGTTCTCCATATGCATCCCGTACTCGGGTCATATGTGTATTTTAAGTCCTTACTGCGGGTAGGCGCTGTTACATATTCCATCTGGGATATGCTACCCAGTGTACCTTGGTATTTTTGCATTAGCCTGGCCCTTGGGCTTGCGCAGGACACTGGAAGACAGCCGCAGTGGCGAGATTAGATTGGGACCCCCATTTCGTCAGTCACTGACGTAACTCGTAGTGACTGACTGAAAGGGAATGTCTCGGTTACGTATGTAACCCTCGTTCCCTGAAGGAGGGAATGAAGACATTACATCCGCATCCCACTTCCGCTGTACCGCTGAAACGGCCAGGGCGCACAGTCTCGACTCCTCAGCAGGTAAATTAATGCGAGATTGCACTCGTGGCTCCTTTTATACCCATGCTGTGGGGCTGAGTTCGCGATGCAAATTCCACAGACCCATGTTATTTTCATACCATTGGCTCGTTTTCTAATACTCGAAGGTGATAGGGCTCTTTAGCGAAACACCCATTTCATCAGTCACTGATGTAACGTCTCTGTTTCCTCCTTCAGGGAACGAGGGTTACATACGTAACCGAGACATTCGACTTGTAGATATGTAATCTACTTGCTACTAAATGTCTAAAGCCAATCTCTGAACCTTTCAAAGATTTAATGACACTAACCTTGCAAACCTTGGTAAATTCTGTTATTCTTTTGAAATGGTGTAATTATATATTTAAATGTTTATTTCTGTTGTAGCATATTTGCCAGCTAGGCTTCCGTTGTAAAATGCACCACTGTTAAATTATTTTACCTTCGTTTTAACAAGCTGTGGGATGAATTTAGGATGAGTAAGTATTTTTGAAAACATACTAGATGCAGTGTATATACATTAACATGACAACAATCACCCAATATGTACTGCGTTGCCATATCTTCCTATGTATCCCAGCAATTCCTGCTCCACTGGCATTAATCTAAAACATTCCTGAAATATCTGCTGTTGAAATTTTGGATGGGGAACACTGTAGTTCCGTGCAAACTGTGATTTTTATCTAGAGTGGGGCTTTAGTTCTGATTAACCCTGGAGTCATGAGTAATATTTAATCTGAGGGACTGAGAGTTAGGTCCCACTGGGCACTTAATGAGGAGTTCACACAGATCCATCTCAATAAATCCAACCACTTCACACCATATTTAATCTCCTCTAGTGAGCTGCTTTTATAATGTTTCTCTCACGCACGTATGGACCAAAGGAACAGCTGACCTCAGCAGCAAACAGCGGATATCTAGTTCACTGGAGAACCTCGTTTTCTTGCTCTTGTTCATTTTTTCCACAATAAAGTCTTTTTATATGTATTGTCCAATGACATTTTCAAGGACAAGTAGAGCATGTTTATTTGCAGTTATCAGTTTGTTAACATTTAAATATAATAAATAAATAAAAAATAAATTATTTATATTTATTTATTATTTAAGTATGATACATATACATATCAATAAAATATTAATCATTTAAATAAACATCTTTATAAATATTTAATGCCGCAAACTTTATCAAATCCACTTATTAGTTGGCACTTATAAGCAAACAATTCAGTGACGACTGGTAAAAAACTGTGCAAAAGACTAATGGATGTTGCATAAATCAGACCAATCTGATTGTATTGTACCATTTTAAGAAAGTGCTTTGCAGTTTTATGTGCATTATGCATCAGACGGTGAGTGGACGGATGTGGGCGATGTGCGTATGCTCCTTGAAGCTGAGACTAATATCTTCCCAGTGAAAGAACTCCTTAACAGTGATAAACTCTAATATGACGTCTTTGTTGTTTCATTTGCCTCCTGTCAGGTGATTCAGCCATCCATCATTTTGTTTGCTAGGGTTTTTCTTAGAACAATTTGCAATGAAAGTGCCAATTAGCCCGTGATTCAGCAAAGATTGACTGCTGGAGGTCAATCCACCTCTGTCAGCTCTGATGGCTTAATTTAATCAGCCATGAGGATTTGTGTGCGTTGTTGTAATGCTTATGTTCCCAAGGACTCTTATGTTGAAATGTACCTTGTTCCGTTGTTCCTGGTTTCTCTTTCCCTATGTTTCACGAGTTCACATGTTAATGAAATCTGATGTAATATTATAATGCGTATTTGGCTTGCTGTCCGGGGGGAGGGCTCCGAGCTCGGAATTCAGCCCGACCCCAGAGTACTCCCCCCTATGAATGTATAGATCATAGGTATCTATGAGCAGACCCATCTGAATGTGAGGTGATGGGGTGGTGGCGGGATGCTGAGAAATTTGTCATGAGACAGGAGGTAAGGGAAGGCTTTATTTATACTGGCTTCTTCTTGTACTGATTGGATGATTACCTGAACATGCTCCTCCCGAACTTTGTTACATAAAACTTCATTTAGTTTTCTTGGTTTCTATAGATGTCATTCCTTTGAGGACCACATCAGCGTGTTCATCAGTTTAGGTACATTTTCCAGATGATTCCCTTTTGCTGGACCACTAAACCACTAAAGTTTCTCCTGTAGGAGTTTCCTCCAAAGACACTGCCCACTTTTTAGATATGGCCCTCCAGATGGTAGGATCTCCATTAACCGTGAGTGAGGAGGATAAAAATGTATACCATGAGGTAGCACTACTGCCTGCCACGGACCCCTTGCCAGCGTATCAAACCGCCACGGATGCAGAGCCGACACTTGATGTATTGTCCATCCCGAAACTTGCACTTATTGACCTTGATGAATTCTCTGCATGGGTTCTGAGGTCTCTCCTTCTCTTCAGGTCCAACCTGGCTTTTGGTCGCTCTGGTTTCAACCAGTTCCCTGACCCTTCCTCCTCTGCTGGTTGCATCCAGTCTTCTAGCTCCGCCTCATCAGCTACTTCCCTGGCTTCGCCTCCTTTCTGGTTCTGCCCAGTTCCCTGGCTCGGCCTCATTCACTTGTTCTGCCCAGTTCCCTGGCTCTGCCTCCTTTGCTGGTTCTGCTTACTTCCCTGGCTTACCCTCTGCCCTCTGGCTCCACCAGCGTCACATTTTTTTCTGGCCAGCCCCTTCAACTGTGGTCTTTGGAATGGATATCCTCCTTGGACTTTTTTCTCCCTGGCTCCACCTCAGACTTCCGGCCCTGTGGCTGTGTCTGGACTCTCTTTCGGCTCCAACGGGATCCTCCATCCATCCAGCTTCGCCATTGTCTTTACTCCCTCTGGCTCAGCCTCAGCTCCACCTCGGTCCTCAGACACTTTGGCTTCACTGTGGTCCAGCGGCATCACCTTGGTTCTCCAGTCCTCCCTGACTTCGCCTTGGTCTTCCATTTCCTCGGCTCCTCCCTAGACTTAACCCCTTAAGGCTCTACTGTGGGCCTCCGATTTTGTCAGGGCTTCCCACCTCGCCAGGTGTGCAGTGGCCTCCTTCACCACCGGCTGAGTGGTGGTCTCTTCCTTCGCTGGCCTCTCCATGGTCACCTGGTCCCCCAGCACCCCATGAACTGGGTGTTCCTCCTTTCTGGGGTTCTAGCCCTCTTTCCCACCCCTCAACATCCATCACCACCTCCTCCCGCCACCAAGTAAGGACACAAAAATGGCAAGGTACGGATATGGTTTCATTTTCCACTGTGGGGCTGATAACCGAGCTTGTCAGAATGTAACACAGAAGTGTAAATCGTTGACACTCGAGTTTACAGACGATATGAGATGTAAATAGCAGCCGGGTTATAGAGGATGATCAGATATTTCTTTTAATTTCATTGTTAATTTGTGTTTATGTCGCTCAAATAGCGTGCTTAGCCAGCTACAGAAAAACTGTTAACAAGGCAACAGACAAATGATCAATCCTGAGTGGCGACATTGTAATCGTGCCGTGCCATACCAGGCTGAAGTGGAAATACAACTGAAACCATTCCTTACCGTTCTTAGAACTGTTCGGCCCAACGGTGGAAAAGTGGTTATAGATAATAAGATATTGATAAAAAGAAATTCTAGACCAGACAGCAGCAGAAGATTAAAGGAGTCGTAATTTCCCTCTTCATTTAAAGGAGGTGGGTGTGCTCTATACCCTTTTGAACCTTTGATACCCTGTAGATTTTCCTAATAAGTAAAGTTGACCAGGAGAAACACCCACCTACATTGATGAGACAGACTGGGGCCTATAGCTGTGTCTTTGTTAGGCTATCACCCTAGAATCTTCTCAGTCCTTACATGCAGACAGCTGCACCACAAGAGAGAGTGAGCTTTAGATTGCTGTCAGGAAAAATAAATGTGTACAAAGCCAGAAGGACAAGTTAGTATAGACACAGTCTGCTGTCTGTCAGGACTCCAATTTCACACTATCCATATATAAACCATACTCTGTACTATAGGTAGGCCTACTTTTAGATTCGTAACATGACTAGATGTACATATGAATGATATTACACAGGAGATGCATCTTATATTCAGCTGTTTGTATTGTTCAAACTCATTTTCTGTACAACAGGGTTTAAATGATGATTGTATTCAGACTGATTTGTATGCTAATGTACCAATGTACAAAATTGCTACAGGGGCATATGGAGACACATTCACACATCAATATTTTTTATTAATATAATAATAATAATAATAATAATAATTTCGTATTTTCCAGCTGCCAATTTTTTTTAATTATTTTGTATAATCATGTATAAGAAATTATTAGAACATTTAAAGTAATTAGATGAAGTATGACAATAATAGAATTTGATATAGGCTATTCTGCTCTCCTCAGGTAGATATTTTAATAGGAGTTGAGACCTTATCAACTCATTAGCCAGATGGGCTGAGCAGCTCAATCTCCAAACAAGAATCCTAATGGAGCCTGTGGCCTAATTACAGTACATCCATTCAGGACAGTATCAGAAATGAAGAATTTTCCATTCTGATACTCTGCATAGACATTACTGTAGAATAGATGGTCGTCAATTATTGAATGGATCTCATTCGAAAGTTAAGTACGAAAGTCGAAAGGTGAACCACATGGGATTACGGGCTATTTTATGCAGAACTCATTTCACATTAAGATATAATGCAGAATATTAGTCCTAATAATATACTTGATTTTCTTTATTATATACAGTGCATGCAATTGCACAAATAATCAGTATTTCCTGTTAGGTGGGGTGTAAAATGTTGTTGTTTTTTATTTTATTTAAGTGTGACAGCTCTCCTGTCCCCATGTTAAGAGAAATTGGGAGTAAGTGCAGAAGCGTTGTGTGTGCAGTGTATTCCTCAAAATGAAAACTCAGAATATTACACAAACCTCCAATAATGTTAAATAACACAAATATACTTTATGCATTTAATCTCACTTTATTAACCACTGTCTTTGCTGCTGATGTTCGATGATCCAATTCAACCATACTAATAAAATAAAAAAAGACTTAAAAATAAAAAAATAAACAAGCAAGCCCAGCTCAGGTGAGAAAAAATAACGCAAAAGTAACAACGCATTACTTGCCATTAAAAAAAAGTAACTAAGTAGCACAATTTGTTACTTTTTTAGGGAGTAATGAAATATTGTAATGCCTTACTTTTGGATTTTACCACAGCTAAAGCTTTGAAAAGAATGGAAGCTTGTTTCTGCCACAGAATAAAAAAATAATGAAGGTAATTGCGACTTTTTCTCTCACAATTGCTTGATATAAACTTGCAATTGCGAGTTATAAAGTCAGATTTGCATTATATAAAGTCGCAATTGTGTGTTATAAAGTCAGAATTGTGAGATATAAATTCGCAATTGCGAGAAATAGACTCGAAATTCTGACTTTGTTCTCAGAATTGCGAGTTTGTATATTATAATTCTGAATTTATAACAGGCAATTGTGACTATATAATGCAATTCTGACTTTATATCTCCCAATTCTGACTTAATAACACGCAATTGCAAGTTTATATCTTGAAATTCTGGCTTTATAACACACCATTGGAAGTTCATTTCTCGCATTTCTGACTTTATATCATGCAATTGCGACTTTATACCATGCAATTCTGAGAAATAAAGTCGCGATTATCTTTTATGTTTTATTCTGTGGCGGAAACAAGCTTCCATAGAAAAGGGCCCAGACAACAGCTGAAACAGTGTAATTTAAGAGGAAGCTGCTTATTGAAGTGCTCTGCCGTTTGACAGGACCGCACTGTTATCTGTGCTCCTTAATTCCAGTTTTCGACTGTAAACTAAATGACGCAGACAGCAGGCATTAGTTAAGAGATTAATTTGGAAATATACTAAGTCCTGGCATCACAGGCTGTCTGTTTCTGCTGAAATATCTACACTCTTTGTTATGGATTTGATTTACCATGCATTGCAAAGTTTGTTGATTTATTTATTTCCCAATGAGAGCCATTTGTTGTGACAGATGCTTGTTCTGGGGCCGCTTCCAAGGCTTGTCTGATTTTCTGGATATTCACACACTAGACCACGGGTTTATGCTTTTTTTTTTGTTTAGACGCACAATACTGTACAGTTGCCAGTTTCAGGATAATTATGTCGGCATAGACATATTCAGGCTGGGCTGAATTCAAAGTTTGGAGGGTGGAAGAAGAGGATTATGGTATGGGGCAGCTTAATCCATTCTTATTACTCTCTCACCAAGTTTATTGCAAGGAATTTGCTTTTCAGCTGCAAATATACAGGCCTCTGTAGCTAGATTCACTTAAAGTCAAATTACATTGAACTCTCTGTGGGTGGAACGAATAGTCCAGCACTAATTCTGTAAACAACAACAAAGCCTCCAAACATAAAGATGTCTAGTTTGTGAGAGTAATGCCTAGCACACACTAGGAGAGAGAAGTTTGTTGCCACATTTAAAGTACATTTAAAGAGAGTTTCTTGTTTCTTCTGTGCGCTTGATTGCAGACTAGTATGTAAATTACAAGATGCATTATCCTCCCCATATCTGTGGTTCTGAAATTCCCTTCTTAGACAAACACTAAGCCTAATTCACTCTTACAACCACGCAAGAGTCGATTCTTGAAATGTCAACACACAACATGCAATGTTTGTAAAATACTGTAAGAACTGTAAAATAAATGCCAGAAGAGCTTCCTGTGGACACATTGGCTGATGCTTAGTTATTTTTTTAATCTTTATTGCACATTCAAACAAATGTTTTGCAAGCAAGGCCAATAGGTTTTGCTCTCAAAACCTTTTGTTTGTGTTTGAAAAAGATTTGCTCACAAAATTGTTTTACTTTATTTAGAAACCCTTTGCTTTTTTTTTATTCTGTTTTATTTTATTTTGAAATATGTAGTGTTTTTTTTTTTTTTTTTGTATGCGCATAAAAGAGGTACTTGTAGGGGTCAGCAGTCAGTGTTGAATTAAGACATATTTCTATTGGTCTGTTCTGTTTGGAATGACACCACTTGTTCTTTCAAACCTGTGTGGGAGTTAAGGGGGCAAACTTTTTATTTATTTATTTTTTTTAGATGCACAATAAAGACAAATTGCTGCTCTCTTTCTTGATATCACTCAATACTTATTTCAGTATTTAGTACTAAATTAACACTTAAAACAATCTTACTTTAATTCAGTTGTGGACACTGGTTCCACACATTACAAATGGGTTTTCTTAAAGGTGCTGTTTGTAATTTTTATTTTTTTTTTGACTGTACTGAAGCATAAAAATATAATACGTATGCAGATATTCAGGAAACACATACTTCACATACTTGTTTATCTGAAAAACAATGCTATACAGACAGTTATTCTACTTTGAAATGTGTGTTCTGTGCCAGAATGTCTGTTTTTGTTTTGGTCTGTGTGATTCCACCCAATAGTATTTTGACTCCCCGGGTTGCCAGTTGGTGGAAAACGCAGCATATTACATGGAATCCAGCAAACGAACTAGGTCAGAGATCGTAGATTCAACCCGACCTAAAAAGCCTCTATGACCAGAAGCATATTAAAGCGCAGATACAACTTACAGTGTAATGCTTGTTTTTTTCCATTGTCAGTTGTACTCGTTCCTGTTGCATATCCTCAATCTGGCAATCCGCGTGATCGTCGAGTCTGAGGAGGAGGGGGCGGGGAATCAACTCTCTCCGATATTTTGTATTTGGACTGCAGTATACACTATATTACATACTGCACCTTCAACATTAAATTAACCAGTAACACTTTATAAGATCCCATTTGTTAATGGTAGTTAATGCATTACATAACATTAACGATGGGCAATACATTTGTTACAGTATTTGTTTGTTTTTGTTCATGTTTGTTAAAAAAAATACAACTGTTCATTATTAGTTCACGTTAGCTCAGGTCAATTAAATAATATAAACAGCTGCAACTTTTTATTTTTTTATTTTTTTATCATGTATTAGAAACTGTTAAACTTTTTAACCAAGGTTAATAAATGCTTGAGAAGTATTTTTCTTTTTTTGGTTATGCTAATTAATGTAATATTAACAAATGGAAGATTACAAACAAAGATTACATACAAGTTTTGTTGTTTTGTCTATGCAGAGTGTTTCTTAACCCTGCACAAAAAAAAAGAGCATCTGCGACTGGCACATTTTGCAATTTGGCTATGATTTGTGGCTTCTTTTTCTTTTCTTTTTTTTTTTGCCGACTTGCAGAAGGTGAACATGGAAAGACGACAAGGCTTTAGAAATCTGGACGTCTTTGTGTTTCAAGCGTGTATTCGTCCAACCTCTCCTAGTTAATCCTGCCATGATTAATGAGCTACATGTCAGCTTATCAAAGTTATTTGTTTTTTATATCAATGGGTTTAATGTTCCTTTCTCCCTCAAACAGCAAGCCACTAAAACATGCCACCAGTTCAACAGCAAAATATCTTTGAAATGAAATCCACGACTGATTTCAGTGTCAGATTTCTTTAATGGAAAAAGAGTTACTGAGAATTTAAGTTAAGTGTGATAAAAGCATATTTGGTATTGCAGCTCTTTTTGTTGCCAAGTCAGACTTAAACATAGACAACCTCCATTTGACTGGTGAGCCTTATTTGACACATTGAGCATCACTTACGGCCTTGTTCCTTCATGATACCAGACAAAAGTGGTTGTCATGTTGCTCTCAGCCATATTACAGTCCAAGCAAGTTCATGTTCAAAGTACAGTGCCAAATGTGCTGAATTTGTTTTCTGACAAGCATCAGGCAGGAACATTTCACAACATTATGATAACCACAACAAATCAAAGCGAAGCAAAATTGTAATCTGTCTCTCACTGAATAGAAAACAACATTGCCTCCAAATTTCTCCAAGTTGTGATCGTAATTACCCCATGGAGAGAGTGACAAAAGCCATTACTACACTGAAAATGGATCAGAAACAAACAGTGAAAACTAATTCTATTAAAGCCAGTAACTGTTAATTAAATCCAAACATTCTTTGAGATTCAATCTTTGCTGCATCAAATTAAATTCTCATTCTGATATCAAAACACTACAAAGAAGAAGATCTGTGTAAAATAACATTGGTTTTTCTTTGGGGAATGCTCCGGGTTCAATACAAATGAAACGACATACAGCGGATGAATTTATTTATATAATGAAAATATATATATTTATTTAATGAATTACAATAACATGAGTTATTTATTTAACAAAATAATAATCTAGTCCGTCAGTTTGAAAGAACAAACAAAAATTCAATTTACAATAATGCATTTTTAATGGAAGTCTATGGGGCAAGACATTGTAAACATAAACATTACAATACATACTTTTTCAAAAGTACAGCAACAAGACTAATGGTCACTTATTCACGATACAGCACTAGCATTGAGTACCTTATTGCTTTTATAAAATGGTTATCTCACAATTCAAATATTAAAGCAAAAAATGTATCAAAGCCTTCCTTCCGCTGGAAAAAATAGTCCCTGACTGTGAACAGCACGGCATGTACACTATTCCCTCATTAGATGGCAGCAAAGACTGTCTTTATGAGTGAGTCACTCAGACTCAGTAACGAAGACTTTTATGTTGAAAGGACTGAAACTTGTTGTAAAACACGGAACAAGAAGCAACTGACAAATGCTTTGACTAGCACTGTCAGGCACGGGAAACCCCTTAACTGTTAGGACTAGATGTTGCAGCAGGCATTCAAATGGATTTTTTTATTATGAACATAGGACTGACCTGAAATAAAATGCTGTATCTAAATGCAGGTAATAAACTCGCTCACTTGAGCTCTCTCTCACTGTCACAATACTTTGCATAATATAGCCTAGTATTGTTCTATGAACAATATCATTGAGAACAAACATGTTTACGTTGCTAAGAGCAGGTTTGCTAACGGTGTTGTGTAGTGATACACAGAACCGTAGGGTGAAGCGGTAATATTTTATCGTGAATAAAACACATCTACTGACCAATCAGATTCAAGGACTGGAACTAACCGTTTATATATGTTACCGGCAAAGTGTGAAATCCCGGTATTGTATAGAATGCCGGATTACACACTTTGCCGGTAACATATATATATATAGGTATATATATATAAGATAGAGAGAGAGAGAGAGAGAGAGAGATTTTAGAAAATGGGGTGAATTGAAATTAATTGCTTTTACAGTCCAGCTGCTGCATTCAAATATTCCTTTAGTCACATTAAAATGGAAATTGAAAATTATGAAGTAATGTTCCATTGATCAAATTTTCACAATATCAAGAAGTATTCATTTGATGAAATATAGGCATACTACATAATGCTTAATATTTAACCACTGTATGCTATAGGGTAGCGAATTTCTTACAATTTCACAAATACTAGTAGAAGAGCTGACAAAGCATGTGAAAAGATGACCTCTCATTTTTATCAGCCCTCTCCTTTCCCCTCACAGATAGTGGATAACGTGGATGCAGGTATGGCGAGAGACAAGTAGGTAATTAGAAGCTGAAAACGTTGTGCCTCCAGTGGAAATTTGCATATATTGATAACAGCCCTTCAAAATTTGAGCCGCGCAGGGATTATCGCGCCGAGATGTTTTTAGAGGTGTTTGAAAAGGCCCTGCCCAACTCTGACCTTGAAGTGCACTTGAGTAGGTAGATTACCCTGTAACAAAGACACTTCTGTGCGCATGGTGTGTGTGATTGTGGGTGATCCGCAGAAGAAAGAAAACGAAAGAGAAGAGGGCTGTGCTTTATTTGGCAGATCTGTGGCGTGGGTGTTAATTAATAATGTTCCCTCTGAGGTTCTCTGCGTAGCTCTGAAAAACTAATGTTTCGGCATCGCTCCTACCCACCAGTGTTGGGGAAGCTGCTTTGAAAGTGTATCTTGCCAAGCTACAAGATACAGTCAGTCAAGCTACTCTTTTGAAAATTTAGTTAGCGGCACTACAAGCGGCTGACAAAAAGATGCTAACCATATTAATGGCAATATCTTATAAAAGATTAAATTCCATGATTTAGTTGGATGGACTTTTATTGGAGGGACAGAAATCTCATTAAAGAAAAACATTATTTGTTTTGAAGATGATGAGAGTTCTAATAGGGTCATGACAGAATTTTCCTTTCTGGGTGAACTACTGTAAATACTTTTCTCTTTTAACTGAGCTGAAATACATATGTTTTTTTTTTTTTTTGGCATCTTTCTAGATTTCTGTCACTTAGAAAGTGTAAACTTGAAGGCTGCAGTAGGTTAGTGTTGGAGATTTGAATTTTAAACCAGTCAGGAAAAATTTGACAGCGACACAAATGACAGGGAAGCGATTCCGAGAACGGAGCTCTTTTCTGAAAACTTCCTCCACATCACAGGGACGCAGACGGACTGTCAAAGTCTTCTGAAGCTACACTGCTGCTCTATCATGTCAGTCAGCGCTGGTCTTTGTTTCACACAAATAAATAATCATGTAACCACGTTATATTGTTTCCCGCAATACTGTTTTCTGCATTTAGACCACCCCTGTTCAGCATTTAAAAGCCTGTGTAAACACTGTCTATATTTTTTTGATGCAACTCATCATGAGGGGCCCTCGCATTACGTCGGTGTGACGAGTCCACTGAAGGAGAGTTGAATGCAAACCCATGTGCAGTTTATACATGACAACATGACTCACCCTCAGGCCCGGCCCTAACCAATTTGGTGCCCTAGGCAAGATTTTAAGTGGCGCCCCCTTGCATCACAGTACAGTACTTGCACTGTTAGTGTACATATACTCACAAGAAACTTAATAGCTTTGTTTTAGACATTCTTTTATTTAACTAAAACAATTGCACATTCAAAATACTAATTATAATAATAATAATAATTAAAGAAACAAATTAAAAAAATGAACTCAATATATGAAATACAATATAGATAGCTTACTTATTACATTTTAATACTCCCGAAATGAAAAGTGTAAACAAGTGACATTAACTTATATACAATAGAAATACGGCACTGTGCAAAATAAGACATTAGTATCTTATCTTATCTTATCTATCTTATCTTATCTATCTTATCTTATCTATCTTATATATCTTATCTATTTGTATCTTTAAGTAGGCACAGAAATACTACAAGGATTTGAATAAAAAAAAAAATGAAAAGATGATCTTAAAAAGAGCTCTATTGGTGTTTTTGGTCCTGCCTTAAATTACTAATATTTACACATTTGTCCGAGGAAGGTACTCATATTACTATTTTCCATAATAATAGCGCTAGGCTTATCTGTTAGAACCATTGACTGTTAATATTTTTGCTTGTTATTTATAGATTAACGTTAGCTAACCACCATGTATGCTAATGACTAATGGCATTATTGATCATCTTTCTGTAACATCAAAATAATATCATTAACATCATCTTTACTGTAACATTACCTTTGTCTTTGTCGCGTTTTTCCTCCTCTTCTTTTCTTTTTTTCCTCCCCTGGGCACCAGATAATTTTGGGACGCTTTGACATATTAACTTTTTTTGACGCAATAAAAACGAAAACCGAATGGCGGCCGCGGGTAAAAGAAGTCTGATTGGTGGAAGTGTATGATCCCTTCAACTCCCCCCTGGTCACGTTAAAGTAAGAATTTATAAGAGAAAGTCAATGCCATTAGAAAAATTTGATCACAAAAAAGAAAGAAAGAAAGAAAGAAAGTCAATGCCATGTAAATCCCATTATTGCTCCACTCGTTGCAGTGTTAATGAAGCACAATAAAAGCGGAAAGTTCCTTACGCGGCTCTGGCGCCCCCCTAGGGTATACGGCGCCGGCGCCCTTAGCATTTGCCTATACTGCCTATGCCACGGGCCGGCCCTGCTCACCCTACAGCTGTTACATGAAACAAAGCTAGACAAGGGAATAATGGAAACATGAGAGGTATACAGTATATACACACAAGGACTAATGACTAACAAGAAACAACTGGGCTACGTTCAGCCCCGACAAAACGTTGCACAACTTTTTTTTAAACAGAAACGGTGATGCGTTGAACACACTGTTCTGATGACGCAAGAGTTGCAACTATGGCAGCTGAGAAGGCCATTCTTTGTGTTCTTTGTGAAGAATTTTCGGAACCTGATCAAGTCGGTATAAATATGTGTTTAATACTACAAAATATGCCCGATGTTACAGTTACTGCACTTGCCGCCATAACAAAAGAGAACATCCCAATCGAGTGAAGGGATTTGTGGAAACTGAAATGGAAGCACACATCTTACCTAATTCAGACTAAAACACATTTAGCCTCACATACTGACTTTATTTGTAGTTCATACTGTTTTAATACCCTGTATTTTCTCTCTCATTTTTAGGAAAAGCACTTAATTACCATTGTTTATTTCTATACCAAATGTCATAAACTTGCAAAGAAGCTAAAAATATAAACAACTACATCATGTTGATATCCTATATTTTTACAATAAAACTTACGACAAACATGTCTTCTAATATCCTCAGTTGTTGCGTATAGCCTACCGAGCTGCATCGAACACATTTGTAAATTACTTTTCCTTGAACCCATTGTGCGAGTTCGCTTTAATAGCACGTGGTTTATATGCATGTTGCTGCTGATTGGACTGCAGTTCTGACACACCCACCAAACAAGAGAAAACGTATCTCAAACCCCGGTGCACGCCGTTTCCAGGAAACATGATGTTCAACCCGGAAACCGTAGCAAAACGTTGCGCACCGTTTTGAACTTGAACGTGCCCCTGAACACAATGAACCAAAGAACCAATGAAACCATGCCACATGAAACAAGGAACCAATCAGAACATGACACGTTAGACAAGGGAACCAATGATAAAATAACACATGAAGCAAGGGACCAGATCACATGAGAGGCAAGAGAATCACATGACAAACCAGGAATTAAGACTGAAAACTACAAAGTAAAAGACATGAAACCATGAACCAAAACTCAAAACCAAACGTGACAGCCAGGGCTCCCATCATCATGTAGGCTGCGTGACCTGTATGAATGTCTTAACGTCCATTAGTGATGGGAGAAACAAATCAATTGAACCAATTGCTTCACAAAATGATTCACTGTTTTGAACTGTTCATGCCACACACTGGTGACGGCTGCTGCTCAAAACAGTGGAAATGCGACAAAAACTCATGGTCAACCATGCATAAAAAAACATTTACAAACACATTGCAAATGTTTTATTGAAAGTAAAATCTATCAAATGCACTTAACTAATCTAATACGATTAAATGTCTAATGTCTGTGTAATAGCCTAGGTGTTTTTTTATTTTTTATTTTCAGGGCTTTTTTTTTGTTTGTTCCATGGATTGCTCAGCTAAACAGGCCAAACAGAGACTATTAACTACTATTATTTCTTTTCATTATACTAATGTCTAATTAAAACATGTGCAAATGTATAAAACTGATCAGAGATCATGGGTAAAACCCATAGGCAGTTTTTCAATGGTTCACCACTGGGGGCCGTTCTCAGTGAATCCAATTGATCCGATGATTCATGCGGTGAACCATTGACATTTTTAAATGTTTCGAAACGGTTAGGACGTGAAAGATTTTGTATTTTCAGTCATCAGAGTCATCTACGTTGTGACTTAGATTTAATCAACTGAATACAGACATATGGCCCATAGAAACTGATGGGTGTGAAACAACATTGCTCAGGGTAGATTGCAGTGTAGATCAATCTCCTGTGGGAGGTCCTAACAGTTTTCCTTTGTTTGTAGCCCTTTTGTCTTCATGTATAAAGTTCAGTCACACAGACAGAACTTTGGGTTAAGATTGTAGAAGGGCGACATGCTAACATCGCTGCTGAAGGACTGCTACACTACAAACCTTCAATAAATTCTTCTCCCCACAAGAACTCTGGTCAAGCTTACTTATTTTATGTATTGGAGAAATCGAATACATTGGCGAGCCACCCAAACCACTGCTCGGCCAAATACACCAAAATCTAACAGACGTAACTGAAGTCACGTGACTTTGGCAGTTTGATACACGCTCTGAACCACTGATTCGAAACGAAAGATTCGGTAAGGTTTCAAAGCTTTAATGAAGCAGAGTTTCGCCCATCACTAAAGTCACTACATTTATTTAGTTACTATGCAACACTACTTCCCGCAATCAAATACTGAATTGCTCCACCACATAGAAAAAGCTTATCCTGTCAATCAAAGCTGAGTTGACGCTGCTGGAATCGAATGCATTATTTTCACCTAAACTTAGAGTGCTCATTATAGTTGTCTCGTCGTAAACAGCCTATCTTTGGGGCAAAAAGTTTTCAAACATTCAGGAGATGGTTGGAATTTGGAAACACTAAAACTCCACCGCTCGACTTCAGAACCAACGTTTCCTTTTTTGCAGGAGAAAGAAAACTACCGTCTGATTTATATCTGCATGCGATGCGTAACATTAAATAGGATGCTTTAAGCTCAGGAAAAAATGGCAGGCTGATAGTTCTGCTCTGCATTCATCGTGTGTTTCATCCAAACACCTCATTCCCTCCAGATCTCCTTGAACTGTAGTCACCTGAACTCGAGCATCTATACGTGATGCACAGGTTTCCAGAAACTTCCTCTCAGAGCTCGCTGCTCAAACCGCACCAGAGTGCTAAAAGGTCTCGGTATCACAGGGGTTGGTTGCACTTTTGGTGTTCTTATGCTAATATCCTATTTGTCATTTAGTCTTAGGGGATGGAATAAATTAAGATGTTCGGATCGAGCAATCTGGCAGGATTAGAGCTAATCCGCTCTCTCTTCCCCTGACTGAGCAAAGCGCCAGGCCGATAGGGACCACAGATCTCATTAGGACTCTATGATAATTGTTCATGATAATTCATTTGAGCTCAGATCCCTTCTTCATAAGGTGGTGCTAATTCAGGTGACAAATTCTAGTGTCTCCACAGAATTTTCAGTGCATGAGACTCTTTAGATTATGAGATATTCAACAAAAATAAAGATCCTACCCTAGGGTAAAGTGTGTATTTCTTTGCCTCTTGACATCAAACGGAACAGCAGAAATGATTGTTTTCAAACCTGTTTCGAAAACACTCCTCCCCATCTGCTATTGGTTTAAGAAACAGTAAGCCACGCCCCAAAATTAACAGGATTGGTTGAGTCTGTTGCTGGGTTGGTTGGGATGCTCTAACAAACAGAAAAAAAAAAATGTTTAGAAAACACAACAGAGCCATAGTTAGCGGGAATCAACCTACAAATGGCTGATAGGGGATAGAATTAGCCAAGTATTCTGACATAAAATGATGTTCACAGTTAATGTCACTTTGGAAATTGTAGGTCATGTCAAGTAGTATTTAACACAGTGCTCTGGTTTTATATTGAAGATTCTAGCATCTAGATGCACATCAAATCTATATACTAGGCCTATCCTGTATTCATACTGCATACTACATTCTAGGTAGTATGCCTGTCTGGGCATATCATTAAACTCAAAAAGACTCAAAACCTCTATATTCTATAACCTCTATATAGACTAGTTCATTTAATCACCTTCATGTCGTTCTGAATCCGTATGACTTCTGTCGAACACAAAGAAGTATTATAAAAGATTCTGTTTTGTTTTCCATGCAATAAAAGTCAATAGGCAATGTTGTTCGCACCTCATTGTTCTTCACAATATCTTCTTCAGTACTGTGCAGAAGAAATAAATGCATGCAGGTTTGAAATTATATGAGGGTGAGCAAACGATGACAGAACTTTCATTTTCGAGTGAAATATCCCTTTAATATGCACGTGCAGGTTTTGCAGTTTCACGAGTGATTAAAGGGAATTGCAGGATTGATTTTTGCCGCCTCTGATGGGATTTCATTTCAGATGCCTATATTGGGTTTAGAGATAAGAAAACTGCATGTATCCTTGCTGGCAATCAAACTCACCCTTTCTACTCATTTTTACCAACCATGTTGTCTTTGCAAAAATATTTCACAGATTCATCTTCTCTCATTCTTACTTTACAGTCAAATTAAGTGAAGTCTTTGCCGACATGCAGTTGCATTATAGGTTGCCAACATGCACTACACTGGAACGCTATTGGAGCAATCTAGGAGCAAAAGAGATAACCGAAGCTTAATGAAAATGCTCCTCACTCCAAGCAAAATCATGAACTGGTATTCTGGGTCCCACTCATATAGCTCTGGCCTCCTTACCTTTTTAAAATTACTTTTAGAAATTGTTGTAAGTCTACCTTGATCTGTGTGGCCCATGAATCATAACCACCTTTTACCTCACTAGCATTGGCCCTATATACAGTCCTTGAAAGATTCCCTGGTTCATATAACAATATTCATACAGTGGACTGTAACCTTTATGGGGAGATGCTTATTCCTCGGTGTTCTGGTTCTGACATTTTGTTATTGTTTATGCATTCTAATTAAGCTGGCACACATTGTCTCTCTTACCAAAGACATTGAGAGAAATGCAGTGCAGGTCATGGAGGCAGAGATCTCCTTCGTCTAAAGATAGAGGCTGACAAGGTAAAAGATTGGCGCAATTTGCTTTTTCAGCATAAATTCACCTGCAATTCCTGAATACACTTTGTGATCTACAGCCCTAAAGGGAGCCATAATAGGACGTCCGTTTGAGAATTGCACAGCAGCCGATCTGCAGTTCATTTCTTGCAGCCAATGTGATGAGAAAAATATCTATATGGTATTCTAACTGGAAACTTTTTTTTCCTGTGTTGCTCAGCGAGATCTTATCGGTTGTCATCACATTAGTCTTTGGAACATCGGCTGGTGATTTTCTGTTTAGCATGACCAGCAAAGGATGTACTGGGCGTTTGTTTGGATTAGCTGCGCTTAGGTGCCATATGGCTCAGATTTACATCGGCCAAGATTTACAAATGCACACTGCAATGCTAAGAGATTGAGGCAAACCCATAGGGTAGAACAATCATAAATTAAATCTCTTTAATATCACAGTTATTTCTCCTAGAAAGCACTGAGGTTGAAATGGAGAGCAAATGGAGATGTTTGGAGACAAACAGAGATTTGGAGAGACTGCATTTATTTATTCCCGGAGAAAATAAGCTTACATGTGTTTTCTCAGATCTCTTTAATATCTTAATTGTTGATGTTATAGACATCAACAATTAAATTATATATACTTTTGAGAAAATTATATATACTTTTGAGATTGTCCCCTTGAGAAAAAAAGACTGTGTCTTCTCTAGAGATTCAGAAGGAATCTCTCAACATTCAATTTCTGAAATTGTGCTCAGGTTTTCCAAGGTATCGAAAGTCTGCAATTAAATTATCTGAACAATTCATTTTCTCTATGCTCTTACTGTATGTATAATAATTGTCTCAATATTTGTCTCATTTTTGTCTAGCTTAATTGACGTAAGCAATATTCTATCTGCTCTTTCTAACGCAGATCATCTTCTTTGCTTGTTTTTTGGATCCGGAGATGCTGTACTCTTTCAGGAAATGCGTAACAGCGCCCCCCTACTGTATAACAGTGAAACTATGGAAAACCCGAAAGCATTCTTATCTAGTTTTACCCATAGATATCCCTATAAGGGACATCCCGCGTGACGTCACGCCATTTGGAGCAGCCATTTTGACGGAATAGAAAATGCTAAACCGCCGGTGATACTCATAGACAGTATAAACAGAGACGGGCTCTGGTATAAACTACATTGATCCTGCAGCTCGTCGCGATATTCTATCATGCCCGAGCGATGCTGTGCAGTTGGATGCGATCAGATACGTGATCATACTAAAGGAATAGGCCTATCTTTATACCGTATCCCGAAAGAAACAAAACGGAGAAACAAGTGTTGGCGGCAATATACAGGCAAAACGCTGATGGTGGTGCTTGGCTTCCAACTGTTTGTGATAGGTACAAGAAGAAAAATGTAACAAATAATAAAAGTGCATGTAAAATATACAATAAAGTTGAGATGAAATTAGACAAGGTTACTTGACTTTTTACGTCTATTCAGTTTTTGTAACATGTCCATGACAACCGATAGCCTGCTTTTGTATGCTTTTAATGAAGCTCTGGTGTAGCGTGATGGGAAGTGAATAAGGTAACGTCAGCTGTAAATGTCACCGAACTCAATGTCAGGAAGTTTTTCTACACATTAAATGCCTGTAAAAAGAACTTGCGGTGCTTCATATGGATCTATGATTCCTATCTTCCTCTTGTATACTTTATATATATTTGTGTGATGCTAATAAGTGCGATGACATGACGTGAAGAGTTAGCTGAAGCTAATAATAGTGGTGGAGGAAAACTCGATTCTGTTCAGTATCGAGATATTTTGCGCACGCAATTATATCAATACTGTAGCGCAAAGTATTGCAATATTTAGGCTAATTATAAAACAATTATACTAATAATTATATTATTAGTATAATAATATACTCCCTAATATATTACCCACCCCTAATAATAGATCTATTGCCATTAGACAGTCCATAGACAGTATAGCCAATGTGAGTAGCTGACGGATGTATACCGTCAAAATGGCTGACACACGGCTAGGGGTCACGTGACTGGGAGATCCCTATAAAGGCTAGATGTCTCGTCCGCGCTGCTGGCCAATGGAGCTCGACATCCGCACACGGCGGCCATCTTACGACAGGGTGCTCGCTCACTCATAACATGGTGCATGTACTTTTAAATAACCATAACTTGCTCAATTTTCTACCGATTTTCAAACGGTTTGGTTTGTTATAAACGTCAGAGATGTAGCTATTATACTGCATACATATGAATAATTATGTTCAAAATGTTTAAGCATTCAGAATTATAGCCACGTTAATAACGTTTGTAAGAAACCAAACCGTTTGTAAATCCGTCCAGATTTCAGCGAGATTTGTGTGCGTGCTGCTCACTCACCTTAATTCACAGGCTGAGTCCCAATTCGCCTACTTATACTACGACCTAAAAGTATGTACTTTTTTTGTGATGAAAAAGTACATACTTTTGAGTGTGTAGCAAAAAAGTATGCACGTTCTGGGACATACTTCGACGACGTCATGCAACGTGAACTTGAACGTGGTTGCCTAGTTACGCACACCGCGACTGTTAACAAAACATTTAACATTTCATTCATTCTTATATATCCAATATAATTTTATTTACTATTCCCATCTTTTTTTCCACAATACATTTACAATGTGTTTACCAAATTGAGGAGTAAAGCAGGGCGTCGTCGTAGATCAACCAAACGCAGGTCGTTTGTGAGGCGGCTGGTTCTGACGTTCATGTGCAAATGTGTGTAACGAAAGCTAGCGCTACTTATTTTCTGAGTTAAAATATTTAAAGTTTATAGTGTAACTATTGTTTAACGTATTTTATACTTAATCTTATACGTATGTATAATACTTAAAAATACCCCGATGAAAATGAACCATGCTTTTACTATAGTAAAAGTGTAGTAACCATGTTTCTTTGGTTGGACTGATAAAGTTAACATATGTACAGCCACAGTATTACTACAAATAAGTCAGACAGAAACATCAAAAGAAATACATAAAAAAAGACTTGCATGACACTGTACTAGAGCCTTTTTATTTATTGTTTTGTAGCCTGCAATGAGGCGCTCAGTATCTTCATCGGACCTTACAAGATAAACACTGTACTTTTTTGGCACAACATAAACCCATTAATATTACGAGACAATAAAATATAACTTTAATTAGGGTTAAACATTTGAATTCTTACACTTAAAAACTGAGGGCGCATCTCCGTTGCTGCATCCGACTGCCAGGTTTACATCACCACCATCACCGCAAAGCTCCTCCCTCCCGCACGCAATGGGTTGTGGGCAATATTAGCCGTTAGAGTGTGCATTGATCTGCACTTCGAATTCTAACCGGAAATAGTAGACCATCCGGGTATCTTTGGAATACTCATTTCAACATGCTACGATTTGGGACGTACTAATTCTAGTTTCGCATACTATTTAGGACGGATAGTATGCGAATTGGGATTCAGCAACAGAGCCCTGTCCTAAGATGGCCGCCGGTGATGCCGGAAGTGACTCCGCCTTAAGACATCTAGCCTTTATATGATATCTATGGTTTTACCTATTAGAAATATAAGTTTTTTTAAATAAACATAGCAGCTTCGAAATTCGTGTTTTCGATATGGGTGTGTGTGATTATTTATGTTGTAGAGCAAAATGTCCAAGTAGCTTATCGTCAGGTTATGTTTACCACAGACCTATTTTACTCATAAATGTAAAAACCCATAGGAAAATCATTGGCAAAATAGTGTTCCGAGTTGTGATATAACATATGTTTTAATATAACACTGATAAATCAGGTACATTAATGCCAAGATTGGTCAGTTTTGTCAATTTTGTTGTCATGTTGACTCAATGTGGCCTTCGTGTTAAAACAAAATGGCATTTACTGCATCAGGTATAAGATGTTTTTACAAGCGGCAACTAGAGAAGCTGATTTCTGCTCTATTGAGTGTGTCTATTTAACATGGGGAGTGTAATTAACTCTTCTACATTCACAACCGTCAAATCAGACTCACAGTCTCTGCTGGGGATAAATGGTTGGGATTGCAGTTTGTGCCAACAATCGTTCTTTATAATTAGCGCTGTCTGGAAACTCAGCGACGGTTTTCTTCTTTCTTAACTTCTCTCACATCAGAAAGATAAGTAAAAAAGTGGCACATCAATCGTTCCTTTGACTGCATACCCTATACAAGTATTGATGCATGAACAGAGCGCTTTGTGTGATTGTGTAACTGTACGGCATGTACCCTATACCATGCAGTCATCTTTCTGTACAATTTGAGTTCAGAAAGCTTGTCAGAGTATTAGCCGTGGTGTGTGTGTGTGTGTGTGTGTGTGTGTGTGTGTGTGTGTGTGTGTGTGTGTGCAGTCGGCTGGGCGGGGGTGTTCACTGTGAAATGACAACTCAATTTTCCACGAACAATTAGCTCAGCAAACACATTCTTCTACCTGTAGTGAGAAAGGGCTCGTGAGGGTCATCGCTCAGTCTCGCTCTATTCTCCGCTACCAGGCTGTTTGTCCATCCATTCACCTCAGAATAACACATTCCTAAACTCTTTCATAACTCACAGGACAGCAGTGAGCAAATTTGCATTCAATTTCCATGTTTGAAGTTGCTAAGATTTGAACCGAGTTTTTTTCTTGTCATTTCTTCCTACATCTTTTTGGTTTGCGAGGGTTATGATCTAAAGTTCAATGAATTATCTAACTGGGTTTCCTTCAGGAGCTTAAAATTGTGTTTTTCTGAGAGAACGGCAAACACCTATATTGTCACTGCAATTGTTAGTGGTGTTTGTTTAGGCAAGCATCAATATTACTTTTGCTCATCCTTGATTTGCTTTAACAAACCCCTAATCCTGAGTATTAAACTTCGAAACCGAACTCGTCCTGCAAAATTTGTGCTATGAATATGAGTGATACCTATGCTTGTTGACAAGAGGTGTTCTGTTACATTTATACACTGCAGAAGAGAAAATTGAATATTACAGGCCACATTGTAAAGTTTCAGGAGTGACAACAGCCTTTAAATGCAGAAGTGAATCACCTAAATTATCATTCCGCGTGTGTACGGAACACCATTCACTCCTGGAATTGCTATGATTGACACAGTGGTAACCATAGCAATGTTTTCCGTTGACATGAATTCCAAGAGTCTATGATTAAAAATTAGTGATCAAACACTTATGCCTGACAATATTAACTAATCCATAAAGTTGCCATGTCCACTTAGTATAAGTGTCTTTGGGCTTGGCTCATAAGGCGAGTCACTTTATGGACATAATAAAATGGAAAGTTGCGGGTCACAATATTTTTGTCTTATTTCCCAAATATGGCATTTAGGTTTGTTTTGGGCTTGTTTTTGTTTGTTGTTGTTTTTCTAGCAACACCCTGGCAACCACCCAGAAAACCCGAATAACTGCATACTTTATCAGTCCACTAAGAATTTGTTCAACAACTCAAAAACGTCCTAACAACCACTCAGAAAACACTAACAACAACTTAGCAATACACATCCCAGAAAAACCTAACAACAGAATTGCAATCTAACAACCACAGAGCAATGTCCTCGCAAGCACTCAGCACAACTGAATCACATAGCAACACCCTGGCAACCACCCAGGACACCCAAATAATTGCATACCCAAGCAGTGGGACTACCTTAACTACTCAAAATGCTCTAGCAACCACACTAACAACTGCATAGCTATACACTAACAGCTGCTCAGAACACTTTATCAACCACATAGCAACATCTTGGCAACCTTCCAGAATACCGTAACAACAGAATAGCAATCTAACAACCACATAGCAATGTCCTTACATGTGCTCAGAACAACTTATCAATCGCATAGCAACACCCTGGCAACTGCCCAACACTGTTACAAGCACATAGCGATGTGCTCACAAGTACTCAGAACACCTTAGCAACCACCCTAGCATTGTGGCGGCAATTTAACAAGCACTACTCACTTTTTTTTCAGAACTGGTTGAGAATAAAATTAGAACCCCCTTCGAGAGACAGGCAGAGATAGAGGGAAGGGCAAGAGGGAAAGGCAGAGAGAGAGAGAGTCACCCTGCCTGAGGACAACGGCAGGTTAACAGCAAGGCTGGCGGCACATTTGACTCAGACTGGGCAGAGAATCTATCAGCGGCATGCAACTCCAAATAGACCTAGTCTATCCCATTCACAGCAGCCATCTCCTGGGCTCTCGCAAACACTTAACCCCTGTCAGCTCTGGCAGCGACACATACACGTCCTGTGACACTGGCACAGCGGCCTTCTGGAACTGAACTGAGTTCAGCTCTGTCCCGATGCCTGCTGTGTTTAACCCGTCTTCACCCGTATGTCTTGTACACAGATGTCAGCAGCTGTTTACAGTGAATTCACGCCATTGCATGCAAATGTTTTATGTAATATAGAACTTTATTATTTTATGTAAAGTCTAATATTAAAGTAATTGGGGATATGCCCTTCACTATAATGTTCTTTTGCTAGGAGTTTGCAAATTTTCAATCGAGTCTGCTTGGACCCCACTGGGGGTAGCCGTTTGTAATGCCTGATCAAAAGCCATAAGGATTGCTGTGATTAGGGCTGCGTTAAGTCCAATTTTTTATGCCCTTCCCTTGTTAACTTCCCTCCGTCTCGTTCACTCAGATGTACGTCATTGCTTATGTTGCATGAGTGCCCACCTCTGGCAGAACTCTTGCAATGTGTTTAAATGAAACGCCCTTCATCACTTGGAATCTGCTGTGGAGCTGATTTTTAATTCGTTTTTTTTTTTTCCTTATGAATTTGTTTTATGCACCATTCTATAGGCCTGTATGTATGATTGGGCTGTTGGAGAAAACTGAAAAAATTAAACAAATGAAAATGATAACAATACAATAAACTACAACTGTCAGCTTAAGGTAGCTACAAGTATTATGCAGTTAAATGCCAATATCATACACTAGAGTTGTGTGGGGTGGGGGTAAATTAAGTGTGATCTGCTGTGACATAACATTCGGGTTGCATTGTGGTCTTAGGATCTACCTGAAGTGTACATATTGAGTAGACTCGCTCCCTCATTCAAAATCGAGACAGGGTCTGTCCACATACACTTCCCTCGCCCACTTGACAAAGTTGAACGCACTTCAAAAGGGCGGCAGGGATTCCCTTGCGGGGAAGTGCTTAGGGAAGTTCATGAGTGCATGTCTAAAAGTGGATTTAAACACAGCCTATTTGAAGGGTGAGTCACTTGCATAGGGTATACGCTAAGCTAGCATGTTATCTCTTGTGAAAAAGAAGTGCATGTAATTGTATCGAATGTGTTTAAATCTTAAAAGTATATATTTTTAAAAACTGCACTTGCAGATAATATAATATTAATGAAACAAAATTCCACTTTTACTCAGAATATAGTCCTTTCAAGATGAATTCGAAATAGCCTTTGTCAGTGGAATACATTTAGGGAATTGTTAATGACAATGACTGCATAGTGTAAATAAATAAAGCACCGTGCTAATACTCAATCAAATCAGTTCGATGTGTTCAGCCATTTGTACTAAGATTCAAATGAAATAAAAAGTGATTCAGACAGCAGCAGTCAAATGCACCACACATAGCCCTGCACTCACTCCACGTTTCCTCCTCTGCCTCTCTATTTATATGCTAGTCATGCAGTGAGAGAAAAAAGTGGAAAGTTTAGAAGACAGGTCTGCACTCTTATAGCGATATTAAATGCATTTGATTCTGTCCTACCCTCTTTGAACTCAACGCTCTTTCAATTCACCCTTCTGAGTAGAAGTTTAAATGTGCCTACCAGGCAGGCGGATATATGCAAACCTGCAGAGAGACAGAGAGAGGGAGGTGGGCTGCGCTCGGCAAGCGGAGAAATTAAGAGGCAAAGGGCAGTGGGAAATATTGAGCACCTCATTCTCCTTGTAATTGTGTCATGTCACAAGACTGTGTAAGATAATGGTGACCGATATGAAGGAAGAGATTATGAGGTGTCTCAGACTTGAGAGAGAGATACAGGGAGTGCTGCCCCGTGGGTCTGATTTCTTATGCCAGTTTCCCCCCACTATCAGAGATAGAAAAACAGCCCACAGGTTGTCTACTCAGGGACGTATCCGTACCGGTTGTTATTATTGTTAGGAAAAAATAAAATGACAACTAAATAAATGAAATACGTAAAGTAATAATGACTTTTCAACCTGCCTTCATTAAACATAAATATGGCACTAGATATTACTAGAGAAATGTAATGGTGTTTAAAATATAAATGACAAATTTAAACCGATTTAAATTAATTAAACCTGTTTAACATTCATTTGGGGAGCCCTAAAATACTAAGAAAAAAAGAAAGAAAGAAAAAAAGAAACTTACTGGAAGCCTGCTTCTGCCATTGAGTAAATAATAATAAAAAAAAAATTATAATAATTGAAATATTCAATTATGGTAATTGCAACATTTTCCACGATTTATATTGCACAATGTGAATGTTAACTGATGCAGTTTACTAATGTTAACAAATGGAACCTTATTGTAAAGTGTTACCGAAACTAGAAAACACTAAATAAACTAAATAAATAACTTACTAAATAAACTAAAATTGCCCAGGGCCACATCCATAACAACCATCTATAAATCGACCCACCTGCACCATAAGGACAAGCTATTGCATTAACTAGACATGAATAACGGCATGTTTAGCCTATAGGGAATAATCTCATTTGGTTTTGTTGCAATCACGTGTATTCAAACTTTAAGGAGACATGCGCGTAAAGGCATGTTGTTAAGTTCATACGCTGGTGGCTTTTCCAGGCAAACTCCACATCCATTTGGAGAATGCTGCCAGTGGTATTTAGATGGTCCGTTATGGTTGAGATGAAAAGGTAGCCATTAAGCTTTAATGGAGAATGGCGTTTGATTTCTTTTTTGCTTCACAAAGTGTAATGGTCCATTTATAATAACAGATCACAGTCTTCACAAGTAATGATTGGGGCCATCTGTGAATCTTATAGTCGGTTTGTATTAGCAGACGGGAGAGGTAAAGCAACACTGATTCCAAGTCAGTGGCCTGTGTTATAATGTGTTTTATGGGAAGAGTGTAGTGTATTTAACTGTAAATTATATTATTTTTTATGTACACACTATAGGATTGGGCAATATTACAGTATAAACTTTGCAACAGTTGAAATGTATCAATCGGTAGAGATTTTTTTGCTATAATGTTTATACCGTGGTACATATAACCAATAGGTGCAGCTGTAAAGATGAGGAAGGACTTATCAATATTGTTAGGCACAACACAAAGCAGTTTAGACGCATGCAATTTGCCATATTGATATTAAATTAAGCTGATGTGCAGCAACAAGTGTATGTGTATTGACTATTTGGTGAATTAAAATGAAAGTCATCATTTTACCTTTCATTTGTAAAATATTTATCCACTGGATTATCCAGAAATAGACATTACCACATGGTTATTTAACCCTAGAATGCATGTCCCAAAAACCCATGAATGCATAAAAGTGGTCAAGATGCTCCATATAGGATTCATGTTTTATTTTTATTTTCAGTAATAAAGGGATTCAGAATTAAAGGGATAGTTCACCCGAAAATAAAAATTCTGTCATTAATTACTCACCCTCATGTCATTCCAAACCTGTAAGATTTCTGATTTCAATGAAGATCTTTTTAATGGAATCTGAGAGCTTTCTGTCCCTCCATTGACAGGCTACGCAACTACCACTTTCAAGCCCCAGAAATGTAATGACATCTTTAAACTAATCCATGTGTCTCCAGTGGTTTAACCTCAATTTTATGAAGTGACGTGAGTGCTTTGTTTGCACAAAAAATCATCATAATTTACCACTTTACTTACAAAATAGCAATCTCCGACATGCAACAACGTCAGCTCTCACGTCAACACAACACACATTTGCCGTGCTGCTCTTGTGAAGAGATTAATATTTTGTCAATACATGTACATGACATACAGAGAATACACACCTGTGCATGTAAAGTAGGCTAAATGCATGCACAACTAGTCTCTCTAGTATTAATTAAATTTATTGTGGAAAGACCTTTATTGTTGCAACACACTGCTGAGACAGAGACCTCGCCGTGCTGCGTTTCAATTAAAAGCCAAATCACTCTGAAAAGGCCGTTCCATTAACCCAATAATAGAATCCTCTGACCTTATATGTACGAGATGAATAATAGTAGGCGACTCCATCCATTTCCTGTTCCACGCATCTACGCTTCATCCTATTCATCCATACACTCAAGGTAAGCCCGATGCCATTAGTGAACGAAGCGCGGCCCTATTCTCGCATTTCGGTATCTAGAGCGCTCCATAAAAAGGATTTAATTCCAGACATGGCTGGTAAAATTCATTTCAAGTGAGCCATTCTCACGCACCGGTGCTTCTCCGTCAGGCCTGATCCCAACACGATAAAGATGGATGAGAGGCACCGTCAGCCGGGGCACCGCCTACTTCTTAATATTCGCGCCCAGGGCTGGTGGAGGCCTCTTTTACTAACTCTCAGAGCATGGGAGTCAATGGACAGTATCAGGCAGGGCTGATGAGTGTTTCTGGGGTGTAATGGCCGCTCTCTCCTTCACCGGGGCTCAGGAGGAGGGCCGCAGGCCATCAGCGAGGGATGAACAGACTGGCACTTGTCACAGTCCCTGATTAAAAATCACTCTGGGAGCCACAAGCCAGGGTCCCCGCAGACCTGAGGGAGATGCAAAGTCATCTATTTCATACCTCTCTCGCCCGCGTTAAAGCCTACCAGCACTTCTGCTCTCTTAAGCTCCCGACTGTATCTTTCCACAGCAGGTGGCTTCAGAGGTCAAATAGAGGGGGTCATGTGATGGCTTTCATCCCTTGGCAAGTTTAGTTGGGTTATGTTAGAACTTGCACTCTGAAGTTGTTAAAGTGCTTTCGTGTTTTGGACATTTTTATTGAATAAAAAGCACATTCCACTGTAAAAAATAAAATAAAATATTGTGCAATTTGCCTTATGCTTTGAAAAGTAATACTAAATATATGCTGGTTTTTCAGAATATGTTACAACTTTGCATTCATTCATTTAGCTGATGCTTTTATTCAAAGTGAATTGCAAAATAATTAGAAGCAAAAGCAATCTGTCAAAGAGCCAACAATATCTGTAATATACAATGCCAGGTTTATAAGACAACTAGATTAGGAAGCGGAAGCTAGAAAAGAGGATAAATGCAAAAATGTTTCCAAACTGAAGTCCAAAAAAAGCTAAAGTAAACATGATAATATAAGACATTATTATTATACATTTTTCATTCTTTGCAAAGACTGGTCAGAAATCTGGACATTAATCACTATTTTAATTTATCAATAGCTAAAAAATTATACCAGGGCCACTTAAATGTCAGCCAACATGTACCGATGGTGTTTCAAAAGAGGGTTAGCCCACTTTTCATCATCAAATAATTTCCTGATACAGTATATGAAATATTGGGTGCGTCTCAATCCGCTCCCTAGTTCAATAGTCAGGGCACTGATCAGGGAGTTGGCCATTTTAAGGCCAAAATCCTTCCAGTGCATTAAAACGATCACTCCCTAAAAAGTCCCACAATGAAAACCAGGGAGCATTGATGCTCACTATGTTCCCTTAATGGATGTTCTGAAGTGTGAAACATAAATCACACATAATGACACGCGATAGACTTTTTTATTTTTATACAAACCATTATTTAACTACACTTCAGCATAAATATACTTTGATAGACAGGTACTGAACATAATCTAGCTAACATTTATAATGTATTTACGGCTGAAATGTTGCACATATGTATAACAAGCAAAGTATTTATCCTACTGCACTTTTAAATAACATTAAAACATATTGTCAGAAAGATATCAGTTCTGCTGTTGTTCATAAATACCAGTAGTGATGTTGTACAGTGAGGATGTTGTCACGTCGCCAGAAATAGAGTCATCAGTGTCCCAATATGTAGTGAGCCAGGGTCCTTACTGTTCTTACCAGTGCCTGAATTCATGTACACAATATACTGATTCACGAGCTTGGAATCTAGAGAGCTGATTGAGACGCACCTGTAGTCTCACCGTACATTTAACTCTCATACAGTATATCCTGTTTCAGTCAGAAAAAAAGTTATAATACAAAGTAAAAAAGGATGTGAGTGTCATTTAATGTTAATTTCATGTTGACTTGTAGTAGCAAAGGGGTAAAAGTACTGGGGTACAGACTTGGGGTAAATGTCCCAAAGTTATTTCACTCGGCGGCCATCTTTGAAACACCTCTCAAGTACAGCTCCTATCTCTTTGAATGGGGAAACATCAAATTATCAAAGCTGTTCACCAAGTTTATGATTCAATTTCATATCTGAAATCACCAACGAAATCCGACAGCAGAAGTCTCATAAAAAACTGCATTTTTCAGGCTGGACCAGCCAATGCGCATGTGCAGTATAACAACCGGAGCTTCTAACCGCAGTTGCAGTTAACAATTTCTTCTATTTTGTTCATGAGGAAATACTTTAGTTTACTTCAGTTATGGTCCCTTACTAACATATTGATTTGATATGAGATTGTCTCCCTAGTTTGTTTCTTTTTGAGGACAAGTAAAAAGTTACCAGTATTAACTAATACACTTTGGAAGTTACTCTAATTGCCATGCTACATTTATGTTTGTATATAGCATGTACATAAAATGTTAATGTTAGATCTTAGCACATATCTCATCTCCACCTTCTTTTGACTGTCATCCATCAGACGCTCTCCAGTGGGCAGCGATAAATACATGCGGCAGCCAAGGCCAGACAGAGGTGAACATTAAAAAGAGAAACAGGGCCAGAGGAACAAGGTCAGTCAGGCTGCAGGACATCATGTCTCTGTAATGAGAAGGAAAGGCCAGGGATAGTGGCCAGAGTTTGAGAACATCCACACTAGTTCCAGGAGGTGTTTTTATGCTCATTCTAACTGATATCATGAATATTTAATTCACCTCACAAAGAAAACTTATGCGGCTACATTTAGTTTAGGTACAAACAAGAATGTGCAGATTGGTCTTTTAAAATTTCCACACTGCAATGTTTTTTCCCCCTTGTGGGTGTCTATTCCAACAACTTGACTTTCAACTTGGCTAAAGTTCTCCAAGAAGGAAATAATGCTTGAAGGATATCCTAAGCGTCATAATTAAGAGCCATGTCTTCCCCAAGGCCAAATATTTATATGAGGAAAATGAGTTTGGATGGAGTGATGCCGAACCACATGAAATAACACCTCCGGCTCTTGGCTCGAACTCTAGCTGTTCATCACACAGAGAAACCCCATGGTGCAGTAGAACAGCTCTGGGTAAGAATCTTTACACCTGCAGGGGCTGGAGCTCCGGTGTGATATTGAGAGATGCCCTTTTCGTATGCCAAGCTATCCCACTATATGAGCACCATGTCTTTTTGGAGTTCAAAGAGTTTCACTGTGACCCGTCAAAAACTTCTGGTAAACGTCGGCACAAATAAACAGTTTTTGGGTCATTCTCAAATTATGAACTGAAAAGGACTTTTCAGTGATGAAACCATAATATATGTGACCCTGGACCACAAAACCAGTCACATGGAGCAATTTTATGAAATTGAGATTTATACATCACATGAAAGCTGAATAAATATGCTTTCAATTGATGTATGGTTTGTTAGGATAGGACAATATTTGGCTGAGATACAACTATTTGAAAATCTGGAATCTGAGGGTGCAAAAAAATCGAAACATTGAAAAAATCGCCTTTAAAGTTGTTCATTTATGTTCGCAATTGTGCTGCATCCACTCACAAAAATACATGTTTTATTTATTTTAAAATACAGGGTGCATAAGTTTGGACATCCCTATGTTAAATTCCCATAGAGGCAGGCAGATTTTTATTTTTAAAGGCCAGTTACTTCATACATCCAGGATACTATGCATTGGCCTTTGGAATTAAAATAGCCCCACATCATCACATAGCCTTCACCATACCTAGAGATTGGCATGGAGTACTTTCCATAAGATCATCTCTCAATGCAAATCAAACTAGCTATTAGGCTAACTGAAATAAAACCATGCCAATCTCTAGGTATGGTGAAGGCTATGTGATGATGTGGGGCTATTTTAATTCCAAAGGCCAAGGGAACTTTATCAGGATGCATAATATCCTGGATCCATGAAGTAACTGGCCTTTAAAAATAAAAATTTGCCTGCCTCTATGGGAATTTAACATAGGGATGTCCAAACTTATGCACCCTGTATTTTAAGGAAGAACATTTATTTATTTACGATACATTATTCATTCACAAAGAAAATTGGTGTCCTTAAAGGTTGGATTTTTCCTATTTTTTTAAATTAAGGCATTAAGTTTAATTTCCAAAAGATGATTTTTTATTCCTCTTTTTAGTCAACTTTAGCATGGGTGTCTAAACTTATGCATAGCACTGTATATTTACAGTAGGAAATTTACAAAATATCTTCATGGATCATGATCTTTACTTAATAGCTTAATGATTTTTAGCATAAAAGAAAAATTGATCATTTTGACCCATACAATGTATTGTTGGCTATTGCCACAAATATACCCGTGCGACTTGTGACTGGTTTTGTGATCCAGGGTCACATATATGTAGTGGTTTGATTATATTGTGTTGCACATTTTTTTAATCATTTGAAATTGCCAGGTGCATGCAAAATTACTTGTACCCTTCAACTTAACTGCGACCTCTATGACATCTACAGTTATTAATTATTGTGTTTTTATAGACTTTTTTCCCTCATACAAAGCATTTGTGCAAGAATCAAAACAAAATGATTAATTATAATTAAGAAGAAAAAAACATCTATTTAATGTCATTAGTGTTATCAATGCTTAAAACTTGTTTTTTGAAAAAAATACAAAAGGTTGTGTAAAAGTCATTCCAAGGAAGGAGGACGAAGGACTTTTTCAAAACAAGCACATGGTGAGTTGCCACTCACATTGAAAAAGTTATTAATTCATCTCTAAATTTAATCACGCCACTTTGATCATTTATAAGTAGCCTATCAGATGTAAATATGTGCTGTGCGCTTTCCTTTCCTCTCAATAACAAAATAAACACAAAAAATGAAAACAGCCGTTCATTTTTTTTTTGTTTATCGGATTGTCGGATCATAGCGATGTGGATATTTTTGACCAGCTTTGTAATTCGGTAATCAAAATGACTCTGTTAAGATAGTTTGATAATAAAGTATATTTGAGACAATAGGCTGTAGCTATAGATCTGGCTATGTGAGGCTATAGTTTGAATAAATCCCTTTTCTTTGCATAAAACATTGACATACAGTACAGAATAGCTCTTTCAGAATTTTCCTGAACATAAATATTCGTTTCATGTGTCATAGAACACAAGAGAGCGTGCATAAACATATTAGTTTGATTTCCCACCAAAAACGTCCAGAGTCCTTCACTTAAAAATCAGTCTACATGCTTTCATAGCCAACCTAGGAAGTCGGGAAAGGTCTCTGATTTTTTTTATTTTCGTTACAAGCTTTAAACTAGCTCAAAAGTTAAATCCTTTATGGTCAATAACAAACTCTTGTAAGTCAGAAAGTCGCCATATTTTGAGTGACCCTTTGGTTAAGTTTTTCCATTGTGATCTGTAACGGTTTCATCAATGTTTGTCAAGATAACATGAAGTAAATACATGCACATCCTCATTTTCTCTCTGCTTTTGAAAGGAGAACACCGCTGTTTTCCAATCTAGAGATTTATATGGTGTGTCCTGTGCATTTCCACAGAGGATATTATATTAAAGAAGAGTTGACATTAGATATGAAAAAGTGTGGAAAGGTACAAAATTGTTATTGGGAGATTAATGTTAGACTGTGCCATTTGCCTAGCATGAAGTGAGTCTTTAGGGTTTGGATGACCAGTGTTTTGCTTTTGTCTGGGAAAGAGGGAAAGTGAAGACAAAGAGTTGCAATTGCGAGGATGAGGGATCGCAGAGGGCTCTAGAGATTTGACCCGTGGCTTCATAAAGGCACAGGATATGAGAAATGTTGGAGGGAAGGGGAGAGAGTTGAGTGTGTAAACGACTGCAGAACCATCTCTCCGTTTTATTTCACTGGGAGTTGAATCATTTCCTTACAAAATTGATGTGGCATTATGTGAACGTTCCTTGCAGTGCTATCCGTAGGACACAAATGACAAATGGAAATGTAGGGAGTTAATGATTAAACTCACCTGTGTATCTTGTACCAATTAAATGTTGTGTGTATGGGTATACATTTATTCCCTAGGATGAGTGAATACTCAGTAATGTAATATAATTATGTCCTTTTATAAAGTAAACAAGCGTACATTAGTATCACTTGCATAATTAATGTATAAATACCTCACAATGTAATGGCGAAGTGTCCAATTCTGTGCCACGTCTTCACTCTTAGTATGGAAAAGCTTGCCTGAAACATTAGGTAAATACATCGCATGAATGTGCGCTTAATGTAGATTTTATGTTATGGCATACGAGTACACTTATACCCAACAGACTGGAGAACATGAATAGTATGAAGCGAAGGGAAAAGGGGGAACGTTTTCTCCCTTGTAGTCCTCCCTTCTTCCCTTAGCCCAGAACGGTGACAAGCTGTGATGAATTACCTCATTATTCTAGCTCACTTGTTCATTTCTCCGCTTTTGTAATTTCCCGGGTTGATCCCCAACACGGCTGTGCCTACAGTACTTCTGTTCTATTCATACCAAAGCCCCTCTCCCGCGCACACAATACCTCTGTCTACTGGCTTTACGCGTGGCGCCGGCGCGCGCAGATCTGAAGCTGCAGCGTATGCATCGCTTACTCCGAAAACCAACACGGTAAAAATGGCAAAGGCCAAATTGACTTCTACACTCTGTCAAAACTGGAGTAAGCTCTCATCACTGATATCACAGCGAATAGAATTCCCACCCTTGACACGTTGGCACACTATGATAGGGTTTAAGGTTTCACAAAGCAGCTCTAGCACTCCAGCAGGCTAGTTAATTTACGGGTCTGGTTTGTTAGCTTCTGTACTGGGCCACGAGATGTCAGATCTTTTCTTTCTGTTTTCAGAAGAAGGTAGGCTATAGAGCAATAGAAGTAGATGTAATAAGTTACGTCCAACACGGATTTGCCATGTGCATTGATCTCCATGCACAGGGTTCATTGACTCTTGTGTGAGTTGTTTTTACCTTGTCTTGCTTTGTCGTATTGATCAAAGTGGTTTGTTAGGCCATGGGTCGTGCATTAACCAAATGTATGGTAACAGCCTATATATAATGCAGTATAATACTGATAATGGTAGGCTATTTCTCTGTTTTACTGATGTTTTCTTATTTTACCAAATAGCCTGCTTCCGTATTCTTGATTATAGCCTATGCACTGTACACTTTGTATATCTATAGTGAATGTAATAGTCTCATAATATTAAAATGTTTACTTGAATGTTTATAAAATAGAACTATATTAACATTTAAAAATATGTATTTTTCTATTTTCTAATATATACATTTGTTAATGTTTTTGAAGGGAGTCTCTTATGCTCACCAAGGCTGCATTTATTTGATCAAAAATACAGTAAAAACGGTTATATTGTGAAATAATATTACCATTTAAAATGACTCATTTCTATTTTAATATACACTATTTTAAAATGTCATTTATTCCTGTGATGGAAAAGCTGAATTTTCAGCAGGAAATACACCATCGGCCTAATACAAATTGGTGCATCCCTAATAATTATTAAAGAAATTAATACTTTTTTTTTTTTTTTTTTTCAGCAAGGACACATTAAATCAAAAGTGACAGTTAAAAAAAAAAGTTTAACTTTATATTCAAAGAATACTGCAAAAAAAATAAAATACAAAAAAGTCATGGTTTTCACAATATATGTATAAATTAAATGAATTATATTCATATTGTAATAGATTGAATTGAAATTATTAGCGCTTATTTATTAGCATTTATTAATTCATGCATTATGTACAGGTTTCATATAACATGTTATGAAATAGGCTGGAATTCCCTTTTGCCGTCTCCATGTTGTCTCTGATTGCTGCTGATTGTCTTGAAACAAGCATGACAGCTTGTATCGTATTTATACCAAGATGCAGATTTGATATAATTTTACAGTGTGTCATGGTAATTATACTCAGTAATCTAGTGCTCTCATTCTCCCCTCTGGTTTTCTCCCTCTGTGTTGAGTGTGATGAGTGTGCATACTGCTTATTTATGTACTGCTTTCAGACAGCATGTTTGTAATTGATCATATTCAGAGATGCCATATGGCGAGTATGTGTCCAAATGCGACGTGTGAAGTAACACTGGCACCTAAATGTAGCATCACATTCCACCACAGAAAAAAAGGCCCCTTTGTAAATATTCACTAATTACTTATTCACTAGTCTCTAGTCTCTCTGTCATTATCCGTATCTGCCAGCCATTGTACAATTCAATTTTGAAGCTCTGTGGTTTCCCAAATATTTACACTTTACACACTCTATATGGAAATGCTGCTTTTTATCAACCAAAAGTTATTTTTTAAATCAGGCTGGTTTTAATAGATGAATAATTTAAATTGAGTTACTTAGATTATATGCTGATTAATTAATCAAAGCATTCACATATAGCAATATAAGCTGACAAAAGCCTGAGATGAATATTATTAAAAGACATTGTATTATTATGACACATACGTATATTTAAAACAAATATACAAACTTATATAAAATCTTCACAAATACAATAAAAACGGGGGGGGGGGGGGTGTCTTTTTTGTGTGTGTCTTTTTTCTTTAGACTAAAAAAAAAATACTAAAATAGTAACTAATAATCCTAAAATAACACTGATAACATCCTAGCTTTGTGGCATTCTTCTGTAAATCTAAAAATCTAGTTTAAAAATTCAGCTTCTTGTTTTTTCTCTAACTGTGCAAAACAGTGTGTACATGATGTAAATATTCAAGTATGTTAAAATGTATTTTGAGACACTGAAATTGGATTTAGTAGGTGTTCGGCTGGAGGCTGTCATAAACTGAATGTATGGTTCAGGAAAACTGTAAAAGCGCAAGGTTTGTATATCTTTAATGTAATATCTCAATTCAAGCAGAGGAAACAAACCTATACGACGTTTACACTGGTTTAACAGAATGTTCTGCTTTTCCATTTTGTGTATTAATTATTCAAACTGTTCTCTGCTTATGCATTGTCTCCTCACCAAAATATGCATCATGACCTGAATTGTGTCTCACATCCACTTCTTTTGTCTCCACAGGTAAGCCTGTTTCCTGTTCATAGAGGACTTCATGTTGAGAGTAAGGTCTGTGTCGCTGTTGGGGAGGATTCATCCTTGTTATGTTGTCTGAGTAATGGAGGCAGAAGGTAAAGTCATTTTAGTGACTAATGCAAAGCAGCGCTCCTGCCAGTTTTCCTGGTTGGGATGTACATATACTTTATATTTAATGCCAGGAATGTATATATACATATTTCATGGCAACTGTATTAACATTTTCGTTTTGGCATTTGTGTCAAGATGTGGTTTCTTTTACATTTTCTCCAAGGATAAATGGACAGGGTAAATGTCATCCCGTTCCTTAAAACAGGTTGTCCTCATCCCAGAAGAGTTTCTCATTAGTACCCTGTATGTACTTGCAGATAATACATAAATTGAATATAAGGCCACTTAAGTGTGCTTTCATGGCTAAGTTTCTAGTAGGCCTACATTTTTTTTAAAGTGCACAATAATGGCAAATTAAAAGTTTTACTGTAAAGTACTCTAAAAATTATGGAAGCCTGTTTCCTTCACTGAAAAAAAAAGAAAAGGGTAATTCTTGACTTTTTTTTACTCCGAATTGCGTGATATAAACTCTATTTAGAATCTACTAGTCAGCCCAGAATCTCTAGTCAGCCCTACTAGTCAGAATTTTGAGGCAAAAAAAAATCGAAAGTTTATATCTCACAATTCTTTCTTTATAACTCACAACTGCGAGTTTATATCATGCAATTCTGAAGGGGATGGTGGGGTGGGGGGGATACCTTTTTTATTTTTTATTCTGTGGCGGAAATAAACTTTCATAAAATTTGTTAGCTGAAATTAAAAAATAAATAAAAATGAACATAAATGTTTGTTATGACAGCTTTGAATTAAGTTGTTCGACCAACAAAATACATTGAGTTAGAGGAACTTAATAATTTGTGGCTTTAAGTTGTAGGTCTGGAGCCAATTAATCTTATCTATTTCAGTTCAAAACCACAGCTATCGTAGAACACACTTATTTAGCATGTATATTTAACGAAAAAGTAAGATATTACTTTTACGATTACAATTACTTATTCGCTAAACAGTCCTTTACCTTCATGAAATCTATACAGCACAATGGTAACCACAAACCTAACAGAAACTCTTTTAAATGTCAACTATAACAGCATTAAACACTAGCGGGTCTTTCCCTTCACTAAAAAACAAATAAAATAATACTTATTTCAACATTTTCTCCTTATCCAGTCCTATGCAAAGCATCCTGGGAACTAGAAATCCACTATACACATTTTTTAAACATATTTTCATTTAAAATAAATAAATAAATAATGCTATGCTTTGTGTTGAATTACCCTGGCAGTAAATGTAAACAAAAAGGGTGTTTAAGGTTTAATTATCCTTTTTTTTTTTTTTTTTTGAGTACACCTATTTTTGATGAATGAACACTCAAGGGTAATATGGTAGCTTTAAGCCTTTATCTATCTTTAATGTTCTGGTTTGATTTAGGACTCTTGGAGAAGTTTGGGCCCCATGCATGTGAGCACATATAAATCAAGGTTAGGATTAGGGTTAGGTTTATTATTATTTGAACTTTAGTTTTTGTAAATATTACATTTAAATGTAATATACTGTAAATGTACAAAATTGCAACTTTATCATTACAAATATATTTAATACTTGGCAAACAAGTTTCAATAGAAATGATATTCAAGTATATTTTAGTTGACGAAAAATGCTTTAACCGTATTTCATAAATGGAATGCTTTACTATATTTCAGAGACAAAAGAAGTAATTAAAGAAATGCCATAAAAAGATGTACTTACAAAAAGCATCATACATTTTTCTACATTTAATTTTAATAGTCTGGAAATATTGCATTAATTTTGCAAGTATATTCTTTTAAAGTATATTATTTTTGTAATAAATACTCTTTTTAAAAGAATGCTGGTGTACTTAAAAAGGGAATAGTTGTCGGTTCAGTGGTTTTTGTGTTCTTGTACACTGTAGAGGTGTGTTCACCACCTACCAGTGGTGTAGTGTGTGTGTGTGTGTGTGTGTGAAGAAAAAGTACGACGGCCGATATTTTCTCTGGTGGAAAGCAGAATAATGAAGTAGGCCGTGTTTCCCGGAGGACTCATAATTTTGGCGTGTCCACTGGCCAGACTGCGGTATCCTTCACAAAGCGGAACATGAGTTACTTTGCCCCGTTCTCATTGGCAGGATTAATCTGACATCATGCAAGCTGTTAGAGCATTTTATAATTCAGAGTATTCCCAGAGTATTCTTTCATGTATTTATTTTTGGGGTGAACAAACACTGAAGGCACTGAAGAATCCTAGGAGAGGTTTTTTTTTTGTGTGATAATGGCCGAGATGACAAACTTGTATGATCCCGTTGACCCTGTTGGGGTTTATTTAATATTGCGATAATGTCTAACTCTGCAACAAACTTAAAGCTTTTCTGCACATAACACTGAAAATAATTAGAGAAACACATATTTTGTGAAAAAGATGTTACATTAATATTTCAGAAACGTAGCTACTTATAGTTACGCTTGAGAAGTTTGCAAACTTTAAGACATGAGTCTGGCAATTTGTAGTTCTTGCAGAAGGCATTATTAAGCCACAAACATTGCAAACAAACCCAGCAATTATTTTTTTAATAGCCTAACTTCTAAATAAAACTTTAAAAACCCTGCAAGCCAATGACATCAATAGCCATTGTGCGTTGTTCCTGGGAAAGCCAAAGGGGTCTTTAAATGGGTCAAAGACAAGAGTAATCTATGATAAGAAAAGGAAAAATCTTTTGAAAATGTGGTTTAAAACATTTGTGCCGCACTCTTTGAATTAGCGTTTGTTTATACGGTTTTGAAAAAACATTTTCAAGAAAAGTTAAAAGTGTTCAAGCCAAACAACAAGTAATAAGGTACATACTTTTCTTACATCTTCAATACATGTGAATACACACCTATTTATTTAAAGGGGACATATCATGCTAAATCCACTTTTTTAGCCCTTAAATGCATTTTGTTGTATATTTGGAGTGTTTAGAAGTACAGAAAAGTTGAAATTATTCTCTTCAGGTGCTTCGTTGATATCTTTATATTCTGTTTTGGTCATATTTTTCAACCTGTTCTGATTTTTCTGTTCTCTATGACGTTTTGTGAACTATTACGTCACAGTATTTGCAGCGGAACTGCCAAATAAGGACATTGACTTCCAGCCCAACACTTCGAGCAAACCGCCATTTTTATTTCTCGCTGCAATTTTGTAGTCCAAGCTAAAAGATGCAGAAGTTACGAGAGGATAAGTTAAAATGTTCGGTTGTTGGATGTAGTAACCCACACGCTTCATTACACCGTCTAGATAAACTGCCGCGCTTGTGACAGGGCGCATGTTTAACTGAAAGAACAAGAGACCCGGTCGCGCGCGCTCTCTCTCTTTTCGGAGCCAGGCGAAAGTGTAAACAAGACTTCACCGTCTCCAAACTAGACGCTGTCTTGCTCTCTCTCCCTCGCACATATTAATCAAAATAAATCGACACGGTGGTAAAAGGTCGGAAGACCAAAGTTTCATGTGTAAATACAGTAACACACCATTGCGATACATCCATATGAAGACGTTGTTCTGCAGGTTCGTCGTCTTCATTTTCATCTCGCTCCGGCTCCGACTCTGGCTCGAACATGTAAGGCTGGCTGGACAAGTCTTCCGTTGTTGACATTTTGTTAATAACGTGTGAATAAAAAGTTTCTGTGCCGCTAGATAATCGTATCTCTGCTATCAAACTACAAAAATGGCCGAACGGGGTGGAGTTGAACCGAGTGTCACCTCTGCAAACTGGAGAGGGGGCGGGGTATGAAGTGTCTCAATTGTATTTAAAGAGACCGCACCAAAACGAGTTGCTCTCAGACGCACATCAGAAAAGGGGTAGAAAAGGGGCCTGTGGAGCTATAATAATGAGGAATTCAGACTCAAGCATTCCAGTTCTGCTTTATATAGACTACAAATGTATAATTTATATGTAAAAAGGAACAATTTAAAAGCATGATATGTCTCCTTTAATAACAAATTCATTAATTACAGAATTATTCATTTAATTATTTGGAGAGTGGCACCACATGACATTTTACAATCTGATTCTAACCTTGCCATGTCAAATTATCTGATTCATTTTAAAAATAAAAAGGGAAAGCAATTTTATTTCAGAAATTAAAATTAGGCTCATCATAGAAGAGGTGCATTTAAGTAATTTGTATGTATACATTAAAAACATTTTTTTTTAATAAATTAATATATCTGGACATCTTATGCCATTGACCCAGCAAAATTTTGTTTCATAATTCTTGAAATTTGTTTTGAAGACTTACACTTACAGCTAAAATTTCAACCTGATTGAGTCATATTTTGTTTTCCTTTACCTGTCTCGCATTTTGACAAAGCAACTTGTCCTTGATTGTTTATAGCGCTAGTGTGACAGGATGCGTTAGACCGAAAGGACCCTGAGGGAACCTTACACGTGGTTCATTGTAAATTAATAAACAAAGAAGGAGAAAAATGTAATGAATTTACCAGGTCTGCTGGCACGGTTCCCCTGCACAGGAAATGTTGTTAGGCATGTCAACAAATCAGCTCTTGTAGACGGCACCGCTCATCATTAGAATAATTCATTGTAATTAGTCAGTCTTTTTAATCACCTCAATAGACACAGCGTCCCAATACTTCCTCTGAAAGATAAATGCCTGTTTACCCAGGCGAAAAGAATCGGTGTACTCGCTGCTGCACTGCAAACTTTAAATGGCATGCTTGATTGTGTTTCTGACAGAGCATTGCGCTGAAAGATTTTCAACAAGAGCTCGGGACAGTTTGCAGACCGTGCAAGTGCCATGTTTGCATTTATAGGGGGGCATACTGGGTAAATAGTCTGTCTTTCAGCCTTCACTACGACTCAATGCTACTGTAAATCTGCACTTTTTCAGCACTAGATGAATATTTACAGATTCATTATTGAATTAGCGAAGTAATTAGTGTTGAGGTTGTCATTTTTAAGTGTCTTAAGCTTTTTGAACTTTGTTGCCAAGAAATTATTCACTAGGACAAGTGGTGTCCTGACTGTGCATTTCATGTGTATTTATTCTGAATTCGAGCACCAGTCGTTGTTAATCTCTATAGCTGGATACATTTGAATGGCGCGCGATGAATTATGAATGTCTTCCTCATGTATGATTTATGGTGTATTTCCCACTGATTCTTCTTGATGTGCTTCATGTCTCTGTTTTTTCCAGTTTGGCTTTAAGAGTACAGACAGCAACATATTGGGTGTATTCATCTCATCTTATGTGGTAATGAAATCTCAAATATCATGTTTTCGAATGGGAATAAAGTGGTCTCTCGGGGCTTTCTCATCAGAAGTCATGTTTATATGGAAGCTAGTTGCTCTGTTCCAAAACCAAGTGAGCTGCCTGCAGAGGCAACATTTTAAGGCGTCAAATTATACCTCCTAAGATCCTTTGTTTTAAGGCAGAATATAGCCTTCATAGAAAATGCGATCCCAGACTGCATTACAACAAGCTCAGTGAAAATTCAATCCAATATGGTGAACAGTGTGAAAAGTAGTGTAGTGTAAGAGAGTGCAACAGTGGCTGACACTTTTTCAACACCCTTGGTTTTCCCATTCATTTTTTAAAAAGTCTTTGTTAAAGTGTTACAAGTCATGCACCTAATTAACTATCCTATTAGGTGAATCATAACAAAAATGTTTGAAAATCTGAAAAAAGGACATGGGTAAAAAAATAATTAAAAAAAGTGCTATAATGAGTGAAAGAACTACAATCCCATGAAGCAATGTGAATATCAATCAAATTAAAAATAAATATTAAACTTTGGATTTAAAGATGTTGATTGTGTATATAGAACAAGCATATTTTAGGTTTACTGCAAAATATTTGGGCTGTAACAATATATCATGTCACAATAATATCGCAAGACAAAAATGCAACTATATGTATAGTGGATAGTGACAATATGTATTCTGTATAGTTCACCCAAAATAAAAATTACATTCTTACACAGAACAACCTCCTGGACAACAACCAGTCTGGTTTCAAAAGTGGACACTCAACTGAGACTGCCCTGCTCTCAGTGATTGAAGCTCTGAGACTGGCAAGAACAGCTTCCAAATCCTCAGTTCTCATCCTGGTGGATCTGTCTGCTGTCTTTGACACAGTTAACCACCAGATCCTTCTGTCAATCCTAAAGACGAAGGGCATCTCGGGAACCACACTCCAATGGTTCAAGTTTTACCTCTCAGGTAGGTCCTTCAGGGTGTCTTGGAGGGGTGAAGTGTCCAACATCTAGCTACTGGGGTGCCTCAGGGCTCAGTGCTTGTACCACTTCTCTTTTGCATCTACATGTCATCACTTGGATCAGTGATTCAGAAACATGGCTTTTCCTATCACTGCTACGCTGATGACACACAACTCTACCTCTCATTCCAGCCTGATGATCCGACGGTAGCTGCTCGCATCTCAGCCTGCCTGACAGACATTTCTGGCTGGATGAAGGACCACCACCTTCAACTAAACCTTGCAAAGACAGAGCTGCTTGTGGTCCCGGCCAACCAAACACTACACCACAACTTCTCCATTCAGCTTGATTTGTCATCCATAACTCCTTCAAGGTCAGCCAGGAACCTTGGAGTTGTGATTGATGATCAATTGAACTTCACAGACCACATTGCTAGAACTGCCCTGTCCTGCAGATTTGCCTTATACAACATTAGGAGGATCAGGCCCTTCCTATCAGAGCATGCTACACAGCTCCTTGTCCAAGCACTTGTTCTATCAAGACTGGACTAGTGTATTGCTCTCCTGGCTGGTCTTCCAGCTTGCACTGTTAAACCTCTGCAACTGATCCTGCAGCAAGAGTGGTCTTTATTGAGCCGAAGAGAGCACACGTCACTCCTCTCCTCACTAAATTGCACTGGTTGCCAGTTGCCCCTCGCATCAAATTCAAGTCACTGACGTTTGCCTACAGAACCATTACTGGTTCTGCTCCCTTTTACCTAAACTCATTACTTCAGACCTTTGGCCATCCAGAAACTTGCACTCTGCAAGTGAACGTTGAAAATGGTGCCATTTTCAAGAAACGGCTGAAGACACATCTTTTTTGTCAGCACTTGATCCATTAATACTAACACTTTCTCTTCTATTCTATATCTATTTATAAAAATAATAATAATAATGTACTACGTTGGATTAAACTGGGAAGGGTCATAGCACTTGAATATTGTTGTCCTATTGTTAGTTTAACTGCTTCTATTGTTCTCATTTGTAAGTTGCTTTGGATAAAAGCGTCTGCTAAATGAATAAATGTGAATGTACTGTGTGCGAAAAAAGTTTTCAGAGTTTTAGTGTCAGTACTACATTAAACGACTATATATAATGTTGAATATAATGTATAATAATGCAATGGGGGAATATTTGTGGGTCCTGAAAATGCCAAATGTATTATGTTACCAGTAAAAAGTGGCCTACATTATTTTAAATATATTTAGTCAGTGACAGAGTGCAAGCATATTTGTCTAAAATAATTCTGTATTTTCAGCTTCAGAATCATGAATATTTGTATTCTGGTGTCACTATTGTCCTGTGCATTGGGTTACCGGCACCAAGTCAAAACCCATCCATTTCCACCCCCAATGTAATATAAAATTTAGCATTTTAATCAACAGTACATTTTTTTGACCTTTTATCGTATGTCTTGGAGTATTGCAATAATATAATATCGTGAGTTGTATCGAATCGTGACATGAGGGTATCAGAGGATGCATTACAAGGTCGGAAAGCATCGAGGCCCGTCCGAATCCAATGTTAACTTCACTTCCTGTCTCATAAGATACCTTCATCTTATGGATTTTTGAAGGAAGCATAGACAGATCGTTCCCTGCCTTTGATATCCCACAATCCTGTGCGTTCCATTCCATAAAAGTTTAGCTAAAAAAGAAGGATGGCAACTTTTGATGCCATTTCTAGCAAGAAGTTTTCAGACGCAGCCATGGTTAATGTTGTTTTAATTCAGGAATTCCGCTGTTAAACAGTGTGGTGAGCAGGAACGCATTTTGAACGATGACTTAACAACCATTCAAGACATTCATACTGTAAGCTACGAGGTTGCTAATCGATGGTATATGCTTTTGTTGAAGCCATTACCCAGTATAACTATTGTGATGAG
>NC_137132.1:9965457-10275457 GCF_949319135.1 Squalius cephalus | reverse complement strand
ATTTTAAGGCGGGACTATCTGTCTGTCCAACCAATGACAGACAGGCAAGGGGAGTTTTACGGGTTACTATTTTTGGAACTCTGTTTGTTGTCAATAGAGGCACAGAAATTATTACAACACTTCTTATTTACTGTGATATGTGATTTTTATTATTGTTACATGACAGATAGGCCAGGAAATTATGGAAGTAGTACACACTAGCATGGTAATAACATAAAACTAACTTTAATAGCATAAAACTGACAGGACAACAAATCTGATATGATTCCAAATATCAGATTTGTGCATTAGGTCTTTGCAGTGTAAATGCAGCCTTAAAGCTAGGGTAGGTAATCCTGTTCAGAAAAAAAAACATTCCAAATTTGTTTAAACTGTCTTTATATACCAATACATAATTAAAATGTAAGTACTCTGAAAAAGAAAGTATAAAAATCGAGTGTCTGTAGACCTCTCACGACTGTTGTAAACACAGGTCATTATTTCCATTCACTCCACCCCCTCCCTTCTGGGCTCCTTCCAAAGCCACGCCCCCAAAACACATGAACGCGCGACGCCAAACGCTCAGGCTCAGCTGAAGACGCATTTATTATTTACCTGAAACGAGCGGAGAGGAAGGAGCGCAGTGCATGCAGTAACATCATGTCAGAATCACATGTAATAAAATACCTAACTTTATCAATATGAATATAAACAAATATGATGGCTTTTAGTACTCACTATCAAGCTAGCATATCGATACTGGTAAAGTTTAAAATATATTTAGTTTGATTCGGTAACGAGCTATATTTAGGCTATAGGTAACGAGCTATATTTATAAGGCAAAGCTAGGTTGCATTGATACACGTTTTTCCATTACCATCAGTTACACTGTGATGAAGGTGAATTTCGTGTAAGATTCATAACATATACGGTGTTTTGCATGTAAGAGTTTCCATGATGAAAACACTGTTGACTCTGATGAGGACTAACGTTACACTCCGGTGACAAGTACCGCATCCTCGTTTCGAGGACAGGTCCACTCCGGGGTCGAGGGAGAAGCAGAGGAGGTCGTTCAAGAGTGCGGGCAGGGTCCGAGGAAGTAGTTTAGCAAAGTAGCAAAGCTGGCATTGGTACTTTTTGCTGCATTTTCTCAGCCATTGTGCCGCAAACTCCTGCTTACTCGGTGTAGTGAGCTGAATGTTTCCGGGAACGGTGTCATGTGATGAGTGCACGCAAGGCATCTGATTGGTTCTTTACATTCGCACCGAATGGCAGTGATTGGTCAGAGTTTTTACTGTCCTGCAGCTGCTACAGAGGTCAGATTTTTTCCATTCCTTTTTCTGAACACATAATGTATTGACTACTATCAGAATGGAAGGACCATTTCACCCAGTATAAAAAAAAAATTTTCTGAACAGGATTACCTACCCTACCTTTAATGGTTTCCTGTTTGTCTCTGTCAATCTAAACCCTCATCCTTGGAAATCCTTCAAAATGAATTAAAAAACTTCATAAAGGTAGTACAGATGCCCTTTGCTTCTAGTGGAAGTGCATTAGTCGTGTTCTTTATTTGGCATTGAGAGCAACCAAAACCGTTGTGAGTGAAGTGGGATTACTTCAATACAGGAATCATTTGGTTTAAGGTCGGCCAAATCTAATGTCATGGTAGGAATAATAATAAAAAACTTAGAAATAATAGAAGAAATAATAATAATAATAGTTGAAACTTGATGGACACAAGCCAAAATATAAGATTATTTCAATTTAATGAATGTCTATTATCATTGCAAAGAAATAGCTTTACTTTATAGACATAGAAACCCAAAACTCAGTCATTGATGATTGAGGGTGCAGCACATGATATTAAAAACCTAGTTTTTTATTTTATTTTTATTTTATTTTTTTCATTCAAACGGAATGATTTGGGTAAATTAAGTTATTATTTTGTCTTGTGGAATATATGAAATATGTAATGCAGCTTCTTCAGGGCAGTACCAAATAAAACAATTATAATCTCATTTTTAATATTTTATCTCTTATTTGTTTTATTTTAATATTTAAAAGAAAATGCTAAACATCTTACAGATTCTGCAAGGAGTAGTGAACTTGTAAAAAAGAACACATGAGCAGTATGTGCTATATATATATTTAAAAAATATTGATACATGCTATTCATGATTCAAAATGCATTTTTTTTTCACTGGAATCTCATACTTTTTAATAAGATTTGCTGTTATTATTATTATTCATTATATCACAGTTATATCATTTCACAAACTAATTCAGGATTCGAACTTAGGTTTCTTGTGAGCCAACAGTTTTGTAATATCATGAGCAAGTACATCACAGCTATCATTTACTGTGCATGAATTGCATTTTTAATGTGTTTTTGAATAAATTTATAGATCCAAGAAAAAAAGAGTGCATTCCTACCATACCATCATACAGCCAAGCCCTTCTTGCAATGTTTTTTATTTGTAAGTATTTTAGTGTCTGATGCTACACGCAGTCCAGGTCATCTGGGTGTTGGCAGATCCTAATATACGTGTCCCCGTCTGACAGCACTCGGTTCCTTCATTTCCTGCACTATATCACTGGCGACTGATGTTGATATTGTACTGATATTTTGGAAGTCTTGTGTCCACTCTCCGAGGTCGAGAGAGGTGGTTTGCTGAGGCAGAGTCTTTGTGACAGATGGGCTGTTTGTTCTCGGCACCGGATATCACCCAAAATCTGGGCAAAAATGCGGCAGATTACTTATGATGGATGAAGATGGTTTGCACCACTGTCGCAGTCGTTGCATCATGCGGCCCTTCTGTAATAAACTGAATGTTAAGGTTTGCACTTTACAAGATATATATATCTCTCTAGTCTATATATATATATATATAGATATATATATATATATTCAGCTCAAAGAAGCTTCCGGCTGTACTTATTTTCTCAAACCGATCTGAATGCAAAGCGTAGTATACATTGTGTAAATACATTGGGTATATTCGCAAGTGGCGTATGTTAAGCGTCTAATTAAGTAAAGGAACTTCCATGCCTAAAGGGGCTGAGAAAGAAATTGCATCATTCATCTCAATTTGTTTTGTGTTGTTCTTGTTTATTGGATAAATGCCCAATGTATTATTTTCATTGTGTCTCCAACTATAAGATATGCATCTCTTATATAGTGGCTAATCCCTGGAGACACCCAGGGAAAAAAACAATATTTTCCTCAGATGTCCTTTAACTCACAAACACAATCCTGTGGTTATGATGGCATCAGCAACAATGATCTTAAAGGGACAGACCTTTATTTCTGCTGTTGGAGCCCTTGATATACAAATATCATGATTTTCTGACTATACGATGATCTTATTTTCTGATAAATAGCATGTATTAATATAGATTTTTTTAAATATCATAAAGATTTTAACATACTTTTTTTCAAGGATAATCTCATGACAGTTATATAAAAATGTCTTTCTTTATGCCCCATAAACGATAAATTGTAATGCAAAAAATATAGAACATGCAAACCACATTGTCTAAATTTGTTTAATTATTTTTTTATTTTTTTTTAATAAATTAACATAATAGCCTGCTTATTGACCCTTTGGCTAACAAAGAAAACATCAAGGAAATGGATTTCGTGACATTGCCTTTATTTAAAGGATTCGAACTTGGGTCCCTGTGAGCCAACGGCTCTTAAATGTCATTCAGCTCCGAAAACTTTAAAGTAGACAAGAAGTGGAAAGTATATTTAAGTGACAGAGAGAAAGTCTGGCTTCTTTCCAGGACTGTTTAGTGATCTAAATGAGGAGGTAATTACGCTGGATGCTGGATGGGCATTGTCAGCTTTTTAAAAAGTGCCTCATTTCAGAGTCTGCGAGTTTTCGAAGAAATCGCTGGAATCAGCTGTTACTAACCCCAGTGAGCTCTGACGAATGATCAAACTCAACCGTCTGATGGTATGATGTCCAGTCACAGGGCATAAAATCACTGTTAGACGTGATTTATGTGTTCAGTCTGATGTTTAGAGAATTTTTTTCCCCATCTGTGCGTTAGACATATTTGGGTCTTTGAGGATTCGTGCTTGATATCATAAGCATGATGCAAGAAAGCAAAACTTTGGCGAAGAAGTCTTCCTGCTAAAAAAACATCAGTCTTCAGTAAGGTGACTGCATATGCCGCCATTAGTGCTTTTCTCTCTCCAGTGATCAGACAAATGAAGCAAGAAGTTGCGATGCCGCCCATCTTGATCCCTGATCATAACATGTAATGGTTTGGCCAGGTGCTGGGGTGGCATTAGACCTGCTGGACAGGTGGTGGTGGGACGGAGGATGGCTTCAAGCTCCAATAATGAGAGCCGTGCCAACTGGACTCCCATCTGCTGCCATGCTAAGCGCTCTGAGCCATTAAAAACAGCCTCTTCTCATTCCGAGAGGATTTCTCCCTCAGGGCACTCGCACAGTCAAGTAGGAATGCTGAAAGACTCGCCTGGTGACAAGTGCGCTGGGGTCCTGGTTAAGGGATGATGGGAAGGTGAAGGTACACCGGTAGCTCTTTTGAAACGCAGCGCAGCGCAGATGCACACACTCAAGTTTTCAAGATGCACTTGAAATCAAAGCACAAACACACACTGTTGTGTTCACTTTTTTATGTTTTCATTGGTTTTTAAAGATGGAAGTGATATTTATTGTCTATCATATCACAATTAAGTACACTACACATATGGGGTGAATGCTTACTGTACTAAATATTTGAAATATTTTCATTTTGTTGCCGGTTTTGCCATGTCCCTGGGTGCTACACTAACTTCTAACATAAAAAGTGATTATTTATGTATTTATTTAGAAAATTCCAGGTATTTTTTCACTCTCATCAAATATATTTATTTATTTATTTATTATATAATGACATATTTTTGGTGGAAAACAGCAGCACATCAGCAATGGATTAGCAATGAATTTAATTCATTCTGTAATGTTTTGTGGTATTACTTGCTTTTTTTTTTTCACTTTAAAACATTCCATCGGTTTTGAAAAATTACAGAATCTGAAATCCTAATATCAAAAGATAATTTTTTTTTTTTTAACTAACTTCACTTTGAAAGCCTGATTTAAAGGGATAGTTCACTTTGAAATTAAATTTTGGTATGTTTTAGCTTAACTCAAGGGCATCCAAGATGTAGGTGTCTTTTTTTCTGCAGTAGTTTCAATTTTGATATTTTTAGGTCAAACCGTTCTTGTCTGACAGTCATATCATGCAGGTCTATGGTCACGGTCTCAAAGAGCATGCACAGAGTCCAAATTAAAACAATTCCCCATCATCCAAATTAAACAATTCCCCATCGTAAGTACACATTGATGGCCTAAGACACGAAACGAGCGGTTTGTGTGAGAAAACTATTTATATCGCCTTGATGTCATCCTAGATGTCGCCTTGTCTACGGCAGTTCATTGGAACGAATGTCTTTAAGGCGACATCTAGTTTATTTATCTATGCACCAGTCTGCGTACACGTCACACACCAGGACGCGCGCGCGCCCTCAGATCACTTGGACGTGGTTGTGTATAAGAGGTAAAAACGATATAAATACTGTTCGTTTTCTCACACAAACCGCTCGTTTCGTGTCTTAGGCCATCAGTGTGTACTTACGATGGGGAATTGTTTAATTTGGACTTCTCTGTGCATGCTCTTTGAGACAGTGACCACAGACCTGCATTAAATGACTGACAGACAAGAACGGTTTGACCTAAAAATATCAAAATTGAAACTACTGCGGAAAAAAAGACACCTACATCTTGGATGCCCTTGAGTTAAGCTAAAACATACCAAAATTTAATTTCAAAGTGAACTATCCCTTTAAGTTAACTCTCAGTCCCTCATTAAACAAAGGCTTTATTTATTTATTTATTTTAATAAAAAGGTTTATTAATAAAAATTCATTAATTGTGTTGAATAAAATAATGATTAAAGTTTAAATGCTTGAGCATACAATTTTCGAGATTAAATGTAATCTTTTTTTTATTATTATTATTATAGGGGATCAAGAAGTATGTGAGACCGAATCAAACACACATCTTGTGTCGGAGCGACATTTCTCAGTGTGACGGAGCATGTGTGTGAAGCGCTAAGCCATGATTTTGACACCTTTTTAAAAAGATAAATTGATAATAGACAGATTACCTAACTGATGCGAATGGTAGTTCATCCCTTTGGGAACAGACAATAATGTGACAGTCCACTTCTAAACTTGCCTTTATTTTATTTGTAGCATACGGAAAGAACGTGAAGGCTTGCATCCGTCACAAACGGACTGACGCGGCTTGACACTTCACTGTATTGGTTGCACGGCGGTTGTAATTGTTAGCTGTCAACATGTATCTTGCACGAGCTGCTCGGATCCCAGCAGCACTGGGATTTTTATTGACCTTGAATCTCTGGCTTCATTCCTATATCTCGAATTGCGGCGTAAGTGCAGCCTTGCCGTCTCTCTGTAATTTATCTCCAGATTGTAATTGATGACCGCAACTGGTAGGATCTGAGACAAGCGCTCGGAGTGGAGAAAAATCCGTTAGAACCCATAAGAATGTGTGTGAAACATTAAAAGACAAATGCTTTTGTTTGGAGGGGACGTGGGCGCCGAACGCTTGAATTTAGCTCTCTCTCTGGACCACAAGTGAGCTAAACAAGCACTTAAGATCCCCGCTTCTGCGCACTTATAAGAACCCACGGTAATTTAGCGTGACTGACCCGCCGCAGGACATTCATAAATATTCACCACAGCAAATAAAGAGGCCTATGTAAACAAAAAAGTTGTCAGTCCTTGTTTGGGCGATATATCGGCTGTTTTGAGCGGAGGAGGCACTAGGGACCGGGAGTAAATTACTGGGCCGGAAATTGAGTTATTGGGAATCGCCCTGTCAACAGGGGTGTTAGCGAGGCGTGCAGTTGCCTTGGATTCCCAGGACCCAGTTAAGTGGTTGCTATGCGTCTGAGCCCATGGGCCGCCGATGTCAGCAGGACCGAGTCTCCTCGCACAGGGCCAAATAATAACGGTTGTTTTCAGATGCTGTGTATGTTGGCTCACTTGCAGACACATCTTCTTGCACTCAGTGGGGTTTGATCATTAAACGGGCGACCTTGAGACTCACCTGAATCCGCCCGCTAGCCAAACGAGAATAGAGGCTGGTGTCATTTTCTTTTTTTTTTGGGAGTGAAGCGTTACGTTGACCTTGTTTGAGTTAAACTTGATGAGTTTCCTGAACTCTTGCTCTTTCAATTTCAGTGTCGTCTTGATGAGTTTCCTTTTTTGTCTTTGTCTGTGTTTAATGTTTGCGCTTCCAGAGCTGAGACTCACTGCGGAAAGCGTTGAATTTTAAGAACGACTTTAGAAAGGCCGATCTCACCTTTTCACCTTGCTGTCATCTGGCATGCTAATTGGAGGAGTGGAGGAAGTCATTGCTGACCCCTGGACAAACTATATAAAATAAATTAATAAATAACCAGGCGCAACATAATAAAGTGTCAAGTTATAAACCACATCTATTCCATGTTTAATGGCTAGGTTGCATAAATTTTACAATTTTGTCATGGGTTTGATGTCACTGGTGTCATTGGTTCATGTCAAGTCACTAACTTTTCAAGTTTGAATTAGTGCATTAGGGAAGAGTTTTGGTTAGTAATGGCTTAAATTTTAGTCTGTTCTTTAGATAAAAAAAAAATATTGTTGAGTACTTATGGTGCTTTTATGTATAGCTGCTAAAAGTCTTATTTCACGATATGAGTGATTTTAAATATCAGTGAAATTTCACAATTAACGATACTTCAGCAAAAACTAATACAAGGTTAACTAATGTAAGAAAAAGGTCAGTCAGCAATACAATAAGACCAAATAAACTAATTACAAATGGACAAATACATACAACAGAATGAAAATACAAATTAAATAAACAGTGTTTTAAGTTTTTCAGGAAGATGTACTAACAGTGGCATTCAGATAAGTAATAGCCTATAAAAAATGTAATAATGTAAAATAACACCTCATAATCTTACTAAATACAGATGAATCCTTTTTAAAAGAAGTTATCCAGTCAAAATCAGGGAGTGATTTTCCTTTTGTCATTTGTTGTTGATTATCATTAATGACAGACTGCATCAGGTTTATAGCCTGGAAATCCAGACCTAAATCTGAAAGATTAATGGTCTGGCGTCGACTAATGAAAATCGCCCAGCTCGAGGGGCGGCACCAAGCATGCATTTGAAAATCTCACTGCACGCAATTGGATAACACTACGACCAATCAGATTATACTCTTACCGTATCCAGTCGGCAAAACAGCAAAAGCGTCCTTCTTGCAAAGGAGCGATTCGAGCGGCGTCTTCTGTTCCTGTTTTAAATAAAAAGCCAAGTCTAACTCGTTCATTGTAGCGGCCAAAGCCGTTTCAAACAACTGGTGTTCATCCATAGCCATCTTGCAATGTTTACTTTTATCATCACTACATTGGTTACCTATAAAGTTCCGTATTAATTACAAGGTATTGCTACTGACTTATAAAGCCCTAAACGGCTTAGCTCCAGTTTATTTAACGGATCTTCTATCGCCCTATAATCCATCGCGCTCTTTAAGATCACTAAATTCGAGGCTTTTGGTCATACCTAGGATATCCAGGTCAACCAAAGGAGGGAGAGCATTTTCACATTTAGCTCCAAAACTCTGGAATAGCCTTCCTGATACTGTTCGTTGCTCAGACTCGCTCTCCCAGTTTAAAACTAAATTAAAGACGCATCTCTTCAGCCAGGCATTTATATAATATTTTTAATCTTACAGTTAAATCCGGTCTCTAGTTCATAAACGCCAGAGGAGAACTGGCCCCCGACTGAGCCTGGGTTCTCCCAAGGTTTTTTTTTTTTCTCCATTAGGTCACCTGATGGAGTTTTTCGGTTCCTTGCCACTGTTGCCTTTGGCTTGCTCAGTTGGGGATACTTAATTTAATTAATCAATCAACAATACTATTGATCAGCATTACCAAACGTGGACGTTTTACACTAGAAACAAACACTGATGTACTATTTTATTTAATACTGTGAAGCTGCTTTGATACAATCTGTATTGTGAAAAGCGCTATATAAATAAAGTTGACTTGACTTGACTTGACTAATGACTTCGACGTCGCAGCGCTGTCGTCATCTGTGTTTACGTGAATACTCTCCAATAAGGGATTTTGACATTTTTGTGTGTACGCGTTTAGGCGCGTATCAGAAGCCAATTCGCGTTTAGCGAAGAGCATATACACAGAAAGCTGCCTGGAACAAATTCGCTGTTAACTACAACTTTTGCCTCAATAAACTCCTAATTTACTGTTTATTAGTATTTTCAATTGTTTGGCACAATTTTCACAAGCAATTGGTACATTTTCAAAACTCTTAATACTAATATCACCAAAAATGCAGGGTATTTCAGGGTATTTTCAATTGTGTTAGTTACACAATACACAAACAAAGCAAGTGAACCAAACTCAAGTGTGAAGACACCCTTAGATTCTACTTGACAAACCCCATGAAATGACTTTGCTCCTAAAATAACACGGATCAGCTTTCAATCCACAGCAGCACAAGAATCTGCAGTTTAGTGTAGGACTTTTATCCCTACAGGGCATTTATGTAAGAGCATGCTTCAGACTGCTCCTATACATAGCCTCTGTTCTTTTTGTACTCAAAATAAATCACCTCCGCAAAAGAAAAAAAAAAAAAAAACAGAAAACTACCTGCAAAAAAGTGCTTACACCTGAATTTGGACTTGGCCCAGCTCACTTTCCCCCCCCCCCCCCCCAAAACCTCCGTCCCAGTGGAATCAACACTGGTTGCCTTTCAATGTGTTTGCAGCCAGCAGTGTATGCCAAGAGTACATATTAGATGTGTGTTCACGGAAGCATGACATAAGAAATTGTTTGTCTAGAAACCCCACCGGGAAAGAGCCGGTCTGCTCTACACGTCCACATCAGTGCATGAACTTCTGAGGGCCGGTTTCCCAGACACAGATTAATCTTAGTCCTGGATTAAATTGCACTGTCAATAGTGTTTCTACAATGAATTTGCTGTTTGCTCTGGTACTCGGTTTAATCTGTTTCATGAAAACTGACCTACGTATGTGTGTTTTGACCATTTTTCTGATTTTGTCTCTCTGAGGAAAATTAAATGGGAGATTTATGGCTGACGCTGTATCAAAGCATAAGCGATTGTGCACATCCAAACATGAGCGATGGAGCGCTGCGATCACGTTTGGAATCTGATATGCTGTCGGCAGTGGAAGTCATGTTACTTCGGCTTGAAACAACATCTTGGTTGGTCAAAATAGAAAAAGAAAGAGCAGGAAACAAAATATCATGATGAACAAAAGAGATGTGGTGGAAACTTGTCATTCCTTTATGTTCATTTTGGGTGCTTTTTAATATTGATCTTCGGGTAAATTATATAACTCATATTTGGTTGATGGATCTATTCATTTATTCAGAAATGCAGTTCACACAGATAATGACTGAACTAAAATGAATTGAATAAAGTAATAAAAGTCAAGGTGGTGCAACTGTCCTAGGATTGTAAAAAATGGAAATTATTGTGGATATAAAAGTAACAAGAAATCCATAAACGTGAAATTATATCACAGAGAGAACCCCTGTAGACCCTCATGATTGTGTGTTAGAATTTATAAAAAAAAAAATCCACATAATTTGACATTTTATGGCATAGCAGGGTTAGTTCAGGTTGTTAAATGGTATATCTCAAAGAAAAAATGATATTCATGATTCAAGAAGAAACTCACGTGTATTCAAGGTGTAAAGTAAATACAATTTGTTATTGTTTAGTTGATAGGTACATTGATTTTTAGACTGATTGAGTATTTTGTTCAAATTGGTTTGTTAAAACATAAGAGCAACCTGATTACACAAATTACATTTCTAAGAATTTGGCTTTGTAAACTACATTTTTTAATTATTTTTCATTCTTGGGCATCATTATTTATTATTGACCCTTTTCACAACAATACGTGAGTAATTACATACCCACCCTGTTTTGAGGATAGAGCTTTATAAGAAATTGCTATTATACTATTTTTGATATAATTCAAGTAAACAAAAGAAATCTAGACACAGGCAGCAAGCTGGTTTACCTTTGAGACAGCAAATGCGTTGAGAGCATCAGTAATAGAACTCAAGATGAAATTGTCTCATTCTCTGCAATGTGGCATCACTTCTTTTATTATATACCATGCAGAGATGTGTCAGCCATTACCAGTAATCTAAACTATTATGCTATAATTGTTTTCTATGCTTTACTAATTGCAGTATTTCTGGACTTGTGTACAAACACATCCACTTCCGTCCTTAATAACAACACTGGCATACTGATTGGTTTCCTGCTGTGCTGTGTTAATCAAATCAATCTGTTCATTTGCTTCAAACATTTGTGTGTGTGTGTGTTATGCTATAGCACATTATTTTCAGTTCTCAAACTACTATACCTACGTCTATCTATCTATCTATCTGTCTATCTATCTATCTATCTATCTATCTATCTATCTATCTATCTATCTATCTATCTATCTATCTATCTATCTATCATCTATCTATCTGTCTGTCTGTCTGTCATTCACTTATTTGATCGTCTGTCTGTCTGTCTGTCTGTCTGTCTGTCTATCTATCTGTCTATCTGTCTGTCTGTCATTCACTTATTTGATCGTCTGTCTGTCTGTCTGTCTATCTATCGTTCATTTGTTTATCTATCGTTCATTCGTTTATCTATCTATTGTTCACTCATTTGATCGTCTGTCTATCTATCGTTCATTCGTTCAATCATCTGATTGTCTGTCTATCTATCTATCTATCTATCTATCTATCTATCTATCTATCTATCTATCTATCTATCTATCTGTCTATCTTTCGAACATTCGTTCATTTGATCGTTCTATCTGTGTCTATCTATCTATCTATCTGTCTTTCTATCTATCGTTCATTCGTTCATCTATCTATTGTTCGTTTGTTTGTTCAATCATCTGATTGTCTGTCTATATATCTGTCTATCTTTCGATCATTCTGTCTGTCTGTCGATCTCTTTCTTATAGTATCTATCTATTGTTCGTTCTTCCAATCATCTATCTATCTGTCTGTCGTTCTATCATCTGTCTGTCTGTCTCTTTCTTATAGTATCTATCTATTTTCTGTTCGTTCATTCAATCATCTATTTATCTGCCTGTTTGTCTATCTATCGTTCACTCATTTGATAGTCTGTCTGTCTATCTATCTATCGTTCATCTATCTATCTTCGTTCGTTCAGTCATCTGATTGTCTGTCTATCTATCTATCGTTCGATCATCTGATTGTCTGTCCATCCGTCTGTCTGTCTATCCATCCTGTCTGTCTACCACAACTGAATATTTTCCATTTTCTACCATCCCCTAAAAAAAAAAAGAGCAAAACTAATAGCTTCTAAAATGCTAGCAGCAGACCAGAGTGATCTCACACAGCTGTACATGCCATCATATCATACCATGAGGTGTCATAACATCCCTCTTGCTTATTGAAGTTGAATTTCAGAAGGTTGAATACACAAATGCCATGGACTGGCGTGGAGGATGCGAATGAGAGTGGTTGATCTCTGAAGCATTAGCTCTCTGTCAGACTGTGCTCTTGGAGCAGGTGGTGGAGCTGTGTGGTGCTGCAGGTAAGGCTAAAAGCCTCCAAGCTGGAAAGGTCACAGCTTACACGGATGAAAACCGATTTAGGGCACTGACTTTGAGAAGGTCACAATGACATGAGACGGCTCGAAACATGAAAAGAGATGGACTGAACTCGCCATTCTTCGGGCCAAGAGACCCCATGTACCTGCTGCATGTGGGTCATTCAACGCTCTGCTGGATTTTGCTGTGCAATAAAAAACAAATTAACGAAGAACTAGGCATTTCAAGAAGAGGACGAGGTTTATTATGACTGGGTTAGAGGGTAAAGAAATAGTTCACCAAATCACATCATTATTCACACAAGTCATTCCAACCTTGTATGCTCTAATTTTATCTGTGTAACAGAAAAGAAGATATTTTGGGATAATAATAATAAAAGGCAAAAATTCAATTTGCTGTATATATTTCATATATAAAATATATATATATACACACACAGTAGTTAACATTTGAAGTGGATCAAAAAAGTTCATCAAAGTTGTCCAAGTCCTAGTCCTAAGACAAGAACGGGTATTTTTCAAAATTCATGTATAACTTTGATGAAAGGTTTTGATCCACTTCAAATGTTGACTACTATATACATATATACTATATACATATATATATGTTATTATTATTAATTATTACTTTTATTATTATGGGAAGGAAATGGAAACATTTACTAATTTAGATGTTAAAAGACTAGACAAAATTGAAAATCATAAAAACTGCCCATATTGCATCACTAGTATTAGGATAAATAATAATAGACAATCAATTAATGAAGTTTAATGTAACAAAGTTCGGGAGGAGCACGTTCATGTAATCAACCAATCAGCACAAGAGGAAGCCAGTATAAATATAGCCTTCACTCACCTCTGTCCCATGACAGTTTCACAGCATCCCTCCACCACCCCATCACCTCACTCTTGGCTGGTTTTCTATCCCAGTCAAAAGGGGGGTGTATATGGGTTCGGGCCAAATTCCGAGCTCGGAGCCCTCTCCCGAACAGCACGCCAAATATGCATAAATTACTACATTCGATTTCATGTATGTGTGAACTCGTGAAACAGAGATAATTGTCACTGAGTGTCTTTTGGAGCTGTTCGAATGCATATGACCACGTGAGCGTTTACACTACGAAAGCAATCCGGTCGAATGTATTTGACTACCTCTGGAAATGGTCGAAAGTGGACAAGCTCAAAACGTTTTAGACCCCATTTGCACCTGTATTTAGCACCATTCACTTGTGATCCGATCAACCAAAACGCATCTTAAAACCAGGTGTGTGACCAGTCACATCTTATCCCGTCCTTCCCTGCTGTTCAAAACTATGACATAACTTGTCAGATGTTAGTGGAACATGTTCATAGTTAATGTGAGGAACTAGCTGTGGTTACTCACCTGTGTGAACATGAGGAGACCTGACTTCATACATCCACCCTGCAAAAATGGCTCAGAAAACTGTTTAGCATCATGATACTAGTTGTGTTTGATGACACTCTGACATTTTTGGGGCCACAGTAGTTTGTTATCTCAGCAGTTTTTAATGCATGGTCATCACAACAATATCAAAATGTCTTTCCAACAGCTTGTTCTTGACTCACATGCAACAACTCAAAGGAAGCAGTATGCTTTTTCACTTCAGCCCATCAGCACTTTTAAACATGGTTTATTTGTGTACGGACACACAGCCGCCAATGTCATCCGCGTTGTAGACATAAGTCAGGGGTGAGCGCGAGGTGCGGTGTTGACGGGTCGTCTTTCCTCAGGGGAGGTGTCAGATAAGGACTGCGGAAGGTTGAATACTCCGTTACCTGCAGTTTGGAGGCCGTTTCTTTCTTATCTGCATGCCATGTTCCACGGGGAAGCATGCAACGGGAGCTTAACTTCAAAGCATTTTCTAAAGCTCCAGCCATGTGCCAAATAAAAGGTGGTTATATTCGAGGACAGACCCAAAAGACCCGTGTTTACCAGCTGTATGACAGTCCTGTGTCTGATATGGCAGTCCTGAAGAAATAAACATTGAAATTAATTAAAGTAGTTATTTTTCTGCTTCAGTGACTTTATATGTGACACTGACGCTGTGTTTGAGGTTGTGGTGATGTGTTTACATTTGTAGTGAGACACCATGGTGTCTCTGTCATAGTGTGTCAAACGAGGAACGGCTTTAAATGACATTTTAAGCTGTTGATACAAGAACAAATAAATCAAGATGACACTGAAGAATATGCGTTTATAATATTTAGGACTTGTAAACAAGATTTAGACGCATTTAATGTCATCTGAGATGCAATTTAACCATAAAAATCATTATTAGTGACAGAGCTGTCCAAAACAGATTTGTTGTACACATTTGTTGACGCTGTACTCCATAAGATAAGAAAATTTGCTTATTGAAAGAGCTTCATGTTATCAGGATGACTATAGCTAGTCTGAATGGACTGATGTTTTTGGACTGTCTGATGCATATTGCGGACAAAATTGGAAAGCACTTGCTAAAGATTTTTCAAAAATTCCCGAAGTCAATGGGTTTTTGAACGGTTTTTAGTCAAATGCTTGAAGTAATGTTTGTTCGGCATGTGATGTTTAAAGACATACTAACTAGTCTGCTTTTGCATCTTCATTTAAACTCTCGCTCATGCAAACTATAAATGAAAATTATGTCGTTCCATGTCGTTCCAAACCTATAAGACTTTCGATCATCTTTGGAACACAAATAAAGATTTTTTTTTTATAAAATGTGTCCCTCGATTGACAGCCATGCAACTACTTGCTTCAAAAGTCAGTCAGAAAGTTTCTTCCTGTCTAAGTGGTCGGTTCATGGCCAGAATAAGCTGTAAAGTGGGCCAAAACTTTATTACAATAGTCAAAAATCTGGCTACGTGAAATTATTTATTACAATCTCCTGCTAGAAAATACCAGAGCTACAGAATATACCAATGTGTTTCTCATTTTGAGGTAAAGGGGCCTTTATACCATAATTTTAGCTTTTGGCTAAACATAGGTTTATGGGAAAATGCCATTTTAATGCTACACAAAAAGCCACAAAAGTTATTTGGTTTGACATTTAGCAAGATTTCCTTGTAGTTCATCAGCTGTGCTGGTATTTTCTGTGGTGTTTTCTCAGAAAAAAGAAGTATGGAATTCTTATTTGTAACTCCATGTTCATTGCTATTCTTGATAGTGTACATCGCCTTCTCGATGTAAGCGTCCCCCCTTTTTAAATTTTTTAAAAAATTACCCTTCTTTCACAGGGAGAACACAAAGATGTTTGCGATGTTTTATACCAGTGTGTGATTGTCCTTTAAATGCGCCTCAGATGTTTTTCCCAGCTAACGTAATTTAGTTTTAACCTTTTACCAATTCATTCTTTCCTGTCTGCCCTTTAAGTGTAACTCTAGCTATGATAATGTGGGGAATGAAACGATAAATGTACACAGCATTAAATGTTCCCAAGGGAAACGGCGAGTTGTTTATATAGGTTTTTCCCTGCTTCTGGAATTGTGTTCAGCATTGTCACTGTAAATGGCCCCAGGCATCGGCCATTACTTACAGCTCATTCTTCATTAATAATACAGAGATGTTGAATTATTCACATGCCGTTGGCCACAGGTGAGGAGGACAGCATGGGGTGACATTGAGCAGACTGTCACTTCATGCAGAGGAGGATGTTGTGAGTAGAAAACTGCTGCTCTGCTTCAGGTGTTGTGGGCATGCCTGGATTGTCAGGTGTTTTTCCCTCGGGAACCAATAAAGGCAGAAATATCATGTTGTTATTATTAGCGCCACTTGCTAAGGCAGAAGCTACTACTACTCTTGCTCATTATTCAAGGTGAGGGGTTTGTTCAATTCACTTACACCACTGTACTTAAGAAATGTTAGGAATACAAGTAAATTTGTTCACCCACAATTAGAATCAGCTGTTTGTATTTATACAAAGAAAGTCAGTGGGGTCTAAATCAACAAAATACAGATAGATAGACAGACAGACAGACAGACAGACAGACAGACAGACAGATAGACAGACAGATAGATGGATAAATGGATAGATGGATAGATAGATAGATAGATAGATAGATAGATAGATAGATAGATAGATAGATAGATAGATAGATAGATAGATAGATAGATAGATAGATAGATAGATAGATAGATAGATAGATAGATAGATAGATATTAATCAACATGGTCTTGGATAGTTGGATTGTTCCAAAGTTTTGGCTTTGGACTAAATGGCTAAACCATTTAGTGATTTGTAAGTAATCAGCAATATTTAAAAATGTATACGATGTTTAATAGGGAGCCAATGCAGTGTTGACAGAACCGGGCTAATATGGTCATACTTCCTGGTTCTGGTAAGAACTCGAGCTGCTGCATTTTGGACCAGCTGTAGTTTGTTTATTAAGCGTGCAGGGCAACCACCCATAATAGCATTACAATAATCTAGCCTTGATGTCATGAACGCATGAACTAATTTTTCTGCATTTTTCATTGAGAGCATATGATGTAATTTAGATATATTTTTAAGATGAAGAAATATAGAGCTGTGTATCATCCGCATAACAGTGAAAACGAATGCCATGCTTCCTAATGATATCTCCCAAGGGTAGCATGTACAGAGTGAACAGCAACGGTCCTAGTACTGAGCCTTGTGGTACACCATACTGAACTTCATTTACTGCTAAAAACTGATAACAGTCAGATAAGTATGATTTAAACCATGCTAATGCAATTCCACTAATGCCAACATAATTTACGAGTCTATTTAAAAGAATGTTGTGGTCGATAGTGTCTTTCAGTAGCTTAGTCGTTGTAGGGTCTAACATACATGTTGTCGATTTAGATGATTTAACGAGTTTAGAAAATTCTTCCTCTCCTATAGCAATGAATGAATCGAATTTTTCTTAAGAAATGAGTATTTCAGTATTTTGTTGCAGCTGTTTTGTACGGTATTTAAAAATGTTTGAGCTGATTTGAGATTAAATTTATTCATGTTTCTTAAGCAAATCAAATGTTTTTACATATATTATATATAATATATATTATATGTTTTTATTTTATTATTATTGCTGCTGTTTTCTATTTAAATATGCCTGAAGTGATATAAAACAATCTTAATCTTATTAAAAAAATAATAATAATGTTTCTTGTTTTGCATGGGAAAGCAACCATCAATTTTCTTAAGAAAGCTTTATTTTGTTGTATTATTGCTGCTATTTGCAACTTGTTTAAACTTGTCTGAAGTGACACAAAAATTCAGTCTTTTAAATAAATAATAATATTCACGATTCTAGTTGAATCAACATGGTTTTGCTTCTGCAAAATGTACTGATTCAAACTGTTCACATGGGAGCGTCAAGCTCTCATTCAAGTCTTTGTAATGTCCTAATGGAACATATGGAGTGTTTTCTATCTTCCCCACCTCAGACTCTCGCTCTTATCAGGGCAATGGAAGTCTCCTTAAGTGGGCACTCGCCGACTGCTGATCTCAGTTGCTTTAGCAGGTCGTTTCTCCAGGGAAAGCTTCAGAATCTTGCAACATTGCAGAAAGTTTTGAGGTATTGAAAACATTCAGGACTGCTCTGGTTATAAGGGCAATGCTTAGTTTTACACATGTCATCACTAGCTAGCCGTATTTTAAAATGCTAAGTAAAGCAATCAATAATGTTATGATAATGACCAAAATGGTAATATACAAATAATTCAACGAATACAGCTATACGTTCACTATAGCACAAATCAAAACACTCGCGTCAAGCTTTATTGCACCTGTCTGACGGATTCTTTTTTTATTCCTCTGGCCTGAGAATGATTGGTTACTCTTTGACGTGGGGTCAGTCGCAGCCGTAGAGCCCGAGGGACTCTCTCTGTTTGGCAATGTGAGGTATGATTCCTCCGGCCGCCTGGCGAGCGCACTGGAGGGCCTCATTCTCTCTGCTTTGGAGGACAAACCCTTTCTCATGGTTGGTTAGACTAATCACCGTGGGGACAGACTCCCCCTTCTCTTCACATCGCCTGCAGGCAGGTATCAGAAATAGGCCCTGCCAGAAAAAGCATTGGAGAGAGAGAGAGAGAGAGAGAAATGAACGTGTGAGAAGGGATTGCGGTCTCTTAGAACACGGGAGGAGAGCGGCCGAAAGAGATATAGTGGTTACTAAGGCAAAGCCCAGAGGCAGGAACCTCCATGAGCAGAATCGTGCTAATTGCCCAGATTCATTTTTATAGACAGGTAAATGTCACGAAAACTTGTCCATGTCACACTTCACATTCAAATTTTGCATACAAAGCTGAAGCCTATTTTTAGGACCATTAAGCCTATTTTGCGTTTTGGGCCGAAATTTCCAAATTGACTAGTCGGTGTGATTGCCTGAATGACCAATCAGTCTTAAGGACTGTGTAATTAGGCTGATTAAAAAAATTAGACAGTATTTGTAACTTGACATACCATCTTAAAAATGCTCATCCAATCTTAAAAATAAAGGTTCTTTATTTGCATCTGTGTGTAACCGGTCGTACTCGACTCCGAGTGGGATTCGCACCCGTGTCGCCAGCATGGGAGGCGGGTGTCATGTGACAGGTTGTCCCGTCCTCGCACCAGTACACACGTCATCAGAGAAATGTGAGGGGAGTTATGTTGATGAAAGATTACTTGGGCACGTGTGTAAATGTCTTCACATCTAACAACTTCATGTCTGTGTGCAGTCTGCATTGTGACTGATTGATTTTTAATGGAAAAAATATATTTTTAATGGGAATTCATAGGTGTCACACTGCTGTATTGTAGAAAGTACATGAACACGAAGATGAAGATGAAGGGCAGTCTTTAATAAATCCACACGCAAGTAATCCACACAAAGCGAGCAGCATATAACACATCTAGGCACAGACAAGTCCCAACCGCAATGAACAGAAACAGAGGAAATTAAGTACATTTGCGAATAAGGATCATTAAAGGTATAGTGGAGGATCTTTCCGAATTTTAGATAAGACCCGCCCTCTCCACTTTTTGAATAAATTTGATTGATTCACCAGAATGATTGACAATTAGGAGGACCAATAGTATAGGTGATCCACCCGGAAGTAAAAAATCCTCCATTATACCTTTAATGACACACAACTGAACTAAATGACAACTAATCTGAAACCATGACAACAATCTCAACTATGGAAACGGTGCAAACTAGGAACAAAGTCCAAATTAAGTGAGACGTGTGTGTGTGTGTGTGTTTTCTGCATTAGGGATGTTCTAGTCTTATGCCTTAATTTGTGTGTGTGTGTGTTTGTTCTGGATTGTGTCTGATTTTTTGTGGTGAAAATCAAGCTTTCAATGTTGTTTATATGTCTATGTGGTGTTTTTAATATGCTTTAAGACAAACCATGTGCAAATTCATGTGCAAGTCGACACCATTGCTTAGTATTTTCTCCTTAAAACTGCAGTGAACCACAGTCTCAAAAACACGGTTTGAAATCGCTGGTGTTTCTGACGTCACAAACTACCTTATAACCAATCAGGTCACCGTGTGATCATCAGCAAGTGGATCTCTGAGCTGCTGTGAGTGAGTGGAGGCGGGGCTCATTTAAATATTCGTAGAACCGGGTATACTAAATGCGGCAAGGGTGTAGAGTTACATTCAAGCTATTTTAAGGCATGAAGAATTTTTTCAAGGAAAAACGTTTAAATATGTCATTTTGGTGATAAAAGGTGAGTTTTAAGGGATAACATTATTGCTCAAACATCGCTCTAACGCGAAACCCCTGGATTCCTATTGAAACAACTAGATTTTGCACAGTACAAAATGTGACTGCACCTTTACTGCTAAGGCAGATTATGCTGTCAGATGGCTAATTAAACAACAGCATTTAAAGTACAGTATAATGAGACTTATGTGTTGGCATTAGAACATGAGACTTGTGTGTTTGCATTAGACTAGTGTGATAAAATCAGTTCCTGACATTGTCTGTGTACATTTGTTCAGCTTCATTGTCATGACACCAGTGACGAAGGTAACCAGACGTAACCAGACATTCATTCTCCTTTGAAAAGTATTAACAGCACGAAAAGATGGTCCAGCTCGATAAATAAACAAGTGTTAGTGCTTTAACAAAAATACACACTTTCCATTTCGGCTTTTAAAGCCTCTGAAATGGCTTACTCTTATAAGTGCATTCCTGTAAATGGCATTTTTGCTTTTAAAATATAAAACGTTCAAGGACAAGTCAAATTATTTTCCGGAGTAACATTATGCCACAAATGCAAGATAGAATGGTTAAAGTTGTATAAAGTTGAATCCTTTAATGGTAAGTACAAATAGGCTTAATTTTAAGCAAAATATACTGTAATTTGCTATTCGTTTGATAAGTTGTATGATATTCTCCGTCTGGCTGGAAGACATTCCCTGCAGTGTTGAAAAGAATAAATAGGAATCACCAGTTCACACAAAAAAATCCAATAAATTGTAATTTGCTAATTCATGTTTCTTTGATTGAGGTGAGGTGTCAAACAAGAGTATTAATAATTCATGTTCGCTCACATAGCCTCTGAATCTGTCTTTGTCAGATGTAGCATTTGCTCTCTTTATTGTAATGTCATTTTTGGAGTGCTTTTTATTTGCCAGTCACACTAATTCCCATAAACAACCCAAAAGGGGGTAACAGATATTAAAAAAAAGAGTGAAAGCTGAGCAAATAGAGTTCGATTAAGAGCTTTTGCTCTCTAGTGGATCCTTGTATCCATTGGTATTCCTCTCAGGATCTGGCACATATTTTCTGCTTACAGCAAGGAGAATCTTATCATGGAGTCTGACTTTGTCAACACTATTAGATTCCGACATCGTGCGGAGAGTCAGAGATTAATAACTTCCATGTAGGCAGGGGGGTCGGGGGTGGTTGGCTAAGGCAGAAGAATGAGAGAGATTAACGAGTGTGAAAAACAATGACTCCTTCGTTAAACTCTAGATCGACGTTCCAAATCACAGCGGTTTGATTAATATGGGGTTTCAGGCCTGAGAACTGTTATTTGTGAGGGTCAAGGAGATTTAACTGCCAGTACTTGTGGAACTGGTGGCTATGTAAGGTTTTTGATCCCAAACTTGCGTGACTTTGGAGTATCATTAGAATTGGTCATGTACAACAAAGCATGGTCGACCTCCAACACATGATATTTATCAGGTAATAATTCATAACATTTGGAATTGAATTTTTTTTTTTTATAATTTGACAAATATATGTAAAACCTTTAAAAGTTTTAAAGGTCGCGTGGCGAGACCTGGTTGAGTTGCATTATAGTGTGTTGAAACTCACAGTTATGGTAAGAGTCGTGACATTTCTTAAACATGCTTGAAGCAGTTGACCAATCACAACACACTGGTCCAACAGACCAATCAGAGCACATTGCGATATTCGGAAGGAGGGGCTTCCTAGAGAGAAGACCTAACGATGTAACTCGCTGCTTAACTACAATAGTATGATACATCGTTGAAGAAATCAACTAGCTAGTCGAGACCGTTTCCAGAAACCGTATAGTCGCAAATTCGTAATTCGACCACGTTGGTTAATGATGTCACGCACGTGGTCGAGTAATAACTTATTTTAATGAATCTGTTTGTGAATTAATGCTAGATGTTTTGCTCTAAATTACGGACATGGTATCTGAGAACTATTTAAAATTTGGCTTTATTTCCAGATTCAACCATAGGCTCGTTATTATGTAGTACAGCACGTACGCACATGCGCACTCTTCAAAAATGGTTGAGTCCACGTCATGCAAACAAGAAACTATGCTTCTAACCACAGGTTGATGTCGTTCCAACCACACAACTTTGCAATGCTGTTTGCGAATGTTCATTGGAACTATGGTTTCGGGATACACCGACTTGTTGAACTATGCTGATAATGACGGAACTTGCGACCATAGTTGGCTAACGATGATTTTGGGAAACGCACCCCAGAGCGTTTCTGTCAGACTGTGAAGAGAGGTGCAGAAAAAAATGTCAAATATGTGAAAGATGTGCTTTTTAAACAATCAAACGTGAAAACCTATTCTAGTAGACCCCAAAAACAAAATCAAGACTTTGTAAAAGTCCTCTTTAAGACGTGTACACTATGTACGTAAAATGTAATTTCTTTTTACTTGATGGCTACATTACATGATATGTACATGACATTTTTAGAAACTTCACTTTTATATGGTCTATAGTTTTTAAAAAACCATTATGAAAACAACATGAAGAAAATAATTCAGTCCGTTTCTGTAAACTTGGCACATTTAATAAAGATTTGTTCACTTTTATATGTCATTGACATTTAGCCGGGGACACAAAATTGTGTCCTAAAATTGCTTTTCATACAAAATAAATGACAGTAGCTAATGTCATACTCAAGTACACGCCCACTAATATCACATAACAGCTTTTAATAAATGGGAACAATTGCAGTGGCACAAGAGAGGCTTCAAGGTTATTCCAAAAAGCAGTGTAGTATTTGCCCTCAAGTTAAATTGCTGTTACTAAGATCATTGTGTGGGGGGGGGGGGAAATCACAAATGCAATCTTTAATATATCACTTGTATATCACTAGGTCACCTGATGGAGTTTTTCGGTTCCTTGCCACTGTTGCCTTTGGCTTGCTCAGTTGGGGATATTTAATTTAATTAATCAATCAACAATACTATTGATCAGCATTACCAAACGTGGACGTTTTACACTAGAAACAAACACTGATGTACTATTTTATTTAATACTGTGAAGCTGCTTTGATACAATCTGTATTGTGAAAAGCGCTATATAAATAAAGTTGACTTGACTTGACTTGACTTGTTTCTGCTAGACATGAGATTAAATGGAGAGTAATTGGACACTTTTGCTCAATTATCTTAGATATTAATCTCATGTTTCTCGACAACAAATTCTCAAATTTGCTTAAGTCAATACCAAATTGTCTGAACTCTATTATTCATAATCTATACACTATACGCTTTTTGTATGACAACAATTGTCTTATTTATGTCTATTTTTATTCAGATCTCAGGTGTTTTTCTGAAAGTTTCTTAAAACATCATTGGGAACTCCTGGTCTCCTGAGGTGTGAGCAACTTACAATATAAGCAATACAAATGTTCCTAAAAATGTGCATCTTTTTTGATTACGTTAACGTTGAGTTTACTCCCTTAGATAGTCTTCCAATTGTTATCTTCACTAAACAACTCTTGGTGGTTCAGAATCTATATACAGTGCATCGTTGTGATATCTTCTGCCTCAGACTTGTCTTGTCACATCCAAATATGATGAACTTTTCACCCTATGTATTGTCAAAGTCAGAAAAGTTGTCAGAAAAAGTGTTCCGCATGAATTATTCATCGCCTTGAATGATCACATTCGAAGTTGAGGAGCGCAAATGCATTTATGGGGATTTTACTGTCATTTTTCTTCATGCAACAAAAATGGTGGCGGTGTCGTTTTGGTTCTTAGTCTCACCTCATCTTTGATGTTCCATATGCATATTGACAATGAAGGGTTGTATATGATTATTATTCAGCTGGGTCTGTAAAGAAGTCCATACAGATGGCGCGTGCTATAAAATATGTCCGTTACGCTCCTCATCAAGGCGATGTTTATGGCAGGCGGCTTGCAAAGCAGAAGGTCAGGCATAATGAAAGTATTAAGCTTATGCATTCAAACATGAGCAAACTTTCAACTCTGAACAAAGAGAAGTAGTAGTATTTCATAAGTAAACTCACTAGGCATTAAAGGGATACTTCCTTATGTTGTTTGCAGGACATTCTTTCCTCTGTGGAACACAAAAGGAGACTGAACAATGTTCTAGTCGCTCTTTTCCTTGCAGTTATTCTTCCCCTCCAGTGAGCTGATAACAATTGCAACCTGATCACTTGGGTCTCAGTGGAGGCTGAATTAGTTGAATTCAATAATCAGATCACACTGTTTCATGAACAAAACGTTCAGACTTGTTTTGTGAAGCAAATGGAGAACCCTTCTATCATGAATTCTTATGAACAAGACTGCATCAAGAAAAATTAGGCTGCTTTTCGAGGCTTTTTGTTCAAAATGAATTTTTTTCCATGAAACTTACCCACTTTCAAGTGTTGATAAAAAAGAATGCATGAAGCTAGAATAAAACAGTTTTTTTTTTTTTAAAGCAGAGGCTCTGTTCTTTCTTTTGATAAACTGTATGTTCAGATATTCATACAAAAAAAATATTCTGGGGGCCATGAAAGTTTTGTGAAAATTATCAAAATTGCTGGCAGCGGCTGGCAACTTTTTTTGTTTGTTTTTATGCTGGCGGGGAAAGAGTTAAGATACTTTTATAGTGCTTTAACGTCTGATTTGAAACTTGAAAGCCTCCATTCGTTGCAACTGCGTGGGGAAATCGTCACCTTTTGTGCTCCACTGAAGAAAGTTAACTTGGGTTGATGGTGTCATTGATGCCAGAACTTTCTTTTTTAGAGGGGGGGCAAACTGTTACTTAATTTAATGGGAGACTTGACGAGTATGCTGAGGATTTTATAATCACTCTCGTTTCTGTCTCCCTTTCTCTCTCTCTCTCTTTCCCCTTCATCTCTGTTCCTCCATCTCTCTTCTCCATTTCATGCTCTCAGAGGCGGCAACGAAAAACAAAGTGAAAGGTGAGTTATCTTCTCTGTCTTTGTGGCTGGATGATTTATGTTGAACACAACTCCCAATAAACAATGTGCCGTTCGGCCCCCTCTTATCTCCCAAAGGAGCCTGGGATGCATTTACATAGTCTCTGCCTGTGAGAAAGCAAACCTGGAACATTTGATGAATTGGCCCCAGGAATATCCATTATGAGCTGAATCCGCTTTACATGCTTCCTGGGTTTACAGCAAACTTGTGCTACACGTTTAGGAGAGAGATGCCAGATTTTGTACAGGTCACCATTGTTGATGCATAGAACCGCTACTCTAACAAAAAGTGGAAACATTTTGTCTTGGATATGTGGCACAGTGATGAATTCTCTAAACAGACAGCCACTTTTGAAAGTGGTATTTTAACTCAAAAACCTGTGTCTTATTCACAAACCCACAATCCAGTTTAACCAGTTGCTAAATTCACTGTAATAACGATGCAGCGTATTTAAATTAAGTTATTATAATTTTCTTCCGTGCAAACACGCCTCCATACAATAAAGGCCTGTGAATTATGCTTATTATAGAAGGCACCTTATTCGCAATTTGCAATGCTATTTGCCTGATGCAATTAACGTTGCATTATAACCACCCACTGGAAGTAGGTGGCAAATGGAATTTAATTTAAAAGATAGTTTGTGTATATTTTCTATTGATCATGACTGCAGTTATTCATCCAATGATGGAGAAGAACATATATCCAGATGTATGATGTAGTTGAATATGCTTTTTTAAAAGGTCTGATTCAGGTGTCTAGATCGCAGTGGTGCTATAATCTCTATAAAGTTAGTCAGATTGTGGTAATCGTCTACAACTGCACTTACATCCATGCAAATTGAGTTTAGCTAAAACAAGGCAATTAAGTCTTTGTAGTGTTAAAGGATGGTGGCACAATGTCTCACGGCAAGAAGGTCCCCAGTTCGAGTCCCGGCTGAGCCAGTAGTCCTGGGTTTCACGCGTGGGTGCTCCGGTTTCCCCCACAATCCAAAAACATGCAGTATACTGTAGGTGAATTGGAGATGCTAAATTGTCAGTAGGTGTGAATGCGTGTGTGTGAGTCCCAAGCCATTTATAAGGGAGGATTGGGAAAAAGACCTGGCAGCCTACACTGGAAAAATCATTGCCAAGAAAATTAATGGACAGTCTCTCACATATGGCAAGAGATGGTCATAGAATCACCAAGAGTCGGATACGACTGAAATGGTATTAGATAGACAGAGATAGTGTTAAAAGAGATTTGTAGCGTTAAAGTATGTTTGGCTTTAACAAATCTAAATCATTTACATGAAGTTCTTTGCAAATTAGAGTTAATGTCAAGACCAGACCAATACCAGACAATGACAAGACAAATCGGGGCCCAGACATACAGTAACTCATATTCCCATCCAAGTTATGTTTGAGGTACACCCCATGTGTGGGGTCTTAAAACAATGCTAGATCCAGACCAAGGCCATGTTTATGTGGTCTCGAGAGTTCTCCTGTGGACCAAGACCACAAATCCAACAATCCAAATTGCAGAAAAATGCATTTCTTACCAAAAAAAAATGTTGTAACAATTATCAGGACAGGTAGCTGAAAGTGTAGTAGGCTTATATTTAATGACAACAAACAGCAGTTGGAATTAAACATTTTTATCAAATTGGTAGTAATGTATAAGCAAAATGGCACTATAGAGTTCCTACAGATTAGTCTCTAAAGATGACTCTAAAAGGTTTAGCTTTTAGGGTAAGTCAAGGTTACCTGAATTACCTGCAGAGATCTGAGCAAAGTTGTAATATGTACAATTTGCTAATAAGACAAGCTTAAAGGGGTGGTTGATTATGATTTCACTTTTCTAACTTTAGTTAGTGTTTAATGTTGCTGTTTGAGCATAAACAACATCTGCAAAGTTACAACGCTCAAAGTTCAAATTATAGGGAGATATTTGCTTTTAAAGAAATTGCTTTTGAAGGACTACAACAAACGGCTGGTAGGGACTACAAAACATTCCTCCGGGGTTAATGACATCACCAACCCTTGAATTTACATAAACCCCGCCCCCTGAACACGATTTATATATAGATTATCAAGACAGAATATGCTAATCAAAGACTAGATGATAACTACACATAAGCTACATGAATTCATCAACTAACCATTCAGAAATGTCCTGTTGCATGTTGTCACTTCTTGATCATCTGACTCCGGTTTGAACATAAAAGGCTAAATAAATTTGAAATGTTCAGTGCATGTCTGTGTGAGGTAAAAGGACACAAGCTGTTGAAGCTCCGCCCTCTGTGCTGGGAGCAGCAACTCATTTGCATTTAAAGGAACAGACACAAAACAGTGCATTTTGCTCATCCTCAAAAAGTGACAACTTTAACATGCTATATAAAAATATCTGTGGGGTATTTTGAGCTAAAACTTCACATACGCACTCTGGGGACATCAGAGACTTATTTTACATCTTGTGAAAAGGGCATTATTTCACCCCTTTAAGTTGTGATAATATAGCAATGAAATGACTGGTCTAAATGAGGAGCTGAGTATAGAGGCATTCAAGGAAAATTTCTTGAAATGGAATGGCATAAAGCCCAGGCAGTTGTCGTAGTCTACAAGGGACAGCTGGTGATCTAAGATGACAGCAAACAGCGGCTTGACCTTCAGCTGAGATTTGAGACTGAGAGGTTGGGTGAGGAAACTCATCAGGGAAGTCTTAGTTTGGAGGTATGAGCTCAGGGTTGTGGGTGGACATCTAGTTTGATATGTCAGAGTGGCATACAGAGATCCTTGCCATTTTGAGATTGTTGTCAGCATAGCAGTGGTAAAAGAAGCACCTGGATGACTGTTCTGGTGTAAAGGGAGATTCACACTGACACTGATTTGCAGTGACAAGGCAACCAGAAATCATTCATTTTCAATGAGATTTGACAATTTGAGGCCACATGGGAAAATGAGACCAGTGGTAATGCACATTCAACTATCTGCAATTACAGTGATGCGATGACTATCAATGGAAGTGTTGACCAAGGAATGGTTCTTCTACAAATGTATTGTGATTTGTTAATATTGCTGTAACCTTTTTACTTTAACAAGCAGTAAATTACTGCATTAACCTGTGGCAAGGTTTTTGAAAGAATGTTATATTACCAACAAAATAGCCTAAACAATGTCTAAATCATTATTTGGTTGTTAGTTAACATTAGGCCTACTTTGAACTTTGTGTGGCTCATGTCTATGTACTCGGCTTACCTGTAGGTCAGGAATGCCCATTCCTGCTCCTGGAGTGTCACCTTCCTGCATAGATTTATTCCAACACACCAGAAAGTTTCTAGTAATCCTGAAGACCTTTATTAGCTGGTTCAGGTGTTTTTAAATTGGGGTTGGAGCTGGACTCTGACGGTGACCCTCCAGAAAAAGGATTGTACACCCCTGATCTAGGTCAACCAATGAGAGAAAATTTTTCAGAAATGGATCTAGTAGTTATTAGGGCTATCCCCTACGAATTTGAGTTTCTAGTAGACTAGTAGGTTTTAATTTAAGCCAATAGTCCAGTAATTACATGTTTATAATATATATTGGGGAGTGGCATCGGAAAATGGTTTGAGTTTCAGAGCTGAGAAAGAATATTATATGTAACATTGCTAACACTGTTCTACATGACAGAGAAATACCAAACCATAATATTGAGCCTTCAAAATAAAGAAAAATTAAGCGCACAAATAAAGCTTGTCGCTGCGCACCGCCAAAGGTAATCAAAATGAATGTGGCGGGGCGAGGGGGGGGGGGATATCTGAACATTTGAATAATTTATTTATAAACTAGTGATTTCTGAGACTGTGTCAGCTGTAGTTGACTCGCGCCATCTCTGCAATATAGTGGACGTGCCTCCGCTACAGAGAGAAATAGTGGCAAATATTAGGCTACTAACATTTCAAATTAAAAGCCATAGTTAGGTTGACAAATACCTGCCTGACAATTACCACATGTCCGTCACGGACTGCGCCATTTCCTGTGGATTTCTATTTTCTGCGCCTTTTCTCGTCGACTTACATTTGGTCGACTAATAGGGGGCAACCCTAGTAATTATACAGGTATGTTATTGAAATATTACAAAGATTTTTCTTCTGTCAAACAACATGCATTGATGAATCATGCACAATAAGACCATGAATGTGTTTTATAAAGGTATAAGATCGAGCTGTAATTTTTCATGCCAGAAATTTGGTTTCCTTGCATATTTCAAAAGATCGAGCAGTAGGTTCAACCCCAATAGTGCCTGACTGTCTCTGTAATATCATACTGCTGTGAGATGTTTTAAGCTTTTCCATTACCATTCAGAGCTATTCTCTGGTCTACAGTAGATGTATTTTAGTGTGTCACTCTGTCTCTTTAAGGGAAGAGAAAAGCACTTGAAGGCTTTTAAACCTAGAGAGGGGAAATCCATTCTCTGTTCTGGTCCCTGTTCCCTCTCCCCCCATGGCGTTAATTTAGTGGGAAGGATGGTACATGGCTCTACCATTAAAAGGGACATATATATTTATATATATACTGTATGTGTGTGCGCGTGTGTGTGTGTGTGTTCATGTGCGTGTGTTTGTGCAGATGGGCTACGTCACACTTCTATTGTTGCTTAGCAGTAATTGCAGCAGGTTATATCCACCCAGCCAGTTTCAGGCTATTAGTGCATGAGCAAACTGAATTCTGAGCCGTTCCTGGTTATTCCTTAGCTGCTAGCTCCTGATACAGTCAACACTAACCTTCTCTCTGTCATGCTTAGCTGTAAATAGAAATAGCAAGCACTCAAGATGGTGACTTTAGTAAACATTTAACTGTTACTTTTTAAGGCACAAGTTAGAAGCTGCTACATCATACAATAGATGTTAATGAATTGCAACTGCTAATGTGTTAGCACTTAAACAACATGAAACTTCACTTCAGTTTTAAAGGAACAGTTCAACTAAAAATTTAAATCCTGCCCTCATGTCCAATAATTTGTGAATTGTGTATCCATACAATGACTAGTCATTGTGATGAATGTTTACACTCAATGTGAACATGGACAAAGCCACTAAAAGAGTTCACTATTTTTGTGATTCATTTGAGTGAAATTACAGACTATGTGCAGCTGTTGAATTTGAAAGCAGTTGTTTAGGAAACCAGTCCTCTATTTTACACAGGAATAATCACAAAGCATTTGTGGCTTGCTTTAGGAAGTGCATTTTTTCATTAACAAGGAAAATTGTGCACATTGTGTCTATCTGCAAATACATTTCTGAACATTTGTGCTTTACAGAGTCCTATTTATCCTATAATATGTCTTCACAGGAACACAAGTGGCACAGTGTATGTTGGAGCACAGAAAACGTGATTGCTTTACAAATTTGAACATGTGGATCCTGTTTTTAAACAAAAAATCAGGCCTATTTTTGAGAAAATCATTAACTGGGATTGATTCACTCTACAGTATTCATAGGCAACAGTGATCCAGTCTCCGCTCTTAAGATAATTACCTATGGATTTTCTAATATCTGCTCGAAATGAATTTCAAAAAGCTGTCATAACGAGAAAGGCTGTCATAACAGCGCTTTGAAGTATCTTAATGCAAGTTCATACCAAGAATCCATCGTACAGTAATGCACATATGAATATCCCATGGCAGATAATGTACTAAGTAGGGCTGTGAAACGATTAATTGCATCCCAAATTAAGTTTGTGTTCACATAATATATGTGCGTGTACTGTGCATAATTATTTTGTATATATAAATACACACACATGCATGTATATGTTTAAGAAAAATATGTTATTTATATATAATATAAATTGTATATTTAAACAAATATTTCTTAAATATATACATGCATGTGTGTGTATTTATATATACAAAATAATTATGCACAGTACACGCACATATATTATGTAATCACAAACTTTTATTTTGGATGCGATTAATCGTTTCACAGCCCTAGTACTAAGATATAAATAGACTTGATATTGTAGTATGTTACAGTGGTCCTCAAACTGTACAATATGGAGTGGTGCCATCATATATTTATTGCTATTTAATTATTATTAAATTAAATTATTGCTAATTCAAATATTCAATGTTTAGGGATATTTTTTTGACATTTTGGTAATAAATAAATATGATACTATAAATAGCTGGCGGCCTGGCGCCGCCAGTGTTGCACTGAAGAGGGAGCATCTGAAGTAACGAAACGGGACGATAACGTAACGCAAATTATCCCCAGCTAGAAAACATTTGCGTAGTTGCCAGACCGTAACAAACCTGTCGCTAGTATATATTTTATATTATTATAAAACTAAAAGCTACTGAACAAATATAGATGGCAGAGCATTGAATAATATTACTGCATTAAACAAAAAGGAAAATTGCCTAGGCCAACATACTTGGAAATCCATGAAATTAACATGTTTTAGACCACCAGATATAAATGCTTCTTAGATAGGCTACTTTATTTCAGCAGTTTTATCATGAATACAAGACACCAAAATTACATTGTGTCTTCTTTACTATAAAACACACTCATTGCGACACATTTAACAGATGCGTAAATGTATGGTAAGTTAGAACAACCTGATATGCAACCGGTGAAATAATCAACTTACTACAAAAAATGACCTAGCACTCTAAAATCCCCATACCTTTAGCCTACTCAGTAGAGCTGCACTTTTTGTGGTGTATGAAGTCTGTAGGTGCCAATCAAAATGTGACTGTGAAACAGGCCGTCCTTAACTAGAATGTTATAGTAGACTAATATTAATAATAGAAAGCCTATGCACTTGTTTTTTTAATCATTAAAATCCATTTTCACATTCATCTTTACTGAGGGGGCAGGATAATTCGGGTGAGGGGGCAACACCAGCCCCGACACTTCATGTTTGATGGACATCTGTCTCCCCTCTATTCATCAGTGATAAAGTGGCTTTGGCACCGGATAGTTACAGTCAAACCAAAATTTATTCAGACACCTTCAACATTTATCACATTATCACAGTTTATTCGCTATAGTTTAGAAAATGGTAATAAAATATGACAAGAACTCAGAGCTCAAATCAGTTGATATTTTACTGGTTTTGGCCATCCTTCTGTTAGACTGTCTCACAAATGAATTAAGTTGAATAGCTGTCAGCTGTCAAATTTAAGTACACAATTAGATAATACCCATTTAGGTCAAGCAATTACCAAGCAATGCTTAATTTGGTTCAGTCTGTGGTGTAAAACGGTCACATTAGCAATTAAAGAAAAAACACTTAAGCAAAACATGGTCAGGTCAAAGTGTCTGAATCATTTTTGGTCCCAAATCTTTGTACATTTTACTGATAGTCCACTGTTTTAGGTATAATGTCACAGTTTACTGTATTTTGCTATCCTCACTTACATAAATCAACTATAGTGTCCTACACCCACTAGTAAAAAATTATATCTGGTGTCTGAATAATTTTTGGTTTGACAGTATATGAACTCAGTTATAGGAGCCAGCCACCAAGGCGTTCCCCTAAGAGCGAAATTTTCCCCTATAGGGCCATTTTCCTGGTTGCATTTGCACCGCCAGTAGGAACTCTGAAGGTCCTTGCATACTGAGTCCGAAATTATTGCATGTGTTTTTTCGTATTCGTGATTCGGTGGCTCTGAAATGTCAAAACACCATTCAAAATGCTTGCTACGGATGCGAAAAACGCAGAAAATCTAATCTGATCTGAATTTTTTTATGACGGGCGAACGTTTCAGAGGCAGTGTGCAAGCATGATTGACATAACGTGAGGTCGTATTTATTTTTTAACATGTGAAAATTTCGGATGCGAATTTCGGACTCAGTGTGCAAGGGCCTTGACTCTGAAGTGACGCAGTGACGCAGTGACGCAACCTGTCACTTACGTCCTGCCGCTCTGGTTGTTGTGCGGGACTTTCATTTTGACAGTGCGGCGGACTTTTATTTTGATGGTGCTGAGAACGCAAGATCCTGAGCACACAGCACTTACATTCTCTGTCTTCATTAGTTTACGATCTGTTTAACAATCCTATCTAATACATTATGAAAAAGTATTATAATGTTTGCCACGTGGTTGATGCCTAATGTTGCTAGCTGAGCAGAAATACACACAGTAATCATGTTTCACTTGATCCCTTCAAAATTGCGTCGGATTTCCTCCTTTGCTTAAAGGTTGAGAAGTTCCTGGACTTCGCCGTTGGTCCAACTATCACTGTTTTCCATGTTCATGGAGTAAATATACTATAGGCTATAAACTGTGTGTTTGCATGGCTTATAAAAGAATGGTGGGTGCCGGTGTTTTGCCAATGTTCAGCCAATCAGCGTACACCTACTGATGGTTACTATTGTTCTGGGTTCCTTCTCTGATGGACCGGATGTTTTCCCAGTTCCTGTGGTGTGAACACTCCAAAAATTGGATACTTCTGTCAATAGTTTTATGAACTATGAAAACATTCCTCCGGTGTGAAAACCCCTATAGATGCCTTTAAACTCCATTGAACTCAGAATAAGTGTCATTCTAAATTGTTCAGACCTCTTCCCGATAATGAACGTGAGGCTGCTTGCTATGAAACAAAAGACACCGTGAGGTTTTAATGAGCCCCTAATGCATCTGTCTTCCTCTGGAAAAGCTGGAGACTCAAAACCGGAGCATCCCTAGAGAAATCGCTGGCTCAACGTTCGCTCTACATGTGCTTTCCAATTTAACTAAGAATTTGCTGTTGAACGTGAAAGGGTGGCCTGAAAAATTACACCAGCTCTTCCTCTTCAGGGATATGACTAGACCCTTCGATCCCATTGTAGACCGCCACAACAAAAGGGCCTCCAGTCCTAATTAAATATATTCATCTTCATCCCACATTACAAGACTTACTCCCCAAACATCTTAGCAAATAGGCCATGGTTACTTTCATGGTCAGTCAATTAATTAAAATATGTGATGTTGCTGTACGTTCAGTGATTTAAAATTAGGTTGTCAACTTGTTCATATCGTATATGTCCCTGTAGTTTCTATGTTCTCTTTCTGTTCCTCAGTGGACATTTGGACTCAGGGTGTCAAAATGTATCAGTATTTCAGTATAAAATGGATACAAAAATTGTATAACAAATATGTAATGATACAGGGGTGCAAAAAGAGAGTATTCAACCTATGAAAGGTAAAAGGGTAGAAATAAAAACAACACATTTTTAAATATTAAAATATTTATTATTTTTAGATATACAAATGTTGCATTTTTAAATATCTCATATTTATGTCCTATAAAATAAAAAAATAAAAATTTTGTAAAAAAAAATTTCATGCTAGCATTGTTCAGAGTGAAAATGTTTGTCAGTTACCTTTTTTCCCTGACTTAAGGCCTGTTCACACCGGGACGAATTTCGCGCGTGATATTCGCCGACGTTTAACGCCTCGTGACTAAACAAAGGGCGCCAATGTGAGTGTGCACACCGGCGCGAAAAACGGCACGCGTAAAAGCGTCATTTTTAAAAAAACGCCTCGGGTTCGTTTTTTTGCTTTGACGCACCGCGTCAAAAACTATCCGACCAATGAGATTGGCGCTTTTGTTCACGTGTCTGGAGCTTCTGAAGTTACAGTAAAACACAACTTGGGGGCGCTTAAACACAAAACGGTCTTGCCGTGCACACATACGTAACGGCGAAGAAGATATACACCAAGTAGCAGTGTTGCCAGATGTACGATAATTATCGTATTTGTACGATAATTTTGACCTCTGTACGATGTACGATCAATAATGGAAAAAAATCCTATAATGTATGATAATTTCAGAACTGTGTGACACTTCAAATGATGGTCGTTGTAATAGGACTTCTCATTGATCCAGCCGTGGATTCTACGTCTACCGGGGGAAGAACGCGTAGAGAGAGGGAGCGAGAGACCTTGCGTGTGTGTGCTAGTGTGCCTCACGAAGCGCATGTAAGGACTCAACCAATCAATTGTAAGTGCGGGCGGGCTTTTATCTATACTCCCGAATCAGAACCGACCAATCCCAACACCCCTATCCCCCCCCCCGTTGGAGATTTCTTGACTCCCAGAAATGACTTTGTGCAGGTTGGGATGTCTCGTCTGTCATTTTCATGTCGTTGACTCGTGTACGATAATTTTCTGCCAAATACGATAATTTTGAGCTTCTGGTACGATACTTGGACATTTCCAATCTGGCAACACTGCCAAGTAGCGTCTACACTGCCGGGAAGAAATAAGACGAGGAAGATGCAAGGCAAGGTGAATGTAGAGCTGCTGGTCTCGTTGGTGTCGGAACATAAAGAACTATATGACAAACGCGACAGCGACTACAAAAATCTTGATAAAAGAGAACTGTTATTATGGAGTGGTTTCTGTTTTACATTAAGCGCCATCTAATGTCAGGGAATGAATTTGCATGTTCACTCGGCTCATCGTCAGCGAAAATCGCTTGGGTGTGAACACAAAAAACGCGTTGAAAAACGCTGGCGAATATTCGTCCCGGTGTGTAGGGCCCTTAAGTCAAGGCGATGACGAAACAACACCAACGTCAAAAAGACGACACTAAAATGTAATTAAAAAATAAAAACTTTTGTAAAAAAAAAAGAGACAAAATGTTACAGACTGTTTTTAACGAGCCTCTACGAGCTTTCATTCTTGCAGTTGCCAGATATCAAGAGTTTAAATCCCCAAATTAAGCTTTTGCTGTTAAAAGGATACATTATCTATGTTTCCATTCACCTATTTCTATGCTCATTTTGGAATTTAAATTACATTTTTCTTAGTGATATTTGGCTAGTTTATTAGGAAGTGATGATTTTTTGCTGGATGGAAACGGTGCTGTATTTTATCATGCAAATGTTTTATGTGATATTCCAATTTTGTGCATAAGTTAAATTTGCAAATTTGTATGGAAACATAGTATGTTCTGCCCGGTGTTTTACTTAATCTGTGCAATCTGGCAACCATGTGCACGCACTCTCTCTACACTGAGGAAGAATCTGAAAACTGTAGTTTAGCGTGCTGTTTGCTGCGACTAAATCTGTGATCAAACCTTCTCATTGATAAACTGTAATAAATCCAAACATGAATCTCGACTATATTGTTTGCGATTGTGGTTGCTGAATAAATGCACTTACAAAACCTCTGTGGACAATACAGTCTTTTTTGCTGTTGTTTTAATAGAAAAAAATAATAATTACTATTAAGAGTTTACATTTTTGAGAGAAGTTTCTTGTTTTAGCCTACAAGTTTTCATAGTCTATTATAAATCAGATGAAGAAATGAATTGACATTCGATTTTTGCTTGTAGGCGAAAGTGCAATAATTCTGATGAAATGCAAAAATTAATTTAGCAAATGACAAAAATCGTTGTGATTATAACTTTGAGTAAAACAATTGTGATGATCACTTTAACCATTATGCAACAACATGACAAATTTTTAATTAACTTAAACTAGACTAAAAAGCCTAGACATATAGGCCCGGTTTCACAGACAGGGCTTAGACTAAGCCAGGATTAGACCATAGATCAATTAGGACATTTAAGTAATTTTTATAAACATGCTTAGAAAAAAACATTACCGATGTGCATCTTAAAACTAAAAAGGCACTGATATATTTTTAAGATCAGTCAGTGCAAGTTTATTTCAGTGGAAACAGCTCAGACTTACATTTTAGTCTAGGACTAGTCTTAAGCCCTGTCTGTGAAACCAGGGGTTAGTCGACTAAAACTTGACTGAACAAAAACGGAGCAAGGTTGATTTAAATGTGCTAAAAATAAAAAAAGTACATTTGACACAGGACTAAGACTAAATTAATAATAAATAAATAATAATAAATATACAATAAATAATAAATTAGACTAAAACTAATTGGTCATGTATATTTCTCAACATATTTCTCTTAGTTATTAAATATTAAATGCTTATTACATCTGGATGGAGGAAGCTGACTAAAATCAACACAATTTTTATTAATTTCTTTAGTTGTCTGCAAAGCAAATGATCATAAATAATGGTTATCACATGACCTTATGTAGCCCCGCCCCTTTTCAGCACTGTGCTCATTGCGTTGTCTTTTGATTTGTATTTCCACAGCATGAAGGTAGATCTTACGGATACATTTATGTATTTTGCTTTTTAAAATCTTCTCAGTCTACTGACATTTGTTATGACATCCACTTCAAACATTACAATGCTCATTTACATACAATTAGTAAGTCCACATCACCAGCTAATTACTCTTCGACAGCGATGCCATAGAAATATACAGAGCTGCCGCAAACACGGAAGATAAAAAGATTATTATTATTTATTTATTTTTTGATTTATTTTCTGTCATCAATATGTGTTGCATATGCTGCATACTCTTTTCTTATCCAAATTGGTGTTGAAAATCTTTTCACGTTAAAAAAAAACGTGATTTCATCAAAATTGGTATCATGAACATCCCTAATTTGGACTTGAAACGTAGCCCTGCTTGGTTCACATATTCTCCAAAACCCATTTCTGATTCAGCTAGCATCAATTTTTTTTTTTTTTTTTTTTTTTTTTTGAAAATAGTGACCAGGTATTAAAACAAAAAAAGTTTCTGTTGAAAACGTGTGCATGTACCAGTATTGCAATATTTATCATGTAGAAAGTGTAGCAATTGCAAGACAAGCTTTTATGTAATTTCATCACGTTGCAAGTTCTCAACCAATAATTTGGGATGTTTTTGGTGCATTTAGACCATTTGATCATGTTGTGCATGTGCGAGTGTGTGTGTGTGTGTATGTGTGTGCACAGGCGCACGTGTATTAATACCAAAATGAAGCCTTGCATGAAAGCTAATTCATCCTCACTCTCATTACCTCAGCATGGGGGCTCTTTCACAAGAAATGAATTTTAATTTTCCCGTGCCCAGCAAAGGTTGACAGACATACCAATCACATAGCATTCAAAATGATATTACCTCTCGCATTAGTTCTCATTTAATCTTCTGCCAGCTTAAAGCCACAGACTCACTGTGAAAAGAGAATTGATCAGATAAGCATGCCTTTCATTCCAAAGGCACTAATCATAAGTGCACACAGGGGGAAAAAATGAAAAATAAAAATAACAGCTGTTAGGCAGACTTGTTTTTCAGTGGCTGTCTTTTGAGCTGGGAGAAATATGTGCTAGAAATATGATGGATCTGTCTTAGACCCCTGCTGTGACCCCATATACTGTACAGTTATATTAAAGGTCTTACCAGTCTGGAGACAATACCACTGCTTTCTGTTTCCATAAATATTTGAAGTCAGTTCTAATCTTTAGCATTTCCTAATAGGAGGAAAAATCACAAATGAGAAATTTTTATTTCTCAATTGTTTGTGTTCGACATGGATAGGCCTAATTTTGTCTCTAAATTTATGTAAATAACGATTTTACCAACATTTTACACACATTCAGATTACAGGGATAACAAATGGAGACTTGCTCCTGATTCTCAGGTTTTTCTCCCAAGAAACACACTCTAGAGATCTCATATGAGATTTCTAATCTAATTCTTCCAAAACCAAATGAGATAAAATCTACACTATGCAATCCACATGAATTTTAAACCTTATCGTTTTTTATATTGAACAAAATCCTAAGAGATTTTAGGAGGAGAAACCTTGAGACAGAGTTGAAAATTTTGGGAAAGTTTTTCAAGACATGCTTTGAAAGTTGGTTTGGACGTAGTCTGAAAGTTTTACAAAGCCTTGAAGTTTGAAGGTTATGAAGCATTAAGCATTTATACTGCATCTTTGAGATTCAAGAGTTGAGTCGTCTGTATTTGCTCTCCATGTAAAGCACTCTGAATTGCCATAGTGTATGAAATGTGCTATATAAATAAACTTGCCTTGCCTATTTGTAGTCCGTTTTCACAGCAGAGACTGTAAATGATAAAAGTATATGTCTGCTAAAAGTTAATTTTGTCAGCTTGTAGGTGAGCATAAGTTATTTTGAGTTTGGCTGGTTAGAAAAGATGTATATAATACGTCAGAACAGGCTGAATGACTTTGAGGTAGAAAGCTCTAGTGGGTTTCAATCAAGACATTGGTAAACTTCCAAGTGGGACACAATGAGATATTTGAAAATAATTAACCCTCTGATGGTCTTCGTTTAGCAGTCACACTGGGGGCCTTCCCGGTCATAAATGACCGGACACCTAAAAATGAAACTTCCTCCATCCCAGTAAAAACCAATGCAATTTATTTTTGTTCTATAATATTTATTCTTTTTAATTTAGAATTTTGAGACAATTTGATTGAACTTATTAATATTTATGCAATATTTATTGTCCATTTTTTGCCATTGAAAATAATGTTTTTTTTTTTTTTTTTTTTTTTTTTTTAAATTTCTATGCAGTATTTTCGGGTAAAATAGAGACTAGGCTTTCAGAAAAAAAATAAAAGAAAAAAAAATTCATCAATTTATTAATCATAAAATTAAATAAAACATGATATTGCATGGGTTTACCACTAGATGTCTGTATAGCTCTAAATGGAGATGTTTGTGAATTCTAGTTGTTTTTGGACCAAATTACTTACTTTTAAGATGTGGATTGAATGTATTTTTTTAGAAATTCTCAAATAATACTTTTTGCCAAGGTTTATAACATTTTATTAATTATTATTTTAATAATTTTAATAATTATTATATTATTATATATACATATATTAATTATAATTATTAATTATGTTATGTTTTTCACTCTTGATGTTTTAGAGCTTCACCCCTTCATTGCTGAGCATTTTTTTTCTGCATCGTGGCTGATTTGTAGAGAATTTTTGTGTTTTTGTCAATTTCCCATTCATTTCCTATGGGGGTAATTTTGACCGAAGACCAAAATCATAACTAATTTTTTTACGACCACTTAGCATGCTCGGATCATGAACTCAATTTTTTTGTGTGTTCACATGCCTAATGCCAGAAAAGTCACCAAGTTTCGTAACATTCTGATGAAGCTGTGATTTTTAAAAATTCAAAACAGATTTTTGTAATCTGAATTTATTGGTGTGTATGTGTATAAACGTGTGTTTGTATGTGTGTGTGTGTGGGTGGGTGTGAATTTTTTGCACTCTTGATGTTGTAGAGTGTAACCCCTTTACTGCGGTGTACTTTTTTTTAGAATCGTGTCCGATTTGTAGATTGTACAGACAAAAATTCAGAGAATTTTTGTGTTTTTGTAAATTTCCCATTCATTTCCTATGGGTCGGTCATTTTTGACCGAAGACCACGAGTGTGACTCTTTTTGTTTACGACCACTTAGCATGCTCGGATCATGACCTCAATTTTTTTTTGTATTCACATACCTAATGCCAGAAAAGTCACCAAGTTTCATAACCTTCCGATGAAGCTGTGATTTTTAAAATTTCAAAACAGAAAATTATTCGGTCAGAAATGACCGAGGACCATCAGAGGGTTAATTGAATATTGTTTTGAGCAGTTGGATTTTGGGGGTCAAAAAGTTGATATAAACTGCATAGGGCAAGTTAAAGAAGACCTATATTTTTTTTTAAACATTTTTAACTTCCTTTGGAGTGGACTTGTGCTTCATAACTCTGTAAACCTTTTTCATGCTCAAAACCACAACATTACACACTAAAGAGAGTTATTCTCTATATCAGTGCACACTGTTTCTGAACTCCCTGAAATGCCTCAATTGTAGTCTTGAGTTTTTTTCCAGGAATGTACACCTCACACTGTCCCTTATTTAAATAATTCCTGCCTAAGGCATACGCAAAACAAGGGGACGAGGCTTGGTTGAGTTGTGTTAGTAGTGTGTTTAAACTCACATGCTGAAACCACATAGCATATACTCACTTTTTCTGCCATTGAAAGATATGGTAAAAGTAGTAAGAGTAGTATGCTAGTATGGAGTTCCGAATTGCGCAAGGGGCGTGACATTTCCAAAACACACTCAAAGCAGTTGACCAATCACAACACACTGGTCCCACCGACCAATCAGAGCACAGGAAGGAGGGGTTTTAGAGAGACCGGAATTACAAAGTGCATTACTTACAGATTGGGAACACTGTAAAAAAAAACAAAAAAAATTACTGGCTTAAATTTTTAAGTACAATACACTTGGATGTTTAAGTCATTTAAACTTAAATTACATTAAACTGACATTGAACTTAAATTTAATTAAACTAAAAATGAGTTGAATCATATAACTTATAAAAAAGTAGAAAATGACTTACCTTTGTTGATGAGTTAAAGCAATGTAAAAACCTATGTTGTCATAACTTATTGATTACACTGTTAGAAAAATCTGTAGAAATTACAGTATTACTGGCAGCTACTTGCCAGTAACTTACTGAAGATTTAAATTGATGTTATTTACTGGCAACAATTTGTTCAAAATTAAATGAACATTAAACATTAACAAGTCTTTATCTTTACAGAATAAAACTAAAATAACATCCTCATGCAAAGCATTCTGGGAACCAAAATCTGAAGGAAAAAAACAGAAAAAGGTTGATGAAGATTTCTGGTTCCCAGAATGCTTTGCATTAGATTGTTATTTTATAATTTTATTCTTTAAAGACAAAGACTTGTTAATGTTTAATGTTCATTTAACTTTGAACAAACTGTTGCCAGTAAATAACATAAATTTAAATCTACAGTAAGTTACTGGCAAACAGCTGCAAAACTACAGCAAATTTTTTACAGTGTACATTGTTTTTACAGTGAAGAGAGGTGCTGCACCAATGTCAAATATGTGATAAGTAATACGTTTTTTGAACATTCAAGCAAGAAACCCTATTCTAGTTGACCCCAAAACAAAATCAAGACTTTGTAAAAGGGCATGATATGGCCCCTTTAGGAAGAAATGTTGGTTCGGGGTTGATGATTTTGAAACATTAACCCAAGTTTTGTGGTTTACTTTGTCAATCTGACATAATAAAACATAATTTAGAAGTCTCATGAGCTCTGAAAGCGCAACCTCTGAGCGATACGCTTTTTACTCTGGGTTACTGAGAATCACAAAGCAGCTGCCGCAGAGAGATTCGCCCTGAGCTGTCGTTGAATCCCGTTGTGCAACATTTCTACAAATGCTTCTGCTGGCTTTAATGCCGAAGACTAAGGCAGACGCATTAGTCCAGATACGGGGGGTGTTATCGCTCTGTAATGAATTGAGATGGTTGTTCCTCTGGCTGCTGCATGGTTATTTGTTAGCTTTTTTTGCTGGTGCCCAAAGCATACAATGTACAGTGGCTTGCTTGGCTGCTTTCTGGTCATTCATCAACGAGTGATTTCCATTATGTGGTGCAGTCAGCTGAAAAAGAAAAAAGCTTTTCTGGATGTGCGGTTCATTCATTCATTCATTCTTTGCTGCTTCCTGCTCGACCCAAGCACAAGCGTTTATGAGATATGTCAGCACTTTAATTCCCTATTGAGAAATGTGAGTCTTTAAGTTGATTCAATAAGAACAGTGTTGGGGAAGCTACACTTGAACTGTAGCTACAAACAGTCAAGCTATTCTGTTCAAAACTATCTCAAAAAAAGTTGCTTCAAAGCAGAATTTATATGGCACAAAAATAATGAGGATGTCAGTTATATTGACAGGATTAAACAAGATAATCTGACAGTAAATACATCCTCCTTGTGAAAAAGAAGTACACTTTAGCATACTTTGAAAAAAAGAACTTATTACAGAAATAATGTATTTTAAAAGAATAAGTACAAACTGAATGTAATATTTTCTGATACTTAATTGCATGTTATATACAATGTTGTATTATACTTTAAATGTATATTAAATGCAATTAGGGCTGATCTTTAAAAGGCCATTTTAAACCATTTAATTAGGTCTTAAGTACATCTTTATGTGTAATTTCATAATTACTTCTTTTGTCTGTGAAATTGTGTACAGCTGAATGTACTGAAAATAATTTATTCAGGCTCATTTGATTTCAGGCCAGTCTCCATTTACAGGCCACAACACAAAAGACCCTTTAGGCAGTATTTAACTGATGTTGAAGCTTTGCCCTGTTGTAATAAAGGGCCAAATGGAGAGAATAGCTGATCTGGGATCTGCTTTAAGTGGTTTGGACTAAAAAGTGAAACGTAAGCTGCTGACCCATCGTACCAGCACAGCAGCGTCTGTTCTCACAGGGACAAGCATTTAGCCCGTACACAAACGTCTTTCTTTATTTTCTTGGCAATAGAAACAGTTCAAGGGATCTGAGATTGAGTTAATAGTGAAATTACAGCTAGCTTTTAGATTTTTTTCATTCATGTTCATTCATTTGATGGAGTTTAACTGTAAGATGTAGATCGCAATGTCACAGAACTTCAAGCTAACTAACGCTAATGTATCATTTCTATGCCTCACATTCAAGTCTTTATTCAAACTTGTCCAAAGTGACATGCAATTACTTTAATTAATTAAAAAAACATGTTTTTTTTTCTTCTTCAGTTAACATAGGAATGAAACCCATGACCTTGCGAGTGCCATACAATTAGAGCTACATGAGTGTTTCCAGTTGTGATGATCTGATCAATTTTTCAGTTGAACTGTCTTGAATAGGACTGGCATTTGCAAAGCTTTCTCAACTATTAAACAGTTGGAGAAAACTTAGTTTCTGTGTGAAATGTAGTTCCTCAGTTAAGAAATAAGAAAGTTTTTTTGTATTACATCAGCAGCCTGTCTCAAAAGATAACTCTTTTTGTATAAATCATGATTAAGGGACAGACTAGGATAAAGACCATGATGCTGTCTCATGTTAAAATGCTTATTTGAACTTTCTTCCCTTTCCAAAAGATCTCTGATTCTCAAAAAAAAAAAAAAAAAAAGGATTGAAACAATGGATTTCGCAAAACCAGAATTGGCAAGCATTAAAAGTGTTGGAAAGTTGCTATCACATTATCGAAATTTCTTGTGAAGAAAAGTCCATTGTCAATAAAGTAATCATTGTCGTTAATCCAAAATAAAAGTTTGTGTTCACATAATATATATGTGTGTACTCTGCATAATTATTTTGTATATATAAATACACACACATGCATGTATATATTTAAGAAAAATGTAATATTTATATTAGGGCTGTCAAATGATTAATCGCGATTAATCGCATCCAAAATAAAAGTTTGTTTTTACATAATATATGTGTGTGTACGGTGTATAATTATTTTCTATATATAAATACACACACATGCATGTATATATTTAAGTGTATATATATATTTATATTATATATAATTTATATTATATATACATATTTTATATATAAATAACACATTTTTCTTAAATATATATGCATGTGTGTGTATTTATATATAGAAAATAATTATACTCCATACACACACATATATTATGTAAACACAAACTTTCATTTTGGATGCGATTAATCGCGATTAATCGTTTGACAGCCCTAATTTATATATAAAATATTTATATTTATATACAGTATATTTAAGCAAACATTTCTTAAATATATACATGCATGTGTGTGTATTTATATATACAAAATAATTATGCACAGTACACACATATATTATGTGAACACAAACTTTTATTTTGGATGCGATTAATCACGTTTAATCGTTTCACAGCCCTAAATGAAAGTAAATCTCCATAATCCCAGTCTCTTTTCTGACCCTTCCTCTTAACTGGTTTCTTCTTTCTCTTAGTCTAATCACTTGATTTGTCAGCCAGCATCACTATTTAACATTCACAGTCCATGTCAGTTTCAAGAACATCTCACACCTCATGCATGTGCTCATGTTGTTCTGGAATAATGAAGGAGGCAGTGGGAACCGCAGTCGGTACAACACGTCCGTAGCATGTGGGCCTTGAATGAGACAGATCCCAATGTCACCTTCAGGAGAACGCAGCAGTGCCTGGCGCTTTTGGGAAGCCCACACGGTGATCCCCTACTGCCACGAGACGAGTGTTAGCTCGTGAATAATTTCATGCATGCTAACACGCTGATTTACGAGCCACTTCATAGTTCCTGGGATTTAGCTGTAAATAGAACTGGATATTCTGTCTAAAAATATTTATTTAATATGTATTATTTTATTTTTTATTATGGTGTGTTTATATATATTTTTTAATATATTTACTAAATTATATCAAATATTTTTCGACAGAATATTCAGTTTTGGATCATGAATCAACTTGACAATTTGTAAGAAATTAAAAACATGTACAATACAATCATTCATATGTTTGGGATCAGAAAGATCTCTTTTTTGCTTATTTTTCTGAAAGAAAAAAAAATAATTTTATTCCCCAAAAAAATCACATTAAATTCATCAAAATTGACCTTATAATGCTATCAAAAAATCTATTTTAAACTCTTTTTTTACCAAATAATCCTGCAATACCAAATGTACACAAAGATATTATGGAGCGCAACTGTTTTCAACATTGATAATAATAATAAATGTCTCTTGAGCAGCAAATCAGCATATTAGAATGATTTCTGAAGGATCATGTGACTCTGAAGACTGGAGGAATGATGCTGAAAATTCAGCTTTGCCATTACAGGAATGAATTCAATTTTAAATTATATTAAAATAGAAAACATTTATTTTGTATTGTAATAATATTTCATAACATTACTGTTTTTACTGTATTTTTATCAAGTAAATGTAAAAAGTTACACACTTTATCTTCGAGAGCACCTGCGACATTGGTGAATTTTTCCCTGAGCTAAATGGGCTTAAAACAAAGGAACACTGAGTTGAGATGCAACCGGAATGCAATTAGGCGACTTTTCAGCAAGACAAGGAAAACAAATGCGGAATAAGTCCGGGCAGAATCCACTGAAGCTGCGTGATTAAGCCTGGCTTGGATGTCCCCAATGCCCCTTACACACACTAACACACAAACACACACACACACACACTATACTTTCCATCCCCCTTTCCCAGATGAGACACGAGACAGTTGCTAACTCAGATCGAAGGCCCACCATAGTTTGGATTATGTGTCAATTTGCCACCCAGCTGCAGTGGCAGTGTCTCCCTTGCCGAACATGACTAGCTCTAATTAGGCCATGCTACCAATTACTGCTGATCCCAAGTCAGAATGAACAGAAAGAGAGAGAGAGAGGCAAAGAATTACACCATTGTTTCGCTTTCTATACCCAAACGCTGTGCTAAATGTGTGCAATAATCCATCATTTTGAGCGTAATGGGTTTAACATGCTCTTATTTTATGTAGTATTCAATAGAACGTACAAGTCGATAGTTGGACCAATTTAGTTGTTCCTGAAAGGTTGTATAGTTATGGCAAAAGAGCATTGCTAGACCATTGTAGACATTAAATGCATTAGGGTAATCATTCATTCTCCTTTAATAAGTAGCCTACTTACTAAGAAAAGTAAGAATATGCAGCAAATAATGAAAAATCTGTCATTATTTACTTGCCTTCGTGTCGTTTGAAACCCGCATGTTGTAGGCTAATTTCCATGGAACACTAAATGGACTTTTGACAAATCTTCATGTAACTCTTTTCCATACAGCAACATTTTGTTACAGCTGTTACTGTCGTTTAGCATAGTTCAGCAACTTAACTGTATTTTTCAGTAGCATTGAGAGTAGCTGTTTGAAGTAGCTTTTCCATAAACTAAATGCTTTTACCAGCGATTTGTGGTGCAGCATGACAAATTGTTTTTAACTCTCTCCCTGCAATTGATGGAATTTTCTGTCAATTATGAAACAACGCTTCCCCGCCATTGATGGAATTTTCCGACTTTACGTGTTTTCACTGTTATGTGGTAGGGGGCGCTATTACACATCTCCTGAAAGAGTACAGAATCTCCGGATCAAAACACAGGCGAAGAAGCAGAAACAAAAGCATTGCTTATGCACTTTGTAGTCTTTGAATTTCTCAGCTTTTTGTTCAAAATGTTGCTTTTTTATGAAAGTGTTGATAAAAAAGAATGCATTAAGCTAGAATAAAACTGATTCTTTTATTGTTTAAAAGCATAGGCTAATAACTAAGTAAAGCTTAGTTATCTATTTTTTGTTTGATGCTTGTAGTAGTGTAGCTAACTGCTAAATTCAAGTGCAGCTTGAACTGAATCAATTGATTCAAGTGCAGCTACAGTACTTTAAATACTGATTAGCATTTAGCTAAGCAAGCTAAAGTAAACTATCAGCATCCAGGACTGGAAATATCTATTTTATGATAGTGTTAATTAAACTACTCTCATGATGACCTTGCTGTGTGAGTCACTGTATGGAGACCAGTATTACCTGAGAGCTTTCTCTCCTCCACTGTCCCCTTTCCTATGTAGCAGTGGTTTGTTTATATACTCATCTCTTTTTTCTCTCCTTGTCTGTCTCTCTGCAGGCAGCCAGACTCAGTTCCCCATCACCCAGAATGTGACGGTGGTCGAGGGCAGCACGGCTAACATGACCTGTCGAGTGGATTATAATGATAACACCTCCCTCCAGTGGTCAAATCCAGCACAACAGACCCTCTTCTTCGGGGACAAGAAAGGTGAGTGTGGGCCGGATGAGACGTAAATCAGTCTGGTGTGTCGAGCTGGCAGCAGAACCAGAGTGGGTTACTGGGTCGGGTCGAGATGAAAAGTGCTGTTTAAGGATGAGTTTGGGCTCAAGAGTAATGAGACTAAACATTCATGTCTCTCTCTTGCTCTCTCTCAGACGGGCCAGCCACACAAACAAACCAATCAATTCTACGATTCATAGCATCCACATCAGCACTGCAATAGCAAAAGTTATTCCCTTGGTTCCCTTGTGGGGAAGGATGGAAGTGTTTCACTTCAAGTCAACTCACTCGTACTCAACATGCAACAGTTTGTTTACAGCTGATTTTGTTTATGGCTTCCTTACCACAGACTTTTTTTTTTTTTTTTTTTTTTTCGTTATTTTTTAGTAATACTTTAGAAAAATGGTTAATCGTTAATAGGTTACTATGCAGGAAGTAATGCAGGACAAATGAGTAGTACTACTTTAATACTTCGGGCCCTATCTTGCACCCAGCGCAATTGACTTTGTTCACCAACCGATGTGCACCCGATGCACAGCGGACTTTTCCCTCCACAGACGCACATCGGTAAATTAGGGAATGAACTTGTGCTCCCGGGGGCGGTTCAGTGGAAAGAGGAGGCGTGTTCTGGCGCAAACGTTCCCTGATGCTATTTTGCAGTTTCAGAAAACAATTCCGCCACTGACCAGGAAAAACCTCTAAAGTCAGTGGCGCGTTTTCAGTGGCGCGTTCAGATGCTATTTTAAGGGCACATGCTTGGCCATAATGTAGCATGTGCACAACGCGCATACACTTTGCTTCTCTCATCTACACACAGACGCAGCAGTTGCCATTTTTGCAAACCATACATAATTACAAGGAAAAATATTCCACATGAGGGAAATCATTGTGGTGTCCATAAAATGGGCAAAATAGGCATAAATCTAGCTTGAACATTTACCAAAATTATTATACGCCTGTTTAACCGAAGCTAATTTGGGTGGGTTTCTCCATCCCCATACAATGTAACTTCTCTCTCTTTTACGGCCCTGACGAGAACATCAGTCTCCTCGGCTGTGAACCGCTCCTGGCGTGCGCCTGGCAAATCCGCCGTTATAATAGCAATCCGCCATGGAACAAGCACGCCTGCTCTTAAAGGGAATGTGAGATGACGCTCTGATTGGTTTATTTCACGTTACGTCCAAACCACACCTATGAATAATGAAGCTACTTCAGACCAACCCATTTTAGATTTGCTTCGGGCGCAAGAGTCATTTATCCCGCCGGTATAATAGCAACAGCGCCCAAGATCCGCCCACAAAGTTACTTACGTTTCGCGTTTGATACTTGCGTTTCAGATCGTTAAAATAGGGCCCTTCAGCTACTACTATTAAAGGTGCGATTTTCAGAGAGACTAGCAATAGCGAGCTAGCTTTGAAAGCATAAGATCCCACCCTCCCTTCAGAGCGTCTCCAAAGCCAAGCCTCTTGCAAAACACATGAACGTGTACAGCAGGGAGCAAACAAAAGCATCACGAGACGGCTAGAACTACCTCATGTCTCAAAGCACGTAACATTGCAATAATAATGAACATAAACAACTTAAAGAGCACTGACCTGTGTCTCCTGACTGCTGCAGATTCATTTTGGCATTGATAGTGTTGCCGTTGAAACGCATACATTTCAGTCACGAACCGCTCCGAGTATAACGTCACAGGTTTCCATCTCTTCCAAATTATGTAGTTATGGCGTGAACGCAGCATAAGCTCGTTGTTTTGGTTCAAGAGGAACTGTAAAAGTTTCGGTTGCGTGGGGGTATGGAAATAAATATGCTGACAGGCAGGTAGGACATTGTATGCAATGATTGGACGAACATGTTATGGTCCTACACCTTCCACAGACGATATACATATAAATACATTTAGAAAACTTAACTTAGAGATTGCTGTCAGGATGTTAAGTGACTTTCAACCAGCATAACAAAAAATGTTTATTTTAACTAATATGGAAACAAGCTTAACTAATCAGTAACTGATATCAAATTTCGGACTAAGATAGTTCCTAACATGTAAAGCAGACTTGTGTTCACAGATTTGTGTTCACACAGGACGTGTTCTTGCGTTCAAAGACAGCTTGATGGAGCACAGCAGAATGGAGCACAAATCAGCAGTCCCAGGGTGCGTTTTTCAAAGTTGAACTACTTTTAACTTGACATGGCATCATGGTGCAATATGCTGAAAAGCAGAGAGATGCAACATCAGTCTGATGTATATGCACATAGACACAAGCTATTGAGACCCTTATTTTCACTTCTATGGAAATAAAGCAAACAAAAGCCACTTGTTGTAAAATCTATTCAAACAAATCTATCGTATCGTATCCATCTATGTATCATATCGTATCATATCCTATCTATCTATCTATCTATCTATCTATCTATCTATCTATCTATCTATCTATCTATCTATCTATCTATCTATCTATCTGTCTATCTGTCTGTCTGTCTGTCTGTCTGTCTGTCTGTCTGTCTATTTACCTTGCCTGTCTGTCTATCTATTGTATATGGCGGTCTCTTTTTTATAATATCGATCGATCAATCAATCAATCGCTCTATCGTATCTCTATCTGACAGTAAATATTGTGAAATCACAGTACAATTTAAAATAACTGTTTTCTATTGTAATGCATTTTAAAATGTCATTCCTGTGATGGCAAAGCATATTGACAAAAGCAAAATTGACATATTGCTGAGGTCACACTTTAAAGCTACACTGTGTAATTTTTTAAGTTGATTCTTAGCAAAAAACACATTGTTCTTTCAAAATGATATGTGCTCATTAATGTGTAATTACTTCTACCAACTAATAAAGTATTCTCGTAAGCGTAGAATCTGCCATTTAGAATACATACGAGCGAGTCGCTCGAATGGCGGCAGCCATGTTGCGCCTCCATCTTGAAAATACATTAGCCAAAGAGGGACATACCTGGAAATTCAAGCTTCGCCTTTCGCGTTTTTACACAGTGGCACCGGGACGAATGCGAGGGGGAGATTACTCACGACTGCCGGCAGATTTGAAATAATACGGCCACCGTAGGAATTAAAACGCCCTCGGAATGGGAGGGGCTAGAAAGTAATATTCAGTTGGTAGTCATAAACAATTTCACCGCTAGATAGGAGAAAATCCTACACAGTGTAGCTTTAAAATATTGTTGTCACTGGCTAATTTCTCTTTCTTCCATCTTCACAACAAATAAATCAAGTGCGTAGTTATGATCGGCTATTAATTGGAAATGGAATGGTGAAAAGTGTCTGTATGACAGGGGAGTTATGAGGGGAGGGGTTGAGAAATATTGGGTCTTGGTGACGAACAAATCATTTCAGAGATGAAGCAAGTTATGTTTTGATTGACAAATACAGAGATTTTCTTGCAAATATGTGTATTTGAATCTTTCACAATAAGACCACTAACATGTATTTAGGAAGTAAATGGGGGTCATTTTTGACTTGAAATCTTTTCAGAACATACCCAGGAGATGAAAGTAGATTTCATTTGTTATCCGATGTTAGTAACGGCAGGGCTTTTGTTTGTCTGATGAAAATAAGTCGCTTCATTAGTCTGCAGTGGAGAGCAGTACCATCACTGACATTTACGACTGCGTGTGTGTTCATGTGTGGGAGAGTGCAGGCTTGAAATAATGTATTCTCTCTCTATATGTGCAGGTATTTGCTCTATTTGTCTTGCGAAAACAACTGCTGTTGCATTTTTGAGATACTGCAGTGCTTTGAAATGTTATTCTTTCTTCATTTGGATATGAGATTATATGTCAATTCACATTTTACTATAATTGACGTTTTTGAGATTGGATTTTTTGATGAACTCCAAGCTATTCTTTAAACTTTTAATGGAATAGTTCACCCACAAATGAAAGTTCTGTCAATTTTCATTGTATGGAAAAGACCAGCATGAACATTTGGCTAAACATCTCCTTCTGTGGAAGTCAAACGGGTTTTGGCAGCATTTACACTCCAGACCAAGCCAAAATGTGCTAGTCTGTCAGTCAGCACTATCTAGTGTTATCAGAACTTTGTTGTAGTTGTCATCACAAGTGTTTAACATTAACACCCCTAAACATAACATTATTTTACTCCTCCTTTTCTTAGATTTTTTTTCAAGGAATGTACAAAACACCAAAAGAACACAGCTAATTTTGCCAAGGAGAAGATGTCTCTGTTTCACACGTAGGAATTCTAATGCATTCATTAACCTTAACTGAGCTCCAAGTGATGATTTCATTTACATGTATGCATTATGCAGACAAAAATAACTCATTGTAGTTATACATTTACTAGTTCATGCATTCCATGGGAATCAAACCCATGACCTTGAGTTGTGCTCTAATACATGGAATGCTTCAGACCAGATTTACTGTGCATGCATCAGAGATCATGTCTTATTGCAAAAAATACATTTAAATACTCCATATCTGTCCAGAATAAGCCTGTATGTTATTCATATTAAATTAAAGCCCCCCTGTAGTCAATAATTGAATCCCTTAAAACTCATCCTAGATCACAAAAATGACACATTTAAACGTTTTTCCTGTAAAAAAAAAATGTCTTAATGCCTTCAAATAGCTTGAATGTAAATCTATTTAGTATATGTGGATTAGCCCCATCCCACTCAATCACACCAGCTCAGAATACCTGATCCACTCGGTCAACTTTACTGTAGAAAATGCTACACGATGGCAAGTTGAAATACTGGTTTAATTCAGCCGTATATGTTTGAACCAGAAACTGATTCAGAAGAAGAGGAGGAAGAGTGAAGTACACACTCTCGTCTACAATTCTATTTATCAGAATGGTGTAACGTTTTATGTATCGCTCTCTACAACGTCGGGCACATAACGGTAATTGATAGGATTAGCCTTTTGCTTAACTATGTTATCAAACAGCTAATAGTGTGTTGCAAATGTTACACAAACCATGTTCCCGTTCGCCATCTCAGAGTCGGACAGTTGCCTTCTAAATATCAGCATCCTTAAAAATGCTTTGAACAACTTAGAATGTCGGTGGAGAAAGGCATATAGGTCATCGTAACATCGTAATATGCATCATATACATAATTCACCCGCTATATTATAAACGATTTTTCATATCAACAGAAAAATATACCGGTATAACCTGGCTTCTCTTGAGACTGCTTCTCAGCAGTTAATGATATGCTAAGCCCGCCCCCACGTTGACGGCATTGGTTATTTGCATGTTTGTAGAGAGCAGAGATCATTATTCCAGTCTTCAGTGTCACGTGATCCTTCATAAATCATTCTAATATGCTGATTTGCTGCTCAAGAAACATTTATTATTATTATCAACTTTTGTGTTTTAATACTTTTGTGGAAAACTTGATGCATTTTTCAGAATTTTTTTAAACTGCATTCTTCCTGACTAAACCTATTAATTTCTTAATAGAATAAATACATAAATAATAATACCTACCCAATGCTAGAACCACGAATGAGGTCTAAATGATGACAATATTCTCATTTTTAGGTGAACTAACATTCACATTTTTATCAATTTATTTGTTTAAATAATTTACATAAAGTGGGTTGAATTATGAAAAGATCAGAACTCTCAACAGAGAGATGAAAGAATCAATCAGCTAAATGAGACAATTTTTGTATCAAAACAGTCAGTGAGAGACTTTCAGCTGTTTGTATTTTGATTTACCCTCATTTATTTTCTTTGTGCTTTATTTTAAAACTGGATGTCACCTAATAATGTACATGAAGTGGGTTGAATAGTGAAAAGATGAAAAAGGACTCTCAACAAACAGATGAAAGAATCCATCAGCTAAATGATTCGTGTATCTTCCTGGTCCACATCCAGTTCCTTTCCAAGGATTTGCGTGTACAAGATGCACCAGAACTATCCATATTTGTATTTTGTCATGTTTTCTTTTCACATCTCCCAAGTGAACTACATTGGGCCGGTTCTTGGCAAGCTCTCCCAACTGCACGGAATATGGGTACAACGTTTTCTTTTGCTTCGTGTTTGCAAACACCAGGGTACAGAGTCTGGCGCCGCCACTGCAGTCACCATGAGAGACAGACAAACCAGTCGAGGGGGTTTGATGTAACACTGACACAGATTGGAGGAAGTGAGCAAGCTGGCAAAATCAGCCAGCATTCTGCCAGCGTTCAGCCAACATAATGCCCTCCTGGCAACGGTCCTTCAACCACCTCCCTTGGAGTGGACAGATGTGCTGTTGTTGAGAGCGAAGTAACAGTGGTAATTCTGTATAGGGAAGTGTTCGCTTCAGATTGTACATTAACTACGCCAGATGTTAATTAAGATACTTGTTTGGAGCATGATGCTAATAGAATGAGCAGTATGTGAATTTAGTGGTTGTATGAAATCACATTTGCTGGAAGAGGAATGGTGTTTGTTGTGTTGGCGCTTGTTGCGTTGAATTGAAGGCACAGGCACACATAATACGTTGTGGTTGTCATAAGCGCTGATCCCATGGGTGTTCAGGAGCTCAAGCACCCACAGGAAAGGCAGCGTTATGTAAAAGTGAATTAATATCAGAACTATTCATCAATTTGTGTGCTTTTAACACCAGCCAATATAAATAGGGGGGTAATAAAGGCGGTTGTTGTTATCTCCTTTGTCTTCATCGTATGCTGCTACCACACAAAATGTGACAGAAGAACCGACCTCCAAAGTAATGGATTTACCAGCTGTGCGTCTCCTCTTGCTTACTCAGGAGGAGCGATCCCTCAAGGACCACACCACCGATTTTTTTAGACCTTGCTTTCCATACTCATTACCCACACAGTGCTCTCATCTCATTTTATTGGGCAGGACTCAACAAGGAGGTAAAGGCTAAAACCCCATTTCCCAGTGATGGTTCTCGAGGGAAATTTATAGATTTTGTTGAACCGGTCCTCTTTTCATGTGGTTCCCCATTCAGTGTAGTGGAGGCCAATGAAGAGGATACCACCATCCCCTGCACCCGCAACGAACCCAGAGCCCAGCCAGCTATCAAAAATGGATCTTGAGTCTCATCCCACCATAGACACGGAGCCTGAGTCTGCCGCGATGCCTACGCCAGAGCCGACACCTATGCACATCATCGCCTGGGAGTCCGAGCCCAGCAAGTGGTCTGACCAGGTGCGAGAGCCGACAGCTCTGGGGATTATTTTGAGGAATTGTCTCCCGTCTCCGTTGGTCCCGCCCAGCTCCAAGTCTCCTGCATCTCTGATGGTCCCACCCAGCCTCCTTCTCCCGCCTCCTCTATCATAGCCAGCCAGTCATCCGGCCCCACTTCCGCTGGTTCCTTTCAGTTCCTCTGCACAACCTCTGTTAAATGAGCTCTAAGTGATGTCATGCGTTTTTTAGGCCAAAACATTTTTTGTCACATACAGCAAACATCTCCTCACTATCCGCTAGCTACCTGTCCTCTGAACACTTTAAAAAATGTGATCTCTGTAGACAGCCCAGGCTCCACAAACAGCAAGAAAAACATACTGGCCCAGCCTGGACCACGAAACATAACAAACAGTGTTCCAGCCAATAACCGACAAGAATGATTTGGGGGTGGGGGTTGGGGGGTTAGTGCGCATGCACATGAAGGGGGGTGTGGGGAGTGGAGGAGAGAGAAGCATGAAGAGGGAAGTTAGCTAGAGGAGAGATGTCCTAGACAATGACAACGACTAACGTTACAAATTGATATTCTTGGGAATTTTGATATGGCCGACACACGACCAAAGAGACGACGTTCTGATGAACAAATAACAAAGAATAGGGAAAAGGAGAAGGAACGCGCAAAGTCCCGAATTTACATCGGAAAAGCGTTCAAAAGGTGGCGAGAACTCCGCCGGCAGAAGGGCTTCCAATCCGAAATTCAGGTGGCTCTGTTTTTGCTGGATAGGTGGGTAAATCCAGTTTGGTTTTTCTAAATGGTTCATGACTGTTTCAGGAAGCACGGAAGGGAGGGGCAGGGGACGGGATGAGGAGGAGGGAGGGTCGAGCTACCCTCCGTTTTGTTTGACAATACTTTGAACGTCAACAAGAAGTGACTTCACCCAACATCGCTTAGAGCACCTTTAACTCCACTCTGCTGCACAGATCCGCCTCGGGGCCTTCCAGCTCCGGCTAGGCACATGGATCCCCTTTCTCTGCCTCGGGCCGCCGAGCCTGTCACTCCACCTCGGCCCGTCGACCAGTTGTCTCCACCGTGGTACCTCACTCCATGAGCTCCACCTGGGACCGTCGCCCCTCCGGCTCTACCTTCTGGTCAGTCATCACTTCTGGTCCATCACCTGCACCTCATTACTTCACTCTTTCGGCTCCCTCCGGCTCCACCTTGGGCCTCAGTTACTCAGTCTTCCGGCACCCTGGCTTCACCTTGGCCGCTTGTCGCTGCAGCTCCGCCCTGTGCTCCTGGACCTCTAGTGTCGCAGCTCCTCCCACCATCGGTTCTGCTTTGGGCCTTCGTCCTGGCTGGGTCCCCACCTGGCTCCTCCTGCTCTTGTCTCCACCTTGGCTCCTCCCTCCGCTGTCTCCACCATGGTGTTTCCTTCAGCCAGTCCCGCCTTGGTCACATCCCTCTTCAGCTGCACATCCTCCTCCAGAGCCCCCACCTTCCCTACTGTGTTGGACTTTGTTTGTAGTTTATGGCATGAGGACACGCCTTCCAGGAGTGGGATGTTATGTCAGGAGTTTGTTAGTTTCTTTTGTGTTCTAGTTTTGGTTTTGTTCCTGTTTTCCTGTTCACAGTCATTGTTAGTTTCCTAGTGTACTGATTGTGCACTAGTTTGTTTCCATAGTTACTAGCCCCAGCATCAAATTAATGGGAAATTGATGTCAGTCATCGAAAATTATCTTTAAACGCTGCACCGCTGTCCTCATACGCCTGCATGAGGAGAACACTTTAGTTTCACTATCTGTTCAATTTGACAACATTTTTTGACATCTAAGTGAAAGGCATAAGGGATGATCAAACAGAACGCGTTTTTGCCTCTTAAAAACACGAGATGTGCATAATAGTATCCAACTGTAGAGCCATAACACTGATGAATGGAAAAGGCTGAGTCTCGAGTGTGATACGTTGAAAAAGCAGTGAGACATGCGCAATGGTCAATGATGATCATTTAGCACATATTTAAATAGAATAAACTAATACAAATCTTATTGTAAACAGCGCAGAGTAATCACATCATCTCCATAAGAGGCCTTTGTTTCTGTTTCTCCTTGTCGGTTCTCCTTAATGCATGGTGTCATTTTTGTTCTTGAGATTCTTCTAGTTTTTGTTCTAGAGTTGGTTAAGTTGAATAAAAAGTGTTATTGTTATCTTCTTTGTCTTCATTGTGTGCTGCTACCACACAAAATATGATAATTTTAATATAGCTGTATATTTTTTATGACAAGCAAAAGGCTAATTGCTGTTCAGTGCTATATCTTTATTAGGCCTTTGCTGTGTATTAAATGAATTTAATATGAGAAAAACGAAATGTCTTACCATGTTTGTTTTGTTGACGCTTGTGTAATTGATACTATTTGTTGTAATAACACCACAGCTCAACATAATGCAGTACACATTATTTGCTTTGAATATCTTGTATTTACATACTGTATGTCCTTTTTCATAAAGATTGTGTGTTATTTCGGGAAAATCATTATGCCGGGGGGAAACGTGTATGGTGAACAATTTAAAGTGCATCATTTAAACGCATTGCTCTCAGTGGGACTAAAACAGTCATTGTCAGCAGTGTGCCGGCAGTATGAGGGGGCACGTTTGGCATCAGATTCGGGACAGTAGTGTGCAGTGCACTATTGAACGAGGAAGGAGGGCAAAGACAAGAGAGTGAGTCGAGAGAAAAACAGCTGTGGTCGTAATTAGGTCTGTAAACTGAGTCTGAAAGATTGTCAATCTCTAGTGGCCTTGGGAAATGAATGGTCTGGTCTTGAGTGACCGAAGACTTTTCTGCAATCAGTATTAAAGGATTTAGATGTATGTGTCTCATTCAGTGTGGTGTAAGAGTGGGTGAGTTGATATTCCTTTTGGTCAGATCGTTCCAATTTGATTTAATCCATTGTCTAATCCTGCCATTCTGTTGCAGCTTTGTTGCATTTAGTTGCACCGTAAAGCAATAGAGAAGGTTTTATTCCAACCTGCCCATTATCCAAATAATAAAAGGCTTCTTGAATGAAAAACAACTTGGCTGCTCTGATGATTTGTGGGCAGGATACAGTACTGAATATCACTGAACCATCATTTGAAAAATGGCTTTAATCCTCAATCATGCACAATGACGGCAAGATGTGGCTTTAGACCAATCGGGGTGTGTGAGATATATATTTTTACTGATGTGCTTAGGTACAGTCCATTATATTTGGATTCTAGACCGTTGGAATGAAGGAAATGGAAAATAAGATTTCTTATGGGTGCCTGCGCTGTATTTCAAAGAGATTCAAAAGAATAATAATGTTACACTGCACAACTAGAAGCACATCCTCTTTGAAAAAGATGGTCAATTGTGAAAGTGGGAATATGTAGAGTCTGTGTCTGTGCAAAAATTCCACATTTGAAAATGATAAGTCAACCATTACTATGGCTCATACTTAATGTTATGTATTGGAACTCTATTGGAAGGAACTCATCGTGCACAGTTTGTGCTTCAGTGATACATGAAATAATACGGATTTCGAGAACAGGTGTGAAAGAATTCATCCTTTTGGTTCTCGGCTGGTGAATGCTAAAATGTGCAAACTTGCATAGACTTACAATGAGCGGTATCTCTGGATCAGAATATCATTGGGTTTATTAACACGGCAAGCCATGAGTAATGCAAGAGAAAAGTAATGCCACTTACATTTGGAAATGTGATCTATTCTCCCGACAAAATCAAATGAATGGCAATAATTCCAGCCCCTGAATGTAAGCTTTTCTATCTGTCAAGTAAGCTTTCAGCAATTGTGAGGTCGCATGCATGCTCGAGTCTTGAAGATTTGACTTGATTGTTGGATTTCAAATCGGAGGCACAAAAATAACGTTGTAACAAGCTATTTAACTGTAATTTTATTACTAGAAACGTCTTAGTAATTCGTTTCACTACCTGTTACTGCGGACAGTAATATTATTACTGTAACGCATTTCTGCCCTACACAGCTCATACTTGCACAGGCACTCACGTTGTCTTCAGAATATGTAAATATCTACTAGATATTTACTGACTTTTCGCTTTGTGCGGTTATTATGCTTGCAGCAACAGTAATTATATTGTTGCTTCTTACAAACTATCAGCCCTTTCACCATGAGAGGATGGCCGGGTCGATCAAGTTAGTGGGCGGCCTAAAAGCTCACAGATTAGTTTGATATTATGGTTCTCAGAAGTGGTACAGTTGATCACTAACCAACTACACTACGGTAAGGGAAAGCCCCATTCTTTGCCGTTTGCCCTCATCACCAATCCTTTTTGTGAGCGGCTATATCTGAGAACAGCCTGCGAAACAGAGCGTCAGGGTCTGGATATGCAGGGAGGTGTGTATGTGTGTGTGATTCACATGCAGAACACACTGAGTGTCTGTGGGGGTGTATGATTCTGAGCTAAATCCTAAATCCACCCCGCCTAGATTACCAGATACCTCTCTTCTGCATGTATCCAAGTGAAGACACAGGAAGTCTGCATTATACAGACACCAACCACTCCTCTGAATTATATAGCAGTGGCTTATCCATAATAATGCCCACCGCGCCCTGTGTGCAGACTGTGAGATAGAGTGGCTAAGCTTGATGGATTGCTATCATTTTGCTTGCAGTATAAAATTATTTATTTATCATTTTATATTAAAATGTGTTTTAACTTTTTTCGGAGCATTTTTTGTCATTTTTCTCTCGTGGTGGTACTACAGGGTTAGGGAAAAGGTTGCAAGACATTTTGAGCTACATTTTTATTATTATTAATGCAACACAATTGAATAGACATATGATTTTAATGTTTAATTTATATAGAGCCTTTCCCAAGCTTCACATAAACATAAATTATTACATATATTATTTATTATACAATTTATATTATTTAGATGGGACATCAAAAGGCTGAAAAATATTTAGATTACATGAAATGAAAATTAGAAATATTTGTCTACATATAAATATATTTTTTAAAACTACTAAAAACGAAAAAGCACATAACATAATTACTAAAACTTAAACTAAAATTAATATGAAAACTAAAAATATTCAAATAAAAGTGGTGTAACTCAAAACATTAATAAATGCTGTAATAGTATGTGCATGATACTAAAATAACACTTGGCCAAGCCCTAAGCATGAATGGTAAAATCAATTCTGGTAAACAAAAGATGGTGGACAATAACCCATAAGCCACTACCCTTGTGCCCTTGAGTGTGGTGCTTAACCTCCCCTCCAGAGGAATTGTTGCTGTAATAAGTGGACTGGTTGGGATAAAAGCATCTGTGCAGCTGGTGTGGTTGGCCAAGAGTTTGGGGATCCATTTTAGCCCAAGGCCATTAGGAGAGAAGCGCAGCTATGATGAGTCGCAACCACTGAAAAATCGACAAGCACCATATGTCTCCCTCATCGTGCACTATTAATGTGATCACAGTGTATGATTCATCATGCTAGAGCCGGATTAAATTAGAACGTATATGTCTATTGCTCCACTGTAACATGATGTAAAGACCCTGCGTATGGGAAAACAGCACCTGCAGAAGGTATTCGTTTTGCACTTCATAATGAGAGATCAAACTACCCTTTTATTGTGAAATGTAACCTCACAGGTCCTGAATAATTTATAGTTGCTCTATTGTGTGGTGCGGCGTATGTGTTTTTACCAGATGTGTTTGGGAATATAGATGAATTGGAGCTGAAATCCGACTCTATGTATCTGAGACTGTCTATAATGAGCGTAATTTTCAGTATACATATTGATGGCGATTTTTTTTCTGAGATGCGGCAGTATTAACTGCTCTTTCAGAGGGTATCTCAAATGCTTCTGGCGCATGATTCCTGACATTCATTAGAGATGTTCAGCTCAAATTGCAAAAGGTCAAATTGCAGAGTGGGCTCTTAATTGGCCTGCGGCAATCAAAATGTTGTTATGTTCTAAATTACTGCATTAATGGACTCGTTAAATCGCTTATTAGATGAGAAGATTCAAAAGCGAGCAAAATGCAGAGGAACAACACGAGGCGCGGTGACATTGCACAGTCGTCTGGTTATGTTTAAGTCTACAAAGGTCTCCATGGTTGTCAGTAAATTGTCTTTTCCTTACACTTTTTGAAAGGGTTTATGTAATGCTGCTCTCTGATGGGTATTTTCAGGTTTTACTTGTATCAGCACATTCTGCATTGTCAATTCCAGCTGGTCCCTTGTGTACTATTGAGGCCATCATGATTTATATTAGCATTCACCTCTGTGGGACAATAAATGTGAGAAATCAGACTGGGATAATTTACCATATCTGTGTGGGGCAAAATCCTATTCAGGAACAGATGAAAAAGTCCAACACGCATTCAACTCGCAGAATAGTCAAGGACAACAAGGACACATCCAGGATATTAAATACATCTTGAGTGACTCAATATTCAGATATGTTTCAGGCAAATGTATAATTATTTAGACTAGAGCAACTCCAATGTCTTGGGTTCCATTCCCAGGGAATGCATGAACCGATTCAATGTATACCTTGAATACAATGTAAGATAAAAGTGTCTGTCAAATGCATAGATGTACATGTAAAATGAAATGACCTCAGCTACAGTCTGACCACTGAAACTGTTTCCTAGTGGTCACAGCACATATGCACCACAAATATAGAGTTATGGTGCTTGTGTGGGAAATGAGGGTTCAAATTTGACTTGCAACATTTCTCATTCTCATCCCGCTTTCTTTTCCACTTCACTTCTGGTGATCTCTCCGCTTTCAGCAGGATCAACGGGACTGAAACGGCACTGTTCCATTCTCAAGGAAGTCAAACTCAAAATGTTGCTTAAGTGCTGCATTCCGTGAAACACTTCTACACTTATAGACTCTACTGTAAATGTTTAAGCATTTTAAAAAGTTATTCTGTTTTTCACTTTGTCTAAACCACACTTTTGACTCCAAAACTTCCGGAGATAAGACAAGTGAAACAAGTCATCCCCATCTAACATTTCCACACTTAGTTAAATGTCATTTCTAAAGCTCATCACCTCACATAGAGCCAAATGGGCCTCTAATGGGCTCCTATCATTATAGCATTACCAGTCGATAAATGAAATGTTAAGTGCTGTGTGACATTTCAGCAAGTCTCTATTTGTAGCTTAGCATTAAGGGTGTTGTAGGCAGAGATAAGGGGTGGTTTCTACTATGACTGTATTAAGTTCATTTGGGTCTTACATCTCGGTTGTTGATGAATGTGAAGATGGACAAAGGTTGATTGAGTTTAACAGTATGCTTGGTTATTAACTAATGACCATTTAGGTTGATGTTCACAGAGTGAAAGATCAGTGGTAAAACACCTTATGTAACGACCTTCAAACATCATAATCATCAGGTCTAATTCAACTTCAATGACCTATAACGTTTGCGGGGATGCTTTAAACAGAGTTCCTCCTTAGGAGGGTAAACAACAGTTAATCCTATCTGATGAAACAAACTGCATGTTTGCATTTTCTGTTTGCCGTTGCATTTCTGGATTAGCTGTGGATATTGTACGCTCTGAGTCTCAATTTTACATGCTCTCAGTGTAATACAGCTCACATGAAAGCATTGTGTTCTTCGACTGACCCAAAAATGTCTTGTCTTGTGTTCTGATATAGCAAAAAGCTTGATGAACAAAGGCTAACTTTTTTTGATGCAGCATAAGAAACTAAACCTTAGAGATTTGTCAGAGAGAATTGGGTTCTGGTTTAGCTCTTTTATGCGCAGTATCTATTCCCCGGTGTTAGTTGAGAAAGTCTAATGTCAAATTTGACCTGATATGACTTGGTGTAAAAAAAGTCTCTAATAATCCCACAAGTGTTCAAATGTCATCGCGTCAGTTGTTGCCCAGTTTATGCCTTGCACCCGGTTCATAAGATCTGTTTTAACCTCCGACCATTGGCCACCTGCAGTAGAGCACTTTCTTGGCCCCGAGAGCTGCTGGGAAGTAGCTTCCTGTCTACGATGGAAGTACAGGCTCACGTCCCTACGATAATCACAGCCTGTCCAGATAGTGACCAATCACAGCTGGCCGTTGGAGCAGCCTAATTGCAGAGAGGAGGACTTCTGGCTTCTCCAAATGTGTCAATGCCAAGATCGGCGCTGCCAGCTGTGGGACAGTCACAGCCTCAGGGCCTGTCACTCATGTCGCCCGTTTCCGTCTCCTCGTCAGATGGAGTGGTCTGATTATGTCAGAGTAGAAGCTCGGCTCCAAAGCTGGATGTTAAATGTGGTTTCAGAGGCTTGTGCGGAAAAGTGCTGGGAGTCTCTCAAAGTGCACTGCCAAATGATTGTTCACAAGAAAGGTGCGAAGACATTTTGTTGGCAGTTCTGTTCCTTCCAAGACCAACAACACCAAATATATCTAAACACACTATATTATGCAACCGCACCCACATTCGCATGCACTTACGACCTTGAAAATAACATTCACAATCTGCTCCATTATCCACTGTTGTCCTCTTCAATTCGACTGTATTTCTTTTCGCCAAGTTTTTGTTTGTGCGCCATATTGAGCTTTAGATAAAAGCACAACTCAAAGATGCTAAATAGGGGTTCGCACCATCCGGCTGTTGTAAGATTGCTCCAGCCCAAGGGAATGCTGGGATGTCTGTCAGGTCATCCACAAGTCAGCCTTCCCTTCTTCCCCGAAAATGATAGAGAAGGACACAAGTTCAAATCGAAGGGTTTATACTTCTCTCTAAGTGGAATAAACCGTGTTGAATAAGTCAGAAGGATGTTGGAAACCCACCATTTCATCATGTCGACTTATTTAAGCTCTGGGAAAAAGAGCTTTGTCAGACGTTGGCATTTCACGGAGGTTGTGACAGATTGGAGCTAACTCTGGGCATCTGGCAGGCTTTCGATTATTTTTTTGGAAATGTGGATGCGGAGTTTTGCCAGTCCCTGTTGGCCTGAGTTGAATTGATAACAGTTGTCTGTAGGGTTATTCAAACCTTTGTATACTTGTTTCTGTCAATGGATTTAGGATAATGTTTTGAGCTTGACACCATTGTGTCAGAATAAAATGTAGCAGTGTAAGTGTAATGAACGAGCGCATCACGAGTAGTATCAAGCCCTCTTTGAGAGTAGTATTCACATCTTCATTTGACCCTGGTGCAGAGACAGATTTGACCACTGAAGGAAGTCTAACTTCAGACTCTGTGTGGGTGGATCTTTTTTCTTCCTCTCAATATTTTTGTTCTCTTCTCTGTCGTTCTTTTCAACGCCCACATCCCTATATGTTATCGTTGAATGACTTGAATGGAAACCGCCAAGCATTTTAGAGTCTAGGCACTGTACCATCAACCCTCGGCTGTGGTACAAACAGAGACTGTTCCTCGCCTTGGCAGCTTATCATCACCTTTGTTATGTTCGACGTATGAGTGTGTGTGTGTTTGTCTTTTCTGTAAACAACAAGAGAGCGCACTCTTTTCTTCCATTCCTCCCTCTGTGTCTGAGGAAGATAGAGGGATATGGGCTGGTGAAAATGTGTCATATGTTCATAAGCTTTGATGGTCCTTGTCTCGCCGGGTTTCGTTGGACTCTATCAGCAGGCCCATGTGTGGCGTGAGCCCAGACCTGATCACCTTTCCTCCCTTTATCCAATGCCGCTGAGTCTCCGTGCCAAACCATTCCCCCTTCCCCCCTAGGCATTTGCCATCTCCACAAATCCTCTGTTCATTCTCTATTCATAACTCAGCACACATTCAGAGGGAATATTTAAACAGTCTTGACACATCCTCTAAAAAGATGCGAAAAGATGCGTCTTGTAGCGTCAGATTATATTGTTTGGAGACACGATGCTTTTTTAACATGAATGTACATTTAAAAGGCTTCGAAAGACGACACAATTGTCTCTTTTAACATCTAAGTAAATCATTTTTTTTTTATTTGACATGTCAGTGTGTGCATGTAACAATGTTCCCAATAGGACATTGAACACGTCTGTGTGGAATTTCCCAGTGTTATAGAGTTTACAGAGACCAAAGCGCGAAAGTCAACGCACTTTTGTTGAAACAAACCATGTCTAGACTCCCTATTCAATTTATAGCATATGTCTGTTGTTAAAGTGTCCATGAAACTGAAGTTGCAACCCACTTCGGTATTGTGACATGTTTCCAAGTGAAACAAAAAAACAAAGGGTTAACCACATTGGCTTAACTGACTTAACTGCGATTGAAAATTACAAGGTCAGTATACATTTATAAATATATATATATATATATATATATATATATATATATATATATATATATATATATATATATATATATATATATATATATATGTATGTGCATGGAATTGTTCCCAATAAGACCAGAAAAATGCATTTATGAAGAGAGTCAATTTTGCTAAGATGCTAAATGAAAAGTCTCAGTTTCTCTTGTTTTATTTTCAAACAGCAAAATACAAGTGGATTGTGCATTTCAGACAGTGTGAGGTGATGAATAAGGTGACCTTTCTGTTCACCAGTCTCTCAGATGCCAAAAGCTCTTCTTGGAAATTGCAAACATAATGAATGAATGGCTGCTTGTGGCTGAGAGGTAGAAAGTGTTGAAACTCTAGTTAGAGACCGCAAACGGCTTCAGTGTGAAGGTGACAGTCAATCGCAGTGGATATTCAGAACAGTGGGACTTTCAAATACGTTTGGGTCACGATTATGTGTACAAAACTAATCTCGTGAATAATTCATAATGTCATGAATAAGTAAGTGAACACAAGTCTTAAGCTTTACCTCCAAGATATTTCAACTTGAAAACCTCTAATGTTTACAAAAAGACACTGTGGTTCACTAATAAAAAGTACCATGGCACTAGCATATTTTGGACATGTTCCGTGCACTAATATTTTGATATATTTAGTGCTTCTCAAACTGTGGTTGATAGAAGCCAGTGGGAAAATTTGGACAGGATTCTGGTGTTAATTTTAAATGGCAATGCCATTAGAGTATCAGATATGACTTCTAATTCAAAGGATGCTGAATTTTACTGTCTAGTGTCTGCGTCACTATATTGGGGAATTAGGACCAATGCAGATCACAGGGCTTTCCAGAAACAACTTTATTTTCACCAGGAGGTCTCCCATCCAGGCATTGACTAAACTACACCCTGCTTAGCTTCAGTTGGGAAACTATATTCTGATATTCTTTAATGTACTTTCAAATACAATGTGACACTATGGTACAGTACATAAAAAAAAATGGTGATAGTGTAACAGATGTGTAATGCATGCTGACAATGTTGATTAAGAACTTTAGTTCATGAACTTTAATATAAGCAGAAAGTTATTATTAACTTTGTAATATATTTTCTTCTTTATTTACTTTCAAAAATAAACCCACGCTGAGAAATGTTCACTGGAGTTAAAAGTGTTACAATTACCCCCGGTCTCCCGTGTATAATGTGTCATCCTCGTTTGAGCAAGAGAATGTCTTTCTTTGTCTTTTTGGTTTGTTTCTCCCCATGATATTTACATGTGTATTTTATCTAGAGGCATACAGTAGATTCATCTTGGCCATTTATATGAGTTTCTCATTGCCTCAAGATTGTTATTTCTATCATTACTTTTTCATTTGAGATATTATTTTTGTATGCCTACTTTATGTTTTGAAGGGACAAAAATAAAATTCCTTTCTTTTTGTGTCCTGAATCCTTCTCGACCAATTCCATTACACACGCCACCAATCGAAATACTAAGGTTGATACCAACACTTTACCATGGAACCACTAATATACTTTTTTTTATATATATATACATATATACTGTTTCTCCAATGTCATTTTTATCTTATTGATTAACTATTGTTTTTATATCTTAGCATTAAGGGACAACCGGATTGAACTGGTTCGAGCCTCGTGGAAGGAGCTGACCATCAGCATCAATGACGTTACTCTGTCAGATGAAGGACAGTATACATGCTCGCTCTTCACCATGCCTGTCAAGACTTCCAAGGCCTTCCTGACTGTGTTAGGTAAGACTTCTCATAGATCAGTCTCCCTCTCATCCTCATCAATCTGCGCTTTTAAGGTCAACACACTCATCACTGATCTTGGGTCAGCGTGTTCTCTTCCTTCACATGATCTTGTTTTCTTTTAGCCCATTGGTGACACAGAGAGTGATGTAAATGAGAGAATTTCACACTTGCTCATGGAGTCATTAGATGTGTCACTGCTTTGGTTTACAATCATCTTGTGCACTTCTTACTCTGTACACCTTAATATACCACTTTTAATTATACATATTTATTACGTCCACTAGGGGTAAGACGCAATAAATTAAAGAAAAAGGTAAGAAAGGCTTCCAGCAGGCTGTCACAATCAAAAGAACCGAATGGTGAATACAAAAGTTTATACAAAAATTATACATTTATTGTGAGTCACAAAAGTAAATAACAATAAATCGGTTAGGATTTGTTAGAAGGACCCACGGCCCAAACGAAAATTATATAACAATAAAGTATAGAATTCAATAACAAAAATGAATAGAGAGTGGTATTCTCATCAGAGAAACCCAAGGCCCAAAATAACAAACAAAACCCAATCTAGCGAAATTAAACAGCAACGTAAATAACCTAACACAAAGAAAAGAAAATGACCTACAATAAAGCTTACCTAACTACGCTCATCAAAAACATAGAATAAATAAGTTCCAAACAAAAGAGTAGGTCTCTCCTACATTATCACATTCTAAATAAAACACACAACCAAAAGAAACACGAAGATAATATTTTGATCTGGCGGCTGGCAGGAAGTCTGAGCCATTGCTACCGACCCGAAGCCGCGAGAGTTCCCTCTGCCAAGCGGAAGAGGAGCTTTTAAAAGGACCGCCAGCTGATCATCCAGTTACCGCTGGCAGGCGGCAGCACTGTTAGCAAATCAGCGATGATCTGAAACTCAAAGAAAACATCAAAAAGCATACACAGATATTATAAAGACACAAAGAAAAATAAACATAACGTAACAATATTGTTTAAAGTAACTTTACTGACAATGCTTGTTTTGTTTTGTTTTTGTTTTGTTTTGTTTTGTTTTGTTTTGTTTTGTTTTGTTTTTGTTTTTGTTTTTGTTTTGTTTTGTTTTGTTTTGTTTTGTTTTGTTTTGTTTTGTTTTGTTTTGTTTTGTTTTGCCATGGTGGGACTACTTTTATCTTATGTTTGAATTCCACTTTTCACAATGCATATTGTTTAAAAGTAACTTTACAGGCAATTGTTTTTTGTTTTTTTTATCCAACAGTGGTGGTACTGCTTTTATCTCATGTTTGAATACCACTTTTCACAATGCATATTTTTTAAAAGTAACTTTACAGGCAATTATTTAGTTTGCATCCAACAGTGGTGTAACTACTTTTACAGGTAGATCAATTTCTTTAGCGTTATTTTGGCTTTAGCGTCTTTACATGGTTATTGAATATATACTGTAACATTACAAAGACAAGGCCAATAAGCAATTCTGACACACTAGTCCCATGTTAACATGTACAATGCTTAAGTAATTTGGCTAATTGTTAATTTTTAACACTTGTTCTTGTGCAATACTGGAATTTTTTTATATTTTTTTTAGGACGAGTCTAAATCTTTTCCATCGTAATCAAAAGCAGTGAACCCAGAACATCCATTTAATCCCCCCAGATATGATTGTGTCATTGAACAGCTGTCTGTAGGGTTCGATTTGATGTACATTAGAAGAGACCTTAGAAACCAAAATCTTTATCTCTCATCCAAATGCTCTCTGTTTACTATATACTATAAAGCAGAAAATAGAATTGATATATATCTACCGACAAACATATATATAAACTCAAAAAAAAAAAAAGATCAAAAACAATGTCAATCAAGCCACATTTGACCTTCAGGCAAGAAATATTCCTGTGAATCAGTTCATGTTCAGGTGGGGGGCTGAAATCATAGAATCACCCATGTTTCCATCAGTGCTGCATATAATCTTCCTCTTCTGTTTATATATCAGGTGTTCCAGCAAAACCAGAAATCACAGGCCTCTCGAGACCTGCCCAGGAGGGGGAGGACGTCACACTGACATGCACCACATCTGGCAGCAAACCGGCTGCTGACATCCGATGGTTTAGAAACGACAAGGAGGTGCAAGGTAAACAAATCCCCCCGGATAGCCTAGAGCTAACTGTGTGCAGTGAACAGTTGCACATGTTGTCAGAGTGCAAGTGGTACATAGTGTGCAATGTGTAATGTTACACTAGCATATTTATGAATTGTGCAGCTCTTTACAAAGGTTCTCACAGTATTGTATAATCCTGGGCCTTGAAGGTGAAGTGTGTCATTTTGCAGTGTTGAAATACTTTCTGCATTCCCAGTTTAATGTGCATAGACTGGCCTCGTCTTTCAAACACATTTAAATCACAATTCTTAAGAAAGGACATTATTTCAGGTAGTTTCTAGGGAGCCCCTAAAGGGGCATGGTGGTGGAAAAAAAAGATAGGAGATGGGAGGAAAAATAATAAGTAAATGCTTTAGTGTTCTCTCACAACAGTTTTGCATTCCCCCGTGAAACTATGCCTTTGGAGCTCTTTGCCAGCAAACGCAAAGTTTCTCGGCGGAATGCAAATGTTTTTGGGAGGGAACACAAAGTTTCTCGGTGAATCGCAAAGGTTTTGCGAGCAAACGCAAACGCACGTTTCTTGTGGGAACGCAAAACATGCATTGACAAATAATTTTCCCTCCTATTTTTTTCCTTCACAATGTCCCTTTAGGGGCTCCATAGGTTTCATATGCTTTTGAAAAACGATTATTTTATAAGGATTAAATTTCACAAAATTTACAAAAACATTTTTCAAAGTAATTTTTTTTATAAATATAAATATAATTGAATTTTTGGGGAGTTGCACAACATGACATGTTAAGAAGCATTCAAATAAAAAAAAATATTTGTTGAAAATACAGTAAAAACTGTTACAGTAAAAACATCAATTTGTAGAAACTGTGACAAAAAAAAATCAGGATTCTTTAATGAATAGAAAGTTCGAAAGAAGAGCATTATATAATAAATAACTATTTTGTAATATTATAAATGTCTTTACTGTCACTTTTGATTAATTACATCCTTGCTGAATAAAAATCCCTTATTTTAAACTTAAAATGTATTCTGCAAATATATTTTATGCATATATTTTATTTATATAGTGTAAACACTGGCTCAACCAGTGAGGTGAAACAAGACTACGTATTTGTCTGAACAATCTACCATTTCTGACAAAAAAACCCAGAATTGATTCTTTGAGTCAATCAAATGTACAGTAGTGCAGCATAATCAGTTCAACTTATCAATGTCACCCCAGATATCCCTCTGAGGGCTGAGGCTCACACATCTCAGGCAGAAGCCCCTGGTTGTGTTGATTGATGGCCTGAGACTCCGTTAGACAGGACCGACTCAGAGATGGCATTCAGGCAAGCCATAGTTAAAGGCCAGTGGCACACAGGAACATAGCATCACAGCCAGACTGCCTGTCACTCATCCAATTCAAAGGAATCTCGCTCTATGATCTGATCTTGTGAGATGTGCTTCTAGAGACCAGCACGCTGGCCCAAACAGAATATCTAACACGTGTGATACCGCCGCTCACTTTAGGATGGTCAGGGAGATACGAAGCCTTGTATCGGGTCACATTGGTGGATACCCTGGCTTCCGTCGACACAACTTTCAGTGCGGCCTGTGCAACTCGTGAAACATCAGCACAAATCCAGGATCTCCTGAGAGCTTATTTACCACAGAGGTTTGCCAGTGTTTTCAAAAAAAATGTTTTAGATGCAATTTACTTTATCTGGATCTGTGCTAAATATATGCTATACTATTTTCCTTCTTTCGTGTGCTTTTCATGCTGTTTTAACACATCTGGATAGGTTTGCTCCGTATCCACCTTAAACTGGGACATGAAGGTTGAAATAGGGGGTTAGCAACGACAAGAAATTTGTACTTAATTTGGTTGCACAATTTGTTACTTAGTGCCCATTTATACAACTAAGTTTTATAGTTCACCCAAAAATGAAAATTCTGTCATCAATTACTCACCCTCATGTCGTTCCAAACCAGTAAGACTTTCGTTCCTCTTCGAAACACAAATGAAAATCTTTTTGATGAAATCTGAGAGTTTTCTGTCCTTCCATTGACAGCTACGCAACTACCACTTTAACGCTTCAAACAGTTCATGAAGAGATCGTAAAACTAATCCATATGAATTGAGTGTTTTAGTCCAAATTTTCTGAAGAGACTCGATCTTTTTATATTATAAACAGATTGAATTTAGGCTTTCATGTTATCTGAAGAATAATTGCTTCTACTTATGGTAAGGGGTTTAAACAAACATCATCCCTAAGGATTAAACATAAATCGTCCTGCACTAGTTGTGTTACAAACACCTTAAATCATGCAGATTAAGGAGAGATGTGCTGTTACTTTTCTAAGTTTACGAAGTCCTGCACATGACATGCGGACAAATATATATATATATATATATATATATATATTCGGTAACAAATTAACAATTTGTTCCCACGAATTAAGAATTCATTGTCTCCACGATTTACTAAAACATAATAAGTGATCAGACCGTATAAGGGATCAGACTTCCAATTAGAAAAAAAAAATCCCTTTTATTTACATTGCAACATTATGGGTGAGTTTGTGCCAGTAAGCAACAATCCAGAATACCCTAGCAACCACCTGCCATGCCACTCAGAACACCCTAGCAACAGTTTCGGAATGCACAAAAAAAAATACTTAGTAACCAAATAGCAGCTCCTTGGCATCAAAATGTAAGAGTAAAAGTGAAAAAATCTACTTAAAACATTTCTACCTCTCCTCTGAGAAATGCAATTGATTTTCACTGGTTGATTTTTACCTACACACCAGAAGTGTTGCAGAGGTCTGTTCTGGAGGAGGGTGAGAAATAGCAGATTGGACTTATCTGCAGTTTCCCAGTTAATGAGACAAACAACATGCGCTCATTAGTGTGAGGAAACAAAATAAAAGTCACTCACATGAGTGTATTATTGGTGTTAAATGACCCACTATACCGCTTAAAGGGGTAGTTCACACGAGTCATTTTTCAAAGTATCTTCTTTTGTGCTCCACAAATGTGGAATGACATGAGTGTAAGTAAATGATGATAGAACACTGTAGAAGTGTAAAAAAGTGAGGAAACCCGTTGCCTTAAAATTAAGTAAATAAATTTCATGCGTAATTGAAAAAATTAAGTTATGGGAACATAACTTAACTAGGCAACGGGTTTCCTCACTTTTTTAAGTTAAGTCAACTGATCACTTTTTACAGTGAACAGATTTTCATGCTTGGGTGAACTATCCCTTTTTTTAAAAGAAAAGAAGAAAAGAAAAGAAAAGAAAAGAAAAGAAAAGAAAAGAAAAGAAAAGAAAAGAACAGAAAAAAAGGTAATCAGTCTTCCAGAAACGTCAGATGATGGCATGCATCTAGAGGAGTATGGCAGCGCTGCAGGCATTGCTATGGGAGAATCTGACTGACGAGAGAGAGAGAGAGAGAGAGAGAGAGAGAGAGAGAGAGAGAGAGAGAGAGAGAGAGAGAGAGAGAGAGAGAGAGAGAGAGAGAGAGAGAGAGATGCTTCAGCTCTTAGTATATCAGCACAGTAGAAGCACAGTATCTAGCTTTCACACCACTGACCAGATATCACACAGCGATTAGCATCAACACTTGTCGCTGTATATGAAATTACATACCAGTCATTCCTCATACTGAGCATCAGCAGGAGCCCGGATTCATACAAAAACTCATAATGAATGAGTATAACATATTACAAAATATTTCTATTTCAAATAAATACTATTCTTTTGAGCTATTCTATTAATCAAATATATATGTCAAATTAAAATAGATAAAAAGTGTATTTAGAATGATTAATAGTGTCCATTCAATGCTTTTAATCTGCCACAGTAATGCATTTGAGTTATTCTGCTTTTTTGCTTTCAACAAACATTGATATATTCAGTTAATAATAAGCATACCATGTAATTAATTAGTAAAAAATGTTAAACAAATTACAGCCGTAGTTCTAGTCGTATATTGTGAATGAGTGCAAGAGGAAATTGTTTCAAAGAAAAATTGAAATCTCTAAAATGACTTTCCTTTTCAGCTCACATCATCCTGATTCACTCGGAAATACAAAACAAACATTACATTATATTCAGGGCTTGACATGAACACCTGCCAAATGCGGGTGGATTTCAGAAGTGGCGTAACGCAGTCACTCCTACTAACCACTTTGGCGGGTTAAATTTTCTATAATATATACATTTTTCAATTGTAGTCTTTTAAAAAGGCATCTGAAATAATAAACCAAGTGCAAAGTAGTGTTGTCAAAAAAATAGATTTTTCGATACATATCTATACTGAAAAATCTGAAACACTATACCAGCTGCGCTTTCTCTCTCTCTTATGATCTCTACGACAGCAAATAGACACACAAACCCGCCTCCCTTCACTCACTCGTTAAATTTGCTCCGGATGAATATTGTTTCTGTTACAGGGATTGAATTTCGGCATGGGATTGCACGTATTGCTCATAATTTTACTCATTCCCCGCAAATTTTTGGCTCACACCCAAAATATTGGCAAGTATTCAAGTAAACACACTCAGTTATGTTTTAAGTGAACGTAAACAGTCGAGAAAGAAAACGCATGCGCATGCATCCGTGCATTCGGTGTTTAAGGCCATGTCCATACGTTTGAAAACGTATATTTTTCTCTCCGTTTTGGCCTTCCGTCCACACTGAGACGGCGTTTTTATTAATGAAAACGAAGCTTTTTTGAAAACGCACTCCAAAGTGGATACATTTGAAAACGCCATTATCAGGTTGTAGTGACGTAAATTTAGTCATGTGACGCATATTTGTACCAATAGATATTCCATGTTTAATACCAGTATTGTGCCTGTTATGTGCTATTCACTTTCACACTGTTGCTAAAAAATATTCTACATTTGGACACTCTTGTCCTGCAAAGATGACAGAACTTACTCACATTTGCTGTCCCTGCGGCAATACATGAGAGCAGTTGCGTTTTTAGACCAAACATATGGTGACTGCGTGCGACCTGGACAGCATCAGTGAATGGTGAGATATTTTACTAAATAATATTATCCTGTCAGAAGAATTGCGCGATAACTTCATTATTTATTTTTTCCATCTGAATCATGTCAGTGATCTTTTGTGAGGTTTTACGCATGCGCAGTGAGGTGAATTTAGCGTTTTCAGCATAGACTGTAAAAAATATGGACGTAGTGTCCGTGACGTCACCCATAGGTTTCTGAGGAGCATTTTTGAAGCCTAAAGTGGGCGGAGCCGGCCGTCGCCATCTTGGCCTTGCGTCACTCCCGGATAACAGAAAATGGGCAAAGAGGCTGAGGAGCCTGGCTATCTGAAATCACACCCACCTAGCTCGACGTGATCGAGTTAGCCACAAGCGGCAACCTCCCCGTCCTCTCTCTTGAAACCAACACGGAAGTGAGTTAAACTGCAATTCATTGACTAGCCGCTTGAGGCTGTTGTCAAAAGGGAGTCAAATCTGTATCTCCCCCATGTTAAAATGCCAAATTTTACAGCAGAAAAAAACATGTTTACAGCCTGGTGTCTGTATATGGCTTTGGTCTATACAGCTAAGTTTTGCCCTTCATGACAACTGTGAGGGGGGTGAATTATTTTTATAACTCATCCGTTTAGTTGATTAATATTTAGAGTTCTGCATAATTAAGGGTGTGGCGTGGCCACTTGAGTGACAGGTGGATTGCCGCTGATGTCAATGCTAGCCGTTTGTCTGCTGTTACTAGCCGTCACTTCACCTCGGCAAATGTTAGCTGCTGAACTTGCCATCTCTGCAGTGTTTGTGCTTTTTTTCGGGATTATTTCATACAATTTAATACACCCATTACTTCGCCCACGGCTTTGGATTCCATCGTTGTCGTCGAGTATCGTTCGAGAGAACAACCAGCGCTGTATTTCAGTTGTTTTCCCCTGTGAACATGCACTAATGGATGTCTGAAAATTTCGTTGCTTTTTGGAGTTTTCAGATTTAAAAACGTCAATAAAGGCTTGTTCGTTCTGCTCTCACGGAACAGATTGATTATAATATGCTTATGTACCGTCAGATGAAATCCTGCAGGTGTCGGCGCTTTCTCCGTCCATGCTATAAATGCACATCCTTGAATGAGCGCGGATTTTCTAGAGCATTTACTTGATCTTCATAGGCAATATATCTATGATTTAACCCATTTGAGAGGCGGCCAAAATCAGAATTTAAAATGTACTGAATAAGCTCTCTACGAACTTGACGAGCGATGCCGCGCTGACGGACCATAGACTATAAAAAAAGAGTGACTGACATGTATGCACAAATCACTGTCACACACACACACACACACACTCAAGAGTAATATTAAGTTACTGCATAATACATTTTCAACTAGCAGAATAGTACAGAATCACGATACACAGTCTCACTTGTAGCCATGTCTTTTAACTATTATAATATTTAGAAGGGCAAAAATAGGAACTTTTAATTGGCTTTACATCATCAACTGTCACTTTAGCGCGAGGCCCTGTGCAGTCGCAGACTTGGTACTGTAAGTAGCATAACGTTATAGCATTACCTCCCCAGCCTGAGCTAACCAGAGAGACAGTATATGAGCTAACTCGATCACGTCGAGCTAGGCGGGCGTGATTTCAGATAGCCAGGCTCCTGAGCTCCACTCACGCCCCGCCTCTTTGCCCATTTTCTGTTATCCGGGAGTGACGCGAGGCCAAGATGGCGACGGCCGGCTCCGCCCACTTTAGGCTTCAAAAACGGTCTTCAGAAACCTACGGGTGACGTCACGGACACTATGTCCATATTTTTTTTACAGTCTATGGTTAGCCATCTCTGAGTTAGCTCAGGCTGGGGAGGTTATGCTACTGACAGTACCAAGTCTGCGACTGCACAGGGCCTCGCGCTAAAGTGACAGACAGTTGATGATGTAAAGCCAATTAAAAGTTCCTGTTTTTGCCCTTCTAAATATTATAATAGTTAAAAGACATGGCTACAAGTGAGACTGTGTATCGTGATTCTGTACTATTCTGCTAGTTGAAAATGTATTATGCATTAACTTAATATTACTCTGAGAGAGTGTGTGTGACAGTGATTTATATGCATAACGTTACATGTCAGTCACTCTTTTTTTATAGTCTATGGTCCGTCAGCGCGGCATCGCTCGTCAAGTTCGTAGAGAGCTTATTATTCAGTCCATTTTAAATTCTGATTTTGGCCGCCTCTCGAATGGGTTAAACCTTAGATATATTGCCTATGAAGTTCAAGTAAATGCGCTAGAAAATCCGCTCTCATTCAAGGATGTGCATTTATTGCATGACGGTGAAAGCGCCGACACCTGCAGGATTTCATCTGACGGTACATAAGCATATTATAATCAATCTGTTCCGTGAGAGCAGAACGAACGAGCCTTTATTGACGTTTTTAAATCTGAAAACTCCAAAAAGCAACGAAATTGCCAGACATCCATTAGTGCATGTTCACAGGGGAAAACAACTGAAATACAGCGCTGGTTGTTCTCTCGAACGATACTCGACGACAACGACGGAACCCAAAGCCGTGGGCGAAGTAATGGGTGTATTAAATTGTATGAAATAATCCCGAAAAAAAAGCACAAAACACTGCAGAGAAGGCAAGTTCAGCAGCTAACATTTGCTGAGGTGAAGTGACGGCTAGTAACAGCAGACAAACGGCTAGCATTGACATCAGCGGCAATCCACCTGTCACTCAAGTGGCCACACCCTTAGAACTTTAAATATTAATCAACTAAATGGATGAGTTATAAAAAAATTCACCCCCCTCACAGTTGGTATGAAGGGCAAAATTAGCTGTATAGACCAAAGCCACAGAGAGAACCAGGCTGTAAACATGTTTTTTTCTGCTGTAAAGTTGGTCATTTTAACATGGGGGAGATACAGATTTGACTCACTTGTGCAGCCAGCCTCAAGCGGCCAGTCGATGAATTGCAGTTTAACCCTCTGGGGACCAAAAACGCGCCGGCGCGTTTTGCTCGTTTTTTTTTTTAGCAATGAAAAATAAACACAAAATGCTCTGTTAATTTTGATCTTTAGTTTTCGTGTTATACATCAATCGATCCTGTTCAGTTTCTATTTTTTTTCTGTATACTCAAAATAAAAATAAAGTGTTTTGCTTTTTGACAAATAAAGAAACTTTAACATGATGCGATTTCTGCCTTCTCTCTATCCGTAAACTCCCATTTGAAACGCGTTCGAAAATGATCTATAACTCCGCGAAAATTCAGTCAAACAGGCAAACAGACCCACGGGCATAAAGCTTGAGATCGCATCTGTTAAATGAAGTCATTTATATAAAAAACAAATATTATCAGCTTCTGTAATCTGTATAAAAAGAGAGCGACTCCAGTCGACCTCATTACGAGCTAATTCACAGTAATGTGACACGCCCACGGAGAGCGCGTGCTATTCAAACGCAAATTCTGAGAACTATTGAAGATCTGTGAAACGCCCACATCAGCTGTAAACAAAGCTCGTCGCGATCGAGTGAGGCATAATATAGCCTACCTTATGGAGAAAAGATTCCTCAGAACAGTGCTGATATGAGGAACAATATATCCTGATATGAGGAGCAGATCCCGCTGAGGAGTGAGGTAGGCTGTTTTCTTTTCTCACGTGTGGAATAACGTTATGGAATAACGTTAGTGTAGGCCTATGCAAACCGCAAAAAGATGAATCGCATTTCTATAATATGACTCGCCTTTCTGTGAGATGAATGAAGGGTACATATTTGTAAAGACTGTTTAGCCTAAATATAAATCGCGCGTCTGTGTGTGAAAGAATAAACTGCTTTGCTATAGCCTACTGAGATGAGTAAAAATCGACTGGAATATGTTGAAATAAAATGTATTTGTACAAGCAACGTATTAAACTGCAAATTAGCATTTATATGCCCTAATATTTCATAAAAACAACGCTACAGTCAGTCACTTGTTGACTAGATTTGGGTACAGTTTTTAGGCTACTGTAAAATATACTGCCACATAAAATAAGCTTTTGTTTAGCAATTTCTGCTCATATCTAACGTTTTATATATATATATATATATATATATATATATATATATATATATATATATATATATATATTTGTCAAAAATAAAGTCATAGACTAAGATGTTAGATGTTCCAATGCGGCTATATTCAAACTAATGAATACATATGATAAAATGTAGGCCTATAATCTTTTTTCTTTTTCTTTTTTACAAAGAAAGAGTACACTTGAAATATTGTTGAAATTGTAATTATTGTTGTAATTGTAACATTTTTAATAAAATAGCAAAACATATTTACAAGAGAGATGTAAGCAAAATCTTAAATGGTCAATATAAGTCTTCTTCTAAATACATCCTTTGTCCTTGTATTGTGGCTCAGTCAGTGTCACACCTGAATGAATGGCTCATTAGGCAGAGTCATTATGCAGAGTGGGTGTGAACTACTCCTCCCCCTCGCATATTGGCTTTCCAAGCAAAACCTGTTTTACACCATTTAAATCAATGTATTTTTTTTTTGTGAACGATAAAGCAAGACTATTTTCATATAATTTTGAAGCTAGAACTCAAAGGGACCACATCCATTGGTCAAAAGTCTTGTGGACACATATTTAATATGTGTTTTGTGGTCTTAATTCAGCAACTTTCATTTTTATTTTTTCCAATAACCACGCATAAACATTATTCTCTTAAAAATACAAACATCTACATACAAGTTGCTTGCATATTATGGTAGCCCTGTTTGTGCTATATAGAGTGAATTTACACCTTTGTCATTAACATGTTTATAAATAACTGAAAAAAGCACAAATGTCAAGGCATGTCAGAACTTCTCAAGGGCCCCAAAAACACCTTGGTCCCCAGAGGGTTAACTCACTTCCGTGTTGGTTTCAAGAGAGAGACTGGGAGGTTGCCGCTTGGTTTTCAGGCGTTTTTCAAAAGTTTCTCATCCACACTGAAACGTCCGAAAACGCTAGTGTGGACGGAGAGCGTTTATAAACGAAAACGCCGTTTTCAAATATATCCGGATTAATGTAGACAGAGCATAGTGACAGCAGTCTAATATAGGCTACCTGCTGTCAAATTGTGGGATAATATTAAAAATATCTATATGGTAGTTTTTCCCCATGGTATCAATATCAAAATTTAGTGGCTAGTAACTTTGGAAAACCACTAGTCACAGTGGCTGGTGAGAAAAAAAGTTAATGTCAAGTGCTAAATCCGAAGTGACTTGCAGCACATTCAGTGGATGCATTTGATCAATACTAGTGTTTCCTTAGAATTGAGCTAACAACCTCTGTGTTGCTAGAGCAATGCTCTTCCAGTTAAGAACATGATGGAAGTGTTTGGCATTTAATTTAATTTCTTTAGTGTTCCATCAGTGTTTTGTATAGACAACATGGATGGAATTTGGATGGAAAAAAAAGCCAAGGACACCATAGATGTTGTGAATGTTTTACTGAGTCTATGTATCTAGGGAAAGAGAGATACTCGTCCGTTTTATCTGGGCCAGGTCATACATGTATATGTTTAGTAAGATGTTTGCTGGAGGCAATCCTCCAGGGTGATGTTTTACTTAGCCATTCATGATGCTGTTGATCCAGGGCTTTCACAGAACGCAGACATGGCTTTAAGTGTTATTATATCTGGTTGCTGATTCTCACTCTCTGTGCTGTTCCTCACACAGACGTTATAAGGACTCTTTACAAGCTCTAAATGATGTTTTCTTCTTCACATTTCCACAGGCTTTCAAATAAATTCCAGGCTAAAAGGCACACTGTTTTGAGCTGTATATCATCAGGGCACTTTCTATTGGTGGATTGTGGTTTTTCTGTGTGATTGCAAACGAAAACTATTGCTGTTGATGTATAAACACAAAGTTTGAAAATTAAAGGCACAGTATGTAAGTTTCGCCGCTAGATGTCGCTTATTCAAAACAATAACAAAGGCGTAGCTTGATGAGGCCGCGAATGAGCGTGAAATCATGGGGGGTGTCGTCTTCACCTCTCAAAGACTCGGACAGAAATCATGTTCATGGATGAGCTAATGTATTCAAGTTTTATTAATGTCACTGTGGTATGAAGCAGGGTGGAGCCGGTGAAGCAAATGCTAATGAGAGACACCTGGGTGACACACCGGTCTCGAGTCCCATGGATTGATGACAGTGAAGGACGAGAGGTCCAGGCCTGGGACATTTAACGTTGCTGTTTTAATTATGCTTATATGCCACAGCCGGCCTCTGCCGCTCCTTTTTTTTATGTTGTTTAAAGTTAAAGTTACATTTAACGTTTGCAGGTTCCCGTCTCCTCCCTCCCTGAACATGAACTTTGTTACAGTTACGTTTGACCATTAAAATTCACATTATTTTATTTAATTCTAATGAAATAGCTGTAAGTGCTAAATTACTACTCATACAGGTCACTTTATTTGACGATTTAAAATTGTGGGTAACACAGCACTGTTGTACTTGGTCAAAACAATCATACTAAAAATATATTTGAGTCTATTGAAAGTTATGTATGAGACACTTTGCAGTAAGCTAGATGATATTAGAATATTATATTAATTAAAGCTTGTGCTGCTAAAAGGAAGTGCAGATTCACCACTCGTTGTGGCACTTTTGTTGTCTGTTTACACTCTCCAGACAGCCAGTGGTTTATTCAGTGAGTCATTAAATCATTTACTCAACCGATTTATTCAAAAACATTAATTAGTTCAGAAACAAACAAAAGTGACTTTTGGTATGAATGAGTCACTGAAAATTGAATTCAGCTAATTTGTTGAAAACACTAATTTATTCAGGAACCAAATAAGTGATATTTAATTTTTTTTATTATTTATTTAGCCGACACTTTTGTCCAACATGACTTATAAATGGGTATATGCATAGTAATAAGACATGAAAATGAGATGTAATTGAATTATTCACTCAACTGATTCATTCAATGAAACAAGTGTCTCAACTGGTTCACATTCAGGAAAGAATCACCATTGTTGCTTGTAGACATGTCGTTGATTTTGCTTTGATTTAATTTCAAACTATTTTCGTTTGTGGGCAAAAATAGTGAAAAGTAACTGCCATTATTGTGTCTGAAATGTAAGTTACTCAATATTAATATTGATAATATTAATTATCCAGCATGCTTAGCCTGTATGTCTTTCTACCTGTATTATATATATATATATATATATATATATGAAGACTATATGAAGAAGGCAAAAGCCTCTAAGTCCTTCTAAAGGTTTTGTTTAATATTAAAAAAAAATTCAGGCTACTATGTATAGGTTTCTACCAAAGTACCGGCATTTCTGAATGGGTTGAGGCTGGGATTTAGTGAGTTTGAAGTGAAAGTATTTGATGAACATGTACTATGTGCGGAAAGAATTCACTCAATATTATTATCTCATTTTTTACAGAGGTGGCTTTTAGAGGCTTTTGCATCGGAGTTCTTCATATACTGTATATATAAAAGCCTCTGACTCATCTTGAATATCACAGAACACTTAATAATCATAATGCATGATATTCTAAATGTTGTACCTATAGAGTACTGTATATGTAACAGTAGCTTGATAGGTCTTCTTGTGACTGTTTTGGCAGGTCAGAAGGAGGTAAACGCCACTGGGAGGTCCTTCACGGTCAGGAGTAGCGTACACCTCAAGGTGGACAGGAAGGACGACGGAGCAGCGTACACCTGCGTGGTGGAGCACGTGTCTCTGGGCTCAATGCCGCACCAGGTCACAGAAGTGCTGGAGGTCCACTGTGAGTCATATTTTTGGATCAGTTTCCCTCCTGACTTTAGTTTAACCGAAACTGCTATCAGATCATCTAAAAACGGGACGCCTGTCAGCACCAGTTTAAAGAGTGGCAGAGCCGTGTTATGTGTACAGTAACTGCAAATTAGCAATGTTTTGGAGTAGTGTAACAGTAGCTCAGTGACATGTTTTCAAAATAGGGTAACTTTTCCATTAACAAGCTATTAAAAAAAAAAAAATAGGTGTGGTGTGACAAAACGCTATATTTTACAATGTCTGATTGTATAATGTATATATATATAATATTTACAATAATGTGTTTTGATCATGTTTTTTTTTTTTGTCTTGTGTCTTTCTTTCATCTTTTCATTTTTTCATTTCTTTTCATTTTGTTTTTTTGTTTTTTTGTGTCTTGTGTTTTTGTTTTATCTTGTGCTTTTGTTGTTGTTTTGGTTGTCTCGTGTTTTGGTTTCATTTTGTGTTTTCATTTTATCTTTTGTGTTTTTGTTGTGTCTTGTGGGGTTTTTTGTCTTGTGTTTTTGTTTTTTGTTTCCTTTTGTGTTTTCATTGCGTCTTGTTTCATTTTTTGTTTCCTCATGTTTTGTTTCATTTTGTGTCTTGTGTTTTGTTTTGTTTTTTGTCTTGGTTTGTTTTGTGTTTTTTGTTTTTGTTGTGTCTTGTTTTGTTTTTGTTGTGTTTTTTGTTTTTGTTGTGTCTTGTGTTTTGTTTTGTGTTTTTGTTGTGCCTTGTGTTTTTTTGTTGTTGTTTTGTTTTGCTTTATGTCAATCCAGATCCTCCTCAGGTTCAGATTGTGCACTCAGTAATAGTACCTCAGGAAGGACAGTACTTCAAACTGGAGTGTGTATCCAAAGGCAACCCACTGTGAGTGCAGCTTTCTTTAAATCACCTATGTGAACTTTGTTTGAATATGATTTGTCTTATGAAGTGGAACTTGCAGAATCATCACGTCTCAAGGCGACCCTTATTTGCATGCCAAGAACAAAAAGCAATAATACTAAATCAAATTGTGATATTTGGGAGAGATTTAGTGAGTCATATAATCGTCTACAGACAGTTGTAACTCTTTTAGTGTGACCTTTCTGAGGTAGAGGACAAAAACGTAAAACGTTCCTTGAGCGGAAATGATAACAAAATGAGAGAAAAATCTTTTCTGTCACCAGCCTACTAAACCTATGGCCTAAAAAGATTACAGGAGCTCAGAATCTTTCATGTTATATATTTACAATGGAAGTACAATGGGGGGCATTTACTTTGATGCATTCTTGTGTTAAAAAAAATAGCTTGACTGAGAGCAACAAAAGGAACTTGAACACAGATTTTTTTTTTTTTTTATGTACTCAACAATAATTCATTTCTAACAAAAAATGAAATAAGAAATCCAGTGTAGTGTACCTTTTCCTGTACACGAGGGAGAAAAAAATCTACATAAACTAGCAAAGCAGGACATTTTTTGGCACAATGTTCCGATTTCAAATTAAATCCATATGTAAAGCATGGAGTTTCTTGGTGTTTGAAATGCAACAAGATTATGGAAGTAAAATAATGCCAAATGTTTTTGAAACAAAAAAGCCTGTAGAATTGCACTACTTGAAAAAAATATGCATTGCATTAACCATGCTTGCATTTTAATGCATTGTATTTTTAGGCCTTGTATTTTTATGGGCTGAAATTCAACATGGCAATATTTAAGATATGAATATAACTAACCACCAGTCATAAAACCAACTGTAAAGTGTTCATGTAGGTGTCAGGCATCCTGCTGGTGATGTCGACTAACAGCAGATTGAGGTTATGCTCTGTAATCTACTGCTTTTCCTGCAGTTCCTGGATGTCAATGTTGAATTTACTGTCAAGTAGTGCAATTCAACAGGCTTTTTTTTGTTTCAAAAACATTTGGCATTATTTTACTTCCATACAAGAAGCTCAACTGACACCCACTTATCATGCAGTGTCATTTCCATGACGGACAAGTGTCACAGTTCTCGATCTTTACATAGATAAATCTAAAGCCTCATGCTAAATCACTCTGTTGTTTTTAGGCCTGAGCCAGTTTTCTGGACAAAAGATGGAGGTGAGCTTCCTGATGTTGAACGAATGATCGTGGAGGGTAGAGATCTAATCATTACCACACTGAACAAAACAGACAACGGCACATACCGCTGTGAGGCCAGCAACATCCTCGGCACCAACAGGGATGAATTTACACTGTATGTGTATGGTAAGTACTTCTGGGACAACATAACATCTGGAGGGCAATAAATCCATAAGTTTGTTTTATATTCTCATGTTATGTTCTCATTATTTATTTTATTTGTGAAAGTTTATGTTAATATCCATCGTAATCTGCATCATAACACACATACGCACTCAGTGAACTCCTCCTGGCCTAGTTTACCAGTGTTTTTGTGTGTTGGGGGGTATACAGCAGAAACTGCTAGTGGCTGCAGTATTTGCCACCAAAGTGGAACGGAGCCAGAAATGATAAGTTGGTTTTCCAAAACAGAAAGTAAAGCAATAGAAGAACACACAATTAAGGGTCCAGTGCTAATGCGGATAACATTTGTCAAGCTAAAATTGGAAGGAAGATACTGAGCGCCTGGGACAGAGACGGATTTGTAGCATCGCTTTTTAATAGGCCCAACAGCAAACTTTGAGAGAAATCATTTGGAAGGTACACATTTATTTGTTATAAAAGCAAAGACGTGGGATTTGTCACAACAGGAGGGTCCTTTATGGACGGACGCCTTTTGAAAGTTGAGCCCACAACTCTCCATGCCTTTCCGTTGTCCTAGATTTATTTGGCCACATTAACAAGACACACAAAATAAATATCTTGACTAGTGTAGAAGCTCTACAACTGAATCAGGTTAAACCAAGAAGATCTATAATACCTGGAGAAAGTATAATGCATAATGATGTATTACTGACATGTATTACTGAAAAAAAATATATATATTTATATATATATATATATATATATATTATTTAACTTATTTGCACAGCTACTTTTGAATGGTTGTCAGTGGAAAATAACACTTTTAGTTACACCATTTACTAGCAAAGACTAACCGAACTATAACCAGTCAAACCTTGACCTGCAGGTTAAAGAAATAAGAGGAAGCAAGAAACAGACAGGTGTAGAGATAGAGAGAGAGAGGGAGAATCTCATTCACAACTCATTACCTCTGCCTCTAATTCATCTAGATGTCTGACTTCACCCGAGTGATATTTATTAAGCCCTTCGTCTCAGGATGAGTTGTCCGACTCGGCTCTCGAATGAACCTAATTTGCTAATGGTACGACTGCCAAGTGGCAATAAATGTCAGTTGAAATCACACAGTCTCTATTCATCTCCAGTTACCGTTTTAATTTACATTTATTTATGTGTCTGTTGGTAGGTACACTTTATTTTTCCAAGGACAGAAATTAAATGTGAATGTCTGGTGTTTAGGAAAGGAAATGAATGAAAAACAGGATGGTAAATTTTGTTATTTTAGGATTATGTTACAGTATGTAGGATGGCAAATTGGGCTGTGATATTTAACATTACTTAGGTTTGTTTACTATAGAAATAGAAATTAGTATCATAAGGAATTTAATGATTCCGATTTCACTCAACTAGACTGTAGAAAAAGTTGCTGCCTAAAATTTAAGTACAATCAACTTGGATGTTTAAGTCATTTCAACTTAAATTGCATTAAACTGACCTAAAAAACTTATTTCGATGAGTTAAAGCAATTTAAAAATAATCTGTTATAACTTATTGATATATTTTTTACAGTGTATTATTGACTAACCCTTGTGCAAAAAAAACAAACAAAAAAAAAAACCTTTAGATATTTTAATATTAATGAAATAAAAGGCTACTTAGGTGTACTTAAAGAGTCAACTTTCATGACTGTTTCTTAACTTACTTTTTGTGTTAAGTGCACTTTGTGGTAGTCAAATTAAAATATTTTAAAGTAAATTTGTAATAATTTAGTTTTAATAATCTTTTGTTGCGCTTTAAGTACACTTATTTCGATGTGTTGGCTAACATTATTTGTAAAGTACTTATAATTTTTAACTGTAGTGTGTTATTCAATGTTACATTTTAAGTTAATATTTGTTAAATGTACTACAATGCAACTTCATCATTACAAATGTGTAATTATAAATACATTTAAATACATGACATACAAAGTTTCGATAGAAATGACATTAAGGAATATTTTAGTTCAGTACATTCGGCAGAACACTTTAAACATATTTCAAAGATAATAGAAATATTTATGAAATTACATATAAAGATGTATTTAAGTCCTACTTAAGCGAGTCAAAAGAATCATTATACATTTCAGCTAATTGCATTTAATATAAATTTTTATTATAATGCATTTTCATTTAATTACAGTTAACATGCAATTAATTGGACAGAAACATTACATTCAGTTTGCACTTAAGTATATATTTATTTTTAAGTATATTGTTTCTATAATATGTACTCAAGTATGCTAAAGTGTAGGCCTACTTCTTTTTCACAATAAGCAAATAATTGATTGAAACTACAATACATTTTACACTAAACCAAAACAATTCTATTATTTTTTTAATATGAGTACCATTTAGTAACTCTGTTCTGAATGTCTAGATTTAAAACTGTAACATGTATCATTTTTGTACCACTAGGATCATCAATCAGGACTCCTAATACACCTCCAACCCAACTGCCATTGGTCGGAGAAACTGTTAGCCCCGCCCCCAAACTCACACCATTGGTTTGAGCCAGTGCCACTATGTTGGGCTGCGTATTTAAATATACACATCCACAACAGAGTATTATATTCGTTTTGCAAGTTATGCCCAATTTAAGGGCATGTGGGGAGAGGGATATGATAAGATGGAAAGATAAGATTAACAAATACATCCATTTGGGTACACTGACTAAAATCTCATGTAGAAACAATTTCCACTCAGAAATAGAAATTGAGTATTTTCTTGTAAAACTTACCCCAGTTATCTGATCCTTTTTACAGTGTAGCTCTATATATACTGTAGTCGTCAGAGCTGTGGCATATATTCGCTATACCCACAAAACATCTCTCTTGACCATCCTGTTGTATAAATGAATATCAAAAAGCTCAAAAGACAAAACTGAAACCAGCATATATTCATGTCAGGTCAGCAGCAGTAGACATTTTCTAGAAAGACAAGCATGAGCTAGAAAACAGCAGTGTCCACAGACAATCCAATTGCTCCTCTAGATGTGAAAATCCATGTATTGGTGCGCACGCTCCTATATGCGAGTGTTATTGAGCCGTTGAGAGACCTGTGACATCTCTCCTGCAGGTGTAATGTATAGTCTAATTGTACCCAGCAGAAGGTCTGAGGAGACGAGACTCCCTCTGACTGCTCTGAGCTCTGAGTTCTCCTCTGACTTTTAAATGAGCATCAGCTTTTATGTCTCATGGGTTTAATCCAGCGCTTGCTTGGAACTGTAAAATATTTATTGCTTGCTTTCTATAATCAGCATGTGTTCGCTACCAACCCCTTCTCATTTAAAACCATTGACCAGATGAAAAAGAGTTTTGTTTACTTGCTCTGAAAAGCGTGCAAACATCCATAAAATTGACGTCTTTTCAGAAGTGCGTCCTGCAAGAGATGAAATGCTTCCAGAGGCACTTGTGAGGCAGTTTGACCCTAAACGAAATACTTGCCAAATAGCTTGAAACTGCTGAGTTGTGTTTATACTTCTTTTAACTTTTTCCTCCTCTTCAGTCTTAGGTGTTATTTAAAGAGCTAATTATTTATCTGTAATCTGTTCGGGAGACATGTTAAAGGAAGGGCGTGGGTGGCCAGAGACTGATCAAAGCAGCCCGCGTTTACAGGCTGAGGAAACTAGCAAGTGGTCACGTTTCTGATGCATTAAACATTAGAAAACCAGAAGAGGAGCCTTGACCAACAAAAAAAAAATAGAAAATAAACGTAAATAGAGCTGTTTTTGCATAGTTTTGGTCAAATCCTGGTCATATTTCACACAGAAATCAAAAGAAAGAAAAAAAAAGTGAATGCAAAATTAAATAAGTTAGTCAGAAACTTGTGAGACAAACCTCCACAGACTGACCCAAAAAGAGACTACCTCTAGAAACGTATATTTTGAATATGTCAAATATGCTGTAAATGTACGCATATATGGGCTTTCAGAGAAGTACAAGATAAAATAGTAGAAGTAAATAAAGTGCCTTTCTACAGAAAGAAGACAAGATGACAGGCTATGTGCTTCACAACAATACAGTATCTGCAGAAATGAATATAAATATAATCTACTCTTTTTACCTGAGGTGCACCAAAAAGTAAACATGAACATTTACACTAGCGGTAAAAAAATTGGGGTCAGTATGAAAAAAATAATACTTTTTTTCAGCAAAGATGCATTAATTTGACCAAAAGTGGCAGTAAAGACATTTATAATGTTAAAAAAGATTTCTGTTTCAAATAAATGCCGTTCTTTCGAACTTTCTATTCATCAAAGAATCCTGAGAGAAGAAGTGAATCACGGTTTCCACAACAACAGTAAGCAGCACGACTTTTTAAAAACGTTAATAGTAATAAGAAATGTTTCTTCTTCATATTACTGCATTCACGCCATGTGGTAATTACCATAGTCTCGGGATGACAACATGTGACGTTATATTTGGAGCTGGTTCACGTCCTCGGACTGGGAATTACGCGTTTCTATTGCACTTCTATCAACGCCTAAATGAATCTGCAGCAGTCAGGTGGTACAGCGGTCATGTGGTACAAGAGCTGTAATTACGAGCTCTACGAGGACGTGAACGCTTTTTACAAGTTGAAATCACGTAATTGCGGTGATTACAACATGGTGTGAACGCACCTTTAGAATGATTTCTGAAGGATCATGTGACACGGAAGACTGGAGTCATGATGCTGAAAATTCAGCTTTTCCTTCACAGGAATAAATTACATTTTAAAAGATATTAAAATAGTAAATGAATATTTTAAATTGTAATGTACATATAATATTTCACAATATTACTGTTAGCATAATTAAAATTACTGACCTCAAACTTGTGTATTTTACGTAACTTGTGCTACCCTCAATGGCCACCAGGGGCACGTGTGTGAAATCTCCATCAACAACGCTAAAAACAGGCTTAATGTTCTTTTAACAAAATATCATTTCGTGCTTCTTTTGAGGTGAAATAAGCCCCAGACACGTTCTTGTCAGGATTCGTAAGTTTCACCCACATCAGAAACCCTGGGGGAAACACACTCAGCCTGCAGCAGAAATGAGCCGTGAACAGTCACACAGCGTTTGAAGTATAGCGGGAATGTTGATCTTTTCCTCTCTTCCATCTCTCTCGCTGCCACTTCACGTCACCTCCACCTTTTTACATCAGACATTCTTTTTTTTCCTTATTGTACAAATTGGACTAAAAGGTTTTTGGCTCCAGTGTTGAGGGGGAAAAAGCTAGCCGCCGATGAAATTCTGGTTGTCAGACTGTCAAAGAGGTGAGAGATAAAAGGTCTTTCTAATCACACATAAGCTCTGTTTCAGTAAATCGAAGGGCAGATTCTCCAGTGTGAACGAACAAGTACATGGGGACAAGCAACGTTGGGTCTCATTCACTAGTTATTGTGTGGATTAATGGTCCACGTAATTCACATAATGTGCATATGCACATGAATTTGTTCTTAACCTTGTTCTGATATAAATGAATCTGGAGGTTAGTCATTTGCATAAAGTACACCCAAATCCCATATAAGGGCTTTCCATACAACCTTTTTTACAGTTGTTCATCGCTTTCAGCAAACATATGACGCTCTCTAAAGACGCACATAAGCATATATGCGTTGTTATACAGATTAACCTCACAGCTCAAGCTATAGTGCAACTTCTCTTAAAGTGTAACTTTGCTGATTTTCAACCCGCTTTGTATTGTTGTAATGTCGGTAGTATAGGTAAATAAACAATGTTTACTAGTTCTCCATGTTACCTGGACTGAGGAATTCACGTTTATTTGTCAGCAAAAGTCCACTGGATGACACAAAACACACCATCCAGTGAATTTGACAGCTTTCGTGAAAACTACGGATTGTACTTCTGTATTTTGTATCCCCAGTTGGATTGACAGAAGATTATTAACAGTTATTATAAGAGTAGGTTTATCACTGAAAAGTTTGTAAAAATGGAACACAATGGCATCAGCTTTCTTACCTGTAGGTGACTGCGTTTTACTTTGGGCGTAAATGACAGAACGGCAGTTTCTTTCCGTTTTTCCCCTTCCATTTCTGTGTTCGTGGTCATCCAGTTGGAAATGTTGAGTACAAACATTTTTCAGATTTTCCGTCAGTGTTTTCTCCATTTTTAGGATTCTTTGCAGCCTTTAGCCTCTGTAAAACCAAAAGTAACTCACTCCCGCTAAACGTTTACTCTTTGTATTCTTGCACCCAGGAACAATACAAGTCGACACCATTATGACTAAAGGTTTGCTAAGAAGTATTTCCTACTAAAGCAAGGCGGTAATTTACACTGGTCAAGCGTATCAATAGCAGACTGGTGGGAGTGGCCTTGAACGGCAACATAGCAATTTGTCAAAAATCAAAATTTTAAAAATTTCAAGATTTGGAAATTAAATTTCACCTTTCTACTGTGTAGGCTGACGAGTTTTATTGAAAGCCCATTTTGCCAGTGGTAAAGTACTCCTTTAAGGTGTGTGGTCATATTAGAATTTTTTTTGTGAAATTTCACATGAAAAAAGGTCCATTGTCAATAGCATTGAGATGTATGAAGCACATCTCACAGAGAAGTCACTTTCAAAGCAAGCAGCTTTCTGTTGGTCAACAGGTTGAATTCACATGACCAACTTGAACATGAGTGAAATGTAAGTGTCAAACTTTTTTGCCCCTCACGAAATTCTATGGCCACCCAGAGTATGTTTTTGCGTAGGCCTATGTGTGGTTTCAATTGTTACTATGGGCCCTATCTTGCACCCAGCCTAATTGACTATGTACAACGACGCATGTATCATTCCTATTTTGCACTCGGTGCACAGTGGACTTTTCCCTCGACAGACGCACGTCGGAAAATTAGGGAATGAACTTGCGCTCCCGGGGGCGGTTCAGCGAAAAGAGGAGGCGTGTTCCGGCGCAAACGTTCCCTGGTGCTATTTTGCAGTTCCAGAAAACAATTCCGCCACTGACCAGGAAAAACCTAGTCTAAAGTCAGTGGCGCGTTTTCAGTGGCGCGTTCAGATGCTATTTTAAGGGCACATGTTTGGCCATAATGTAGCATGCACAACGCGCATACACTTTGCTTCTCTCATCTACACACAGACGAAACAGTTGCCATTTTTGCAAACCATACATAATTACAAGGAAACATATTCCACATGAGGGAAATCATTGTGGTGTCCACGAAGATGTGAAAAAATAGGCATAAATCTAGCTTACACATTTGCCAAAATTATTATACGCCTGTTTAACCGAAGCTAATTTGGGTGGGTTTCTCCCATCCCCAATGTCACTTCTCTGTGTTTCACGGCCCTGACGAGAACATCAGTCTCCTCGGCTGTGTACCGCTCCTGGCGTCCCCCTGGCAAATCCGCCGTTATAATAGCAATCCGCCATGGAACAAGTGCGCCTGATCTTAAAGGGAATGCGAGATGACGCTCTAATTGGTTTATTTCACGTTACGCCCAAACCACACCTATGAATAATGTAGCTACTTCAGACCAACCCATTTTAGATTTGCTTCGGGCGCAAGAGTCATTTATCCCGCCGGTATAATAGCAACAGCGCCCGAGATCCGCCCACAAAGTTACTTGCGTTTCACGTTTGATACTTGCATTTCAGATTGTTAAAATAGGGCCCTATGTGTTTTTTCCCCATGATTCCTCAACAGAAAACTTTACGTTTTGTACGTTTTGGCCGTTCATTTACACAACAAGATCGTTTTGGGGGCCTAAAAACGCAAACTTTTGAAAACAAGTTTAAAACGATACCGTTATCGTCTCTGTGTAAACTACAAAAACATGAATTTGTGAAAACGTTGACATCATGCGCATGAATATTACATGTTCAGTCTTTTGGCGCAGTGTTTTTTTTACAAAGTGACATCGCCAACTACTGGCCAGGCAGCAGAATACAGCGTTTTTAGTCATTTTCACGGATCCGTGCGAACGGGGATCATTTTGACAATGTTGTCGTCTATACATGAAAAACGCAAAGGCACAACTTTTCTGTTTTTAGTACATTGTTGTGGTGTAAACATACCCCAAGTACAAAAGTGATCGATGAATCATGATTTGTTCGTGAAGACGTTCGTATTCATATTTCACACACAAACTCTCTGCACACACACGGTAAGTGAATGAGACCAATTGTCCCAATTTGTCATGCCCGTTCTTTTTATCTGTGTAAGATAAAGAGGCTAGTAACTCAAATGAATTAACTGGTATTAATGCAGTAGAAAATATCTCCAGCTTCAGAGGCTTGAAATACAGAGCGATTTGCATGATAAGTAACATCATTACAGAGCAGTGCAGCGGGACGTAGCAGACACCAGAGATTAGCAAGAATGTAGAGTTATGAATATGCCAAATGGATGTGTTTTGGAGGATGTGTTCGTTTGAAACCATTATGTCGTCCCAGTCGTCCATGTTCCATCACTCTGACAGCAGGTTAATGCTGTCGGTTAGTGTCTTCATTAATGGTTTTGAGTTTTGTGGCCAGTTTTTTTTTTTTTTTTTTATTCTCTCCCCTTGTGATGTCCTCACCCTTGTCTTCCCTTACTGCCCCTTTCTGTCTGCGTCCATGGCAACAGCTAAAGATTTCCCAGGTACAACTACAGGTAAATATTACAACTACAGAGTGCTGACATCATCATTGCGAGACAGGGTGCTGTAATGTGGCTTGTGGATTGGTGGGTCGGGTTACGCCGATTAACCTCCTCCATAGCATGAGCTGGGAGCCATTGCCTTGCATGGGAGCACTGCTGATCTTTGTGAAATGTCATGGTGCTCCATGGTGCTGTCATTCACACAAGACCCACTTACAGGCATCAGTGAAAGGAAATCTTATTTCTGTTAAGAAGAGTCTGTAAAAGTTAGAAATACAGAATGGTCAATGGCACAAGGATAGGCCTACAGTATACAGGATGACGAAAAGGAAATATCTTTTTCAAAATGTAGTTTAAAATGCATGTTCTTAGAAATGTATACAGTCCTTTTTGCATTTGGGTGTATTTTTGAAAAACTTTTAGGCCATTTTCAACATCAAATGTAACGTAAGGAAATCTTAATATAGGCATTTTTTTGAAGGCCATTTTTGACATCAAATGTCAAGTGGTGTAACCAAGTAAATCTTTATGCAATTTTTACATCTACACGTTAGATTTATTAGAGACCCATAAAATAGTTGAGCCTTAGTGAAGAATGTATATTTTAAAGTTTTGATGAAATAGTACATTATATAAATAATGTAAAAATCAGAAAATAAGACTCTTTTTCAAGCATGCTGTAGTTCTTTTTTGTTATTATCTCCAATAACCAGACAGACTGAATCTTAAGAAACCAGCACTCAATTCTTGAAGATAGCTCAGTGTCCTTGTAGATCATTTGAAAGGCGTAAACACAAAGCTACGAGGAAAAAATAACCGAGTTGCAGCAGTGACTGTTAAATCGCTGCCATAAAAACATGTTATTATATGTCATCATATAATATGTGTGTGCATGGTATGGCCTTTTGAGAACATGTTTTATTTTGCTATGTGCAGTTTATGTCCTGTTTTGTTTTGTTTTTTGGTGAACCATTGATTTTTTTCAGCTTGGTCGTCTATTTCACTGGGGTCTCTGTGCTGAATGTTTCACCTCGATGTGTTTAACTATTTGTCATAGGTCAGATTTCCTTAGCCTGCTCTCCCATAAGGGAACTGATTTTAATTATAAGCAGCTGTAATTTGTTTTTTAAATCTAATCATATTTTATGCCACCCACACCATATTCCGCTGGGAGTAGAGTGAACATGAGTTGCAAAATGAGTGTGTGGAGATGACAGCGCTTATATACAGATAGTATTTCAGGTGCCATCTGTATTTAGAGCACAATTCATACTTTTAAGGAATGTCACCACTTCAAAACAAATGCAATTTTTTTTATAACAAAATATCATTCAGAATGCCTTGCATTATTATAAACACAATTTATGCTTGTTTTTGCGAACTGATGGATGAACTGTAATTGTATTCTGTGTTAATCGACAGCAGGTAAATATTTTTTTGCGGGAGTGCTGACATCATCATTGCGAGACATGGCGCTGTAATGTGGCTTGTGGATTGGTGGGTCGGGTTACGCCGATTAACCTCCTCCATAGCATGAGCTGGGAGCCATTGCCTTGCATGGGAGCACTGCTGATCTTTGTGAAATGTCATGGTGCTCCATGGTGCTGTCATTCACACAAGACCCACTGACAGGCATCAGTGAAAGGAAATCTTATTTCTGTTAGGAAGAGTCTGGAAAAGTTAGAAATACAGAACGGTCAATGGCACAAGGATAGGCCTACAGTATACAGGATGACGAAAAGGAAATATCTTTTTCAAAATGTGGTTTAAAATGCATGTTCTTAGAAATGTCTACAGTCCTTTGTGTCAGTTTCATGCATTTTTGAAAAACTTTTAGGCCATTTTCAACATCAAATGTAATGTAAGGGAATCTTAATAGGCATTTTTCTACACATCTGTGTCAGTTTCGTACATTTTTGAAAACTTTTAGGCCATTTAATCTGTGTTAATCGACAGCAGGCCTCTATGGAAGCTTGTTTCCCCCAGGGAATAAAAAATAGGTATTTGCAACTCACAATTCTCACTTTTTTTCTCAGAATTGCGAATTTATATTGTGCAATTCGTACTTGAGTTCATATCTAACAGATCTGAGAGAAAAACTCACACTTGTGAGTAGGGCTGTCAAACGATTAATCGCGATTAATTGCATCCAAAATAAAAGTTTGTTTTTACATAATATATGTGTGTGTGTACGGTGTATAATTATTTTCTATATATAAATACACACACATGCATGTATTTAAGAAATATTTGCATACACTGTGTATATATATTTATATTATATATAATTTATATTATATATAAATATTTTACATATAAATAACAAATTTTTCTTAAATATATATGCATGTGTGTGTATTTATATATAGAAAATAATTATACTCCATACACACACATATATTATGTAAACACAAACTTTTATTTTGGATACGATTAATCGCGATTAATCGTTTGACAGCCCTACTTGTGAGAAATAAAGTTAGAATTGCAAAATATAAACTCGCAATTCTGATTTTTTTTTTCCAATTGCAAGTTTCTATATTGCAAGTTACTTTTTCTCAGGATTGCGAGTTCATATCGCACAATTTGGACTTATTAATGCGCAATTGCAGGTTCATATATAACATTTCTGAAAAATAACACAATTGCGCGTTTATATATAGCGATTCTGAATTTATTTATTTTTTTCAGAATTGAGATATAAACTCAGATATAGACTTTTTTTCTCACAATTGCGAGTTTATATCTCGTAATTTCTCGTAATTGAGTTATTAAGTCTGAATTGCAGGCAGTGTTGTGTAAGTTACTCCAAAAAAGTAATTAATTGCTAGTTACTAATTTAAATAATAGTAAATAATCTCCAAGACTCCAACAGTGTAATTAGATTACTGTACTAATTACTCCCTCTAAAATGTATTGCATTACTTATTACTAATTACTTTTCCTAAATCCCATATCAACCTCAACCAGTTAAACAAAACAATCATAAACATGAAGCTGCTCATTTAATTTTATCAAATAAATAATATATAATTCCATAAATTATTATTGAACTGACCAAAGTATTTAAAGGGGACAAGGTTACATTGAAAACATACATTTTGAACATTAGACGTAAAATTTTGATGTTAAATCCAATACAGAATTGTTCTATAGTCTATACCGTATTTATTGCAATAACATCAGAAGTAACTAATTAAATTACAGAAAAAAGTAATCCCTTGCTTTACTTTTTCCAAGGGGAAAGAAATTAGTAATTAATTACTTAGTAATGCATTATACCCAACACTGATTGCGAGATATAAACTCGCAATTGGAGGAAAGCACTTTATTGCTTTTTTTTTTTACTTGTTTTTTTTATTCCAAGGCACAAACAAGCTTTCATAGTTCACAAATGCTGACAATAGAGCTTAACTTGTTTTGAACTTGGAACGTTCCAATAACAATGCAAATTAAAAGTGTTGCCTATAGACCTCATTTCTTATCGCCACAGACATTTTTATGTAAAATTTCACAGAGTCTTTGCCACAAATTGTAAATCAAGAAATCAACATTAATTAATTCCACAGTGATTTATTTTGATGCAAATGTTCATTTAAAGCTATAAAGATTCTGATTGGGTGAGTGTGTGTGAGCCATAAAACACATTCTGTGCCTCTGGCCTTTCACATGCGAGATCTTAATGGAATTCATTAACGCTCAAGCAAAATGACTTGCGTCTTTGGCCACATGTCACCATCCGTGAATGAGACTAATGATCTCTTTACTTTCACAAACTAGCTCCATTTCCAAAGGAGTTCAGTATGTCTTTGCTCCACCAACAGAAAGAGACACTTCAAAGTCTCTTTCAAGGAAAGTCTGTTCCCTCGGCGGCCATATTTGCAACACCTTTCAAGACCAAGTCCTGAACCCCCCCCCAAAAAGAAGCTTTCCGAATTCACAATTAAATAACATATTTCAAATCAGCAACAAAATCTGACATGACCTGTCCCATAAATGTTGTTTCTTGTGCTCAATCATTATTAAAAAAAATCGTATTTTTCCATCTAGACCAGCCAATGGCTATGTGCAGTCATAAGCACGTGTCTCAGAACACAAGCTGGAGTGACATGAAGACTTAATCAATCAGAAAATGGCTCTTTAATTTAGAAGGCGGGACTTATTCCGCCATATTGCGTGTTGCACTTTCTCCCGAATGCACCGTCGTTGTATATCTAAAGTCTTTGATGCGTGTGCCTCCGTTAGCCAGCTATTAATCTCTGACCAGATGCATTTGGAGATATCATAAGTGTTTTCTATTCAGTCATGTCTGTTCAAAAGACTCGACCCTTTGCTGATGCTAGCTTACAGAATGTTTTTCAGTAAAATATGCTGATAAAGGGGTAAAATTTGATAGATATTTCCAGTGTTGGGGTAAAGCATTACAAGTAACTTGAGTTATGTAATCAGATTACTTTTTTAAAGTAACGAGTTAAGTAATGCATTGCTTTTGAATTTACAACAAAATATCTGAGTTACTTTTTCCAATAAGTAACGTGTTACTTTGTTTTCCCATCTATTGACCTCTACTGTACAGGTGTTAATTTTTATTTCCTTTAGCGTTAGGATTATTCATTTCACTTTTGGTGTGAAAAAAACCTTTACATTTGCCAAAAATAGATTTTTTTTTTTGTTGTTATTAAAAAACAAACAAACAAGCAAGCCCAGCCCAGGTGAGAAACAAATGACGCAAAAGTATAGCATAACGCATTACTTTCCGTAAAAGTAACAAGTAATGCAATTAGTTGCTTTTTTAGGGAGAATTACTTTTAAAAGTAACTTTCCCAAACACTGGATATTTCTCAAAAATGTCTTTAAAATAAGTAATTGGCATTTATTAATTTGACCATGAACCACAAAAGCCTTACACATGGAGCACTGGACAAATATTTTACTTGGACTAGAAATATAGCCAAGTGACAGGTGAATTTGAGCAAAATGCAGCAAAATACCTTTGATATCAACAACAAAAATAAATGGGAAACATTGATCCTCCGTAAACTGAAAAGCACAATATACTATTCAAAACTTGAGGGTCGGTAAGATGTTATTTATTTATTTAGTGAAAGAAATTAGGTTGCCAGGACAACTCTTATTTAGAGATAACTCTTATTCTCTTAACTCTTATTCAACTCTTATTTGAGATCTTATTCAAAAGATTTCTATTGCAAATAAATGCTGTTTCTTTTTAACTTTATATTCGTCAAAGAACATGTAAGAAATGTTTCTTGAGCACCAAATCAACAAATTAAAAGGATTTCTGAAGGACACTTAAAACTGGAGTAAACTGGAGTAAAATTTTAGCTTTGCCATCACAGGAATAAATTACGTTTTTAAATATATTCAAATATAAAAGAGTTGTTTTAAATTGTGAAAATGTTTCACAATATTACTTTATTTTTATTCAATAAAAGCCAGCTTAGTTGTTTTAAATTGTAAAAATATGTCCCAATATTACTGTATTTTTATTAATTAAAATGGTTAGCATCAGTCTTTCTAGCAAGAGTCTTTTAAAAAACATTAAAAAAAAACTTTTTAATGGTATATTGTACTATTTGGACTATGCACAATTACATTGTATATTGCATTTTATTATTTTGACTTAACTGTTTTTAGAATAAAATAAAAAAAATTGCAGTACATATCTCAATACCTTCTGTCACTTTTTCAAGTGCCACATAAACAACATTTTACTGTGTATTTAGGATAATTTTTGTAAACTTCTGTGTTCAACAATCCAAACATACAGGCATTTCATAGACCTATTTAAAAATGGGCAAACAATATGGTGGATAGCAACAGCTGCTAAGGTAGGATTGGTCAAAAACATTTATTTAAGGCGGGGCTTAGCAAAGCATCAGCAGTGGCTTTCTTTCCCAGTCACGAAAAGCTTTGCGGGTTAAGAATAATAAATAAATGCAGTAGTTTTTCTTTTTCTAGCTTAACACAACCAAGGTCAAATACAGCTAGTACACTCCCACATGTAAAATCATGAGAATTGAGAATCGATATTAAAGGACCTTGAATGAAAGAATCAAAGTGATCAGTAGGTGTGCATGTGAATGAATGAGGTAACATTACTGTCCCGCACAAGCTCTAGAATGTGAATCCTGCCTTTAATAATGTACTGCACAAGACAAACATCATTATTCTCATCCCTGCTTTAAAGCTGTCTATTCACAAGATGCCATAATAAACAGCCAGTATCCTTATTATCAAGGGATATGCAAAACTCCACATTTCTAAGCAACAGCCATCTATAAAAAAGAGAAATTATTGCAATAGAATAAATAGACTTTTTGAATTGTAAATGTATATAATTCCTGAGGCTCATTTAAATGAGAAAAAATGAGATTGGAAGAGCAGCTTGAAATCATGTAACTGCTACACAGCTCATTCAGTTAGAGTCGGGGGCAATAAAATGAACTATATCATCAAACTGCATATTCATAAGAAAATAAAAGACATCTGCAGCATTAATGGTTTTGTTGTGTAGACGTGCTATCATTTTTTATGCGTTATGTTTGTCTAATATTTATTTATAAAGCATTTTGCAGACATCCATAGCAACTTACAAAAGTGCTTTATATTTATATAAGCTTTATATATTTTAAATAGTCTGTGTGTTAAAGTGATTAGGCGGCAAATACAACACAACATAGGCTGTCAAAATTGGAGTGAAGCAAATCTCATGAATCAAGATTGGTGTATTTGATTCTGAACAGCCTCTCATTCTTTGAACTTAATTTCCACGTGGCTTTTATTTTTGCCTCTAAACAAAGCACAATGTTAATTGAACCAAATGGGTTCATTTATGTGTTAGAAATGGGTCTGCAGAAGTCCCTGTTCTACACATCTCCCAGGGTCACTTTGCCAAGCGCAGCAGAAGACAGAGCCATTCATCACTATGAGCTAATGAGAGCAAGTTCGAAGTGCAATAAAGACACATAGTTAAAGTTTACACCCTTGCAGAAGCACTGAAATGGTGCCCAACGCAGGGCCAAAAGGTGCTGTGTCAGGACACAATTACTCCAGGTCAAAGAAAAACCATTTTGTCCTGTTCCCTTCAAGCGAGGTTAAAGGGATATTTCACACAAAAGTCCTGTCATCCTCATGCTGTCCCAAACCTGTACGACTTTCTTTCTTCTGTAGAATACAAAAGGTGATTTTTTAAAGAAATCCTGGCCTGAATGAGGATTTAAAGGTGCAGTAAGCAATTTCTGAGAAACACTGTTGATATTTGAAATCAACCTAAACAAACACACCCCTCTCTTCATTGCTCCGCCCCCACAATGCACGAACACGCAATGCAAGAGTGGATGTCTATTCTGAAGCGAAGCTAAATAAAACATAGATGACAAATGAAGAACAAGGAAGAACACAAAATTAACATACAGTACACAAGATTATATACAAGCAAGAGTTGGTTGTTAGTCGTCAGCAGCTCCAGACAAACAATGAACTCAAAACTGTCCTGTTACTACAGCTAACATTACAACAACAGCATATCTTGTTTCTGTGAAACAGCAAAACCAATGTTACTCACGTATGGAGAAGAAACAACACAACCTCTGCGTCTGTTTTCAGGTATTCCCGCTTCAGTCTCTCCAGCGCTGGAAAGCTTTTCTAATATTAAACTGTGTCCTAAAGCTTTTGCCTGATCATAATTCTTCTTTTCCCTGTGATATTCCTCTGACCTTTTCTCTTTGGTAATGTCTCTCAGCCATCTCCCTTTCTACAGTCTTTCTTTAAATCTCCCTCTTGTTCTCTCTATCTCTCCTCCCCATGAGTGGACACGCCTCCTACTGCTGATTGGCTCACTCTCTCTCCTCCCCATCATGAGTGGACACGCCCCCTACTGCTGATTGGCTCACTCTCTCTCCCCCATCATGAGTGGACACACCCCCACTGCTGATTGGCTCACACTCTCTCCTCCCCCATCATGAGTGGACACGCCTCCTACTGCTGATTGGCTCACTCTCTCTCCCCCATCATGAGTGGACACGCCCCCTACTGCTGATTGGCTCTCTCTCTCCTCCCCCATCATGAGTGGACACGCCCCCTATTGCTGATTGGCTACAAGTGTGTTGCACTGCTCAGCCCAATCCACTTTCAACAGTGTTTCTCAGAAATCACTTACTGCACCTTTAAGCTTGAAAATGACACAAAAGCTCCATAGTGGAGAAACAAACCAAAATTCAATGTGTTATAAAAAAACTTCTTTGGCCTCCTTTTGTAAGAAGTATCGTGAGCACATCAATTGTTTTTAGCCGGATGTTTTCAGTGAATCAATTGTTCCGATTCGCAAAACGTTTCTGAATGATTTGTTCGCTAATTTTACTGATCTGGTTCAACTCACTGAATCAAGGATTTGGTCGCAGTGATTAACAGCACACAGAGGACCAGATTTTCAGTGAATAGCATCTTAAAGTTTGTTCGCAGTCCTCATAAACTTTCATCATGGAAAAGAGTGGCCAAGCTATTCATCAAAATTTTACCTTTTGTGTTCCACAGAAGAAAGAATGAGAATTTTTGGGTGAACTTATCCTTCTACACATCCAAGGCAGGTAATGGCAGCACTAGCTGTCTAGCACACTAAGCTATCCGCAGTGGGGTCTTAAGATGCACAACTCCAGGTGGCGATTTATTCAGTAGAAGTTCAGAGGCGACCGGATTCACCCTAGTCTGCGCTCACTCACTCAAAGTTAAACCCAGGAGACAAATAAACCTGCCGCAACCCCTGCCGGTTTTAAACTTGTTGTATATCGCCAAGAATTGAGTGACTTTGGTCCTCGCAGGGCTGTGAGATATGACTGATCTTTGGTAGCTGTTCAGCATTCGTTTGTAATGATAAATCCCCCCCCACCCCTCCCTCCTGCTGCCTATTGAAAGTCAGGATAGAACATTGGCTTTGAATTGATGTTGCTTGGGCTCCAAATCTCAAAGCAGAATGACATGCTGGGGATGTTTCTGTGATCCAGCATGAAATAAACACCAGTTTGCAACTCCTCAATTTGACCGCATGGGAATGTCATATGGCGGTAATATAATATATATATATTGGATGATATATACATTGAATGCCCAACACAATATTCCCTAAATATTCAGTGGCTACAGAAAATGCATTCTAAAAGCTTTTTCAGTAACGTTAATTTATTTAAGCATCATGAAGATGTCAGTGTCTATGTAGAAAACAATATTTTTCCAAAGCTTATGATTCATAAGAATAAAAAAAATGGTTTTAAGTGATGCACCAGTAATGGCGTTATGGGTCATTGAAAGAAATGAGGCCGCAGCAGTAAAAAACATCAAGTACTAAATTGTTTAACTTATTACCTGTAATGTGTTTTAAACATATAAATGATTATATGTTTATAAACTTATCCCATCTTTTGTTTTAAACTAGATTTGTATATTTGCTTTGTGGTTGCTTAGAGTTTTCTGGTTGGTTACTAGGTGGTAACTTACTGGCACAAGTGTCCAATGTGTCCATCCAAGTTGCAAAAAAATTTAATATTGCAAAATACAATTTGCGAAAAAAGCAGCGTTTCCTTCCCATGTGTTCAAGAGCACAAAATCTTCAGGGGAACTTTGTGCAAAATGGAAATGGACGCTGTAGCTACTGTGCCTCTTTATTAAATGTGATAAATGACTTGCAGACTAAGTGCCTTAACAAAAAAAGAGATGGAGAAATCTTAAAGGGAAATTTTATTAATGTCATTAATTACTCACCCTCATGTCGTTTCAAACCCATAAGCCATTCGTCCATCTTCAGAATACAAATGAACATATTTTAAATGAAATCTGAGCCAGTTCTGTACTCTCCATTGACAGTCTACGCAACTACCACTTTCAAGCCCCAGAAAGTTAGTAAAGAAATCATTAAAATAATCCATGTGACTCCAGTGGTTTAATCTCAATTTTATGAAGCTACGCAAGTGCAAAATAAACATAATTTACCACTTTATATACAAAATATTAATCTCTGATGTGCATTGTGTCTTTACTACCTATTTTGGGGCTTGAAAGTGGTAGTTGCGTAGCTGTCAATAGGTGACAGAAATCTCTCAGATTTCATAAAAAAGATCTTCATTTGTGTTCCGAAGATGAACGAATGTCTTACACTTTTGGATAAGGGCGAGTAAATGATGACAACCCTTTAAGAAATCAGTCCTACAAGTTGAGTAGTACAAAACAGAATTACCCAGACCTGAACCTACCCATGATTCTAATGGGAAAAGCACATAAAAGTCATACAACATGTTAACGATTTCACTTTTTTTTTTTTTTTTCACATTTTGGAAGCTCTATTTTCATCTGGGTCTGATATGATATTTTATTATATATTATATTATGATATTCTGGTCTCTAGACATGGTCTGGGTAAGTCGGTGTGTGATTTTTTCCCCCCACAAAAATCAAAAAAATCAATAATAAGCCACAAGTCTTTTAAGTCTCCATAAGAAAACCATAAGTCTGATCCCTTAGAAAGCCAACCTTTCCTCAACAACCTACACCGTTTAACACATAATTTATGTAGCACTACAGCGCGATGCTTACGGTTCATGTACTTCAGTGTGGTTTGTAATTGCGTGTTCCAATATCTAAATTGAATGGTATCAAGTGAAAAATGAAATGACTGCCTGCTCCAGCTGAGATGCACACAACTGTATTTAGTGAATTGTGGGAAGTAACGAGTCAATGCGTCTTATATTAACACGCCGACCCATAATTGGCTAATTATAGCGGTCGTTCCACTGGCGTCTTTTCACGCCGTCCTCTCCTCCTCCTCCTCCTCCAGATCCCAACGCTCTGACGCAACACGGTCCCGACCACGCTCTCATCGGCGGAGTGGTGGCCGTGGTGGTCTTCATCACCCTGTGCTTCATCATCGTCCTGGGCCGATATCTGGCCAGGCACAAAGGTACGGCTTCCCTCCCCTCTCTCTCGCCCCCCCACCCCCCGACCTATAGTGTGCAAAATGCTTCAACATGTCCACTGTTGTACCTTATGTGTCTATGTGACCTATGTGGGACTGTGTGGACAGGAACATACTTAACCAATGAGGCCAAAGGAGCGGAGGACGCCCCTGACGCAGACACTGCCATCATCAATGCGGAGGGGAACCACGCACATGCAGAGGAAAAGAAAGAGTACTTCATTTAGCACCTCTGTTTTTTTTCTGTTCAGTATTGTCACGGCAACACTGCGAGCCAGCAGAGGAGGCGTTATAGCGCTCCGCTCCCTAACAGCACTAGTCTGGTCTGGCTTTGTCTCTGTTTGCGAAAACCTCTTTAAGGCCAAATTCGACACGCCACCTGCTGAAAAAGAATGTTGCCTCTTTTTAAACGATTCATAATCGTCAAAAAAAAAAAAAAAAAAAAAATTATAAAATCAGTTGAGTTTGTAACTGTAACACCAGGTCCATTTAGGCCAAGAAACCCTATCCCACCCCTCCAAAATGACCCCCGTTTGATTTGCAAAGTGCCAAAATATACAGACATGTGCTTGTCATGTTTGTTGCTGTGTTTATTCATTTAATTTCCCAGTGAATGCTGATTTCTCAACCACCCTCACTGTGCCTGTTATATACCTTTTTACAGATATTACCAGGGAGCGGCAAGAAATGTGGTTCATCTCAAGTCGGAAAACCTTGGCTTTGCCAATAATTACGCTTTAAGACAAGAATATGTGAGATGTATAATGTAAATATCATGTACTGTCTTTGTTTTTTTTTGTGTGTGTGTGAGTGTGTTGTTTTCCATTGTGAAAGTGGGTGTTTTTTTTGGAAGTACGCCCTGTAATAAAGAATATACCCAAGAGACACGGACAATTATGTAACATACGGAAACCCGAAACAAGCCGGCAGATTGAAAATGGCAGGAAGTCGATGAAGCACAAATGAGAATTGGTGTGTAGCCATTAGAAGCGAGATTATTTTCTATTTCCATCATACCTGTCTGTATATTCTTGCACTGTTAATATTTCCCCCCCAAGCGTTTATTTCAAACCTGAAAATGTACCAAACATAAGCACAAAGTCATTGTAAAATGTCATTGGTTTAGACAGTCTCAGGATGAAAAGAAGAGCCTAATTGAATTTGTATTTTATCACTCGAGTGAATGAATTTTTGTTCTCGCTTTGTGAATTGACCTAAACAGCCATTTGTTTGACGTTTGAAGGGAAGTTCGCCATTGTTTCATTTTGTTTTGCTGACCGAACCTTGTTAATATTGCTGTATATTACTTTGCTAAAGTGATTATTGGTGGAATATTGTTAAACTATAGGATCCCATATATATATATATATATGAGAAAACAAATGTCAAAATATCTATTTCGAGTGTCCCATACATTTAGTTCATATAAGTGAAGAAAATATTTGTTTGTTAGTTTGTTTTGTCCCAACCCAGGGAATGTATATAATGTGTATACTTATGCATTTGGTAAGCTGTTTATTTAATTGAATTTGAAATCTTTATTGCTCTGTTTAATTCTACATGTGTGCAGTTTCATTTTAGCCTCTCTACACTAAGTATGTCCCCATCGATACTTGTCATTAATACTAATTTATTGGGTAAATCTGATGGACAAACACAATACATTATTATTAGTGCTTTTTATAAGCTTGTGAACAGATAGGACCGTTTGTCAGAACAACAATCACCATTATTGCCTTTGTGTTTGCAACAAAACATACAACCACACATTGAAGCTCTGGAGAAAGCGTAACCTTCAATGTACGTTTTTATGAAACATGTTTCCAGTGTTCATACTTTATTTCACTCTTTATAACATCAACTAGAACTGAGACATTTTTCTAAGAACTTTTTATTTGCCCTATTGTTTTTTGCTGTATGGGAAAATGTGTGAGGTTGCTTTTACATTAAATATTCAACTTTTTCAAACTATGCCTCTGTAAAAAACAAAACAAAAAAAAAAACCTCAGAGTACTGAGTAAAATATGCACAAACTCAGATTTGTGTTTTCTTCTTCATGCAACACACAAGTGAACACAGAACAGATAATCTTACACACACGCACACATATATAGGTCATATTTGTAAATGTATTTAACTTTGAAATGTATTGACAATGTTAGATAGATTAAATACATTTTTTACATTTTATACAATTATGTATATATATATATATAAATTTAAACCGTTACTATATACAGGTAGTAAACATAGCCATTTAAGTGAAATTATTGAACTTAAATATACGAGCTTGATAAAAAAAATTATCATTCTAGAAGAAATGGCACTTAGAGGCTTTTACATCTGAACTCTTCATATATATATATATATATATATATATATATATATATAGGGTGATATCAGGTAAAATGGGCCATCAGGTAAAATGGGCCATTTAAGGTTTGGGGGTCCCAGCCCCTCTGGAATTTAGAGCCAATGACTGCAAAGGATTTCAAACTGTTGTCATGACTGTATTTGACAAGTAACAGGTGATTTAATTGGTTTATGGTTGCTGTGGTGGGCGGGGCAGTTATTCAAATCAAGACTGCACCAGAAAGCTGCATGGTAAGTAGCCTGGCATACCAAATCTAACTAAAATATTATAAGGACGATAAATCTATAAAAAAACAAACATGCACATAAAAAAACTATGCATAATATCTGTCTTGATGGCATCAATCAGAAATAATACTGTTAGTTTGGTATATGAATATATTTTTTGAAAACATTATGTTTTTCTTGGCGGCCCAATTTACCTTAACCCACTGAGGTAAAATGGGCCGCATGGTTTCAGCTAAAATGGGCCATCATCTGTGTCACTCACAAACACACACAAACATGTGATTGAGTGCATGTGTGTGAGTGTGTGTGTGAGGGTGTGTCTGTGTAACTAAATAACTATATTTAATTAAATAATAAGTATTATAATAGTCACATGTTTCCATTAATGTCCCATAATTTTATATATATATATATATATATATATATAATATATATATACACACACACACATATTGATACATCATCCTTTGCTAAACTCATCTTTAAATATGTTACAATTTAACAGCTAATGCTCACTGTTTTCGTGGCATCTTTCTACATCTTCTTACCCTGCTTAATGCATCTAAGGTATATATTTACATAGATATATGTAAAGCAACCCCAAAATGTATATTTTTAATTAAATAGTTATATAGTTACACACACACACACACACACACCACTGACATCAGTACTGATCTATGCTGTTCCAAAATTGACTTTTTTAATTGCACATTTGAATATGTGGGTTTGCACCCAAAATGTTTTTTTTTTTTTAATGGCACATATGAATATGTTTGTTTAATGCATTTTAAATGTTATGTGGCTATGAACACAATTGTGTTTTAAAATTAAAATTGATGATACATTACTATTTCCCTTTGCAGTTTGACTGGCCCATTTTACCTGAAACAGCTGCCCATTTTACCTGAAACTGCTCATGCAAAAAAAGTTGGCACAGCTGATGTTTCAAGAACTGTAGGGCCTAAATAATTATATTTTATTACATAATTTCAACACAAAATGATCAAAAACAGTCATTATTAATCATAAAAACACATGGAAAAGGCATATATGGTATTGTATTATTGTCCCAAACCATTTCCCAAAAAAATAGTCGATCTCCGAATGCAACGTAACAGGGAGGAGAGTTAGTTCCATATAAATTCACGGATAATTTTTTGTTTTGTCATTGGTGAAAATCAGTATTGACCTTGTATTTGAAAAAGGATCCTCACAAAAGAAACAATACTAAAATTCAGAGTCAGTTCATTCGCATTCGGAGATCGACTATTTTTGACTGACAAAATGCCGACGGACGGAAACAACAACAGCTACAGTGAGTTGTTCAAAACCTTTCTTTTTAGTAAACTCTGTGTACACAAACAATGTTCTCAATGCTGGAGTTCATGTAGAGCCCCTGGTGATACTTCGAGCAAAGTTTCTTGTTGTGGCGAGCCTTCTTAGAGTTTTAAAAATAGCGATTTTTGATGCTATCATAGAAGTGCCCCAAGCACTCCCATTCAAAAGGCAATTTGACCGAAAACGAAAATACGGTCAATCTTAAAAGTGGTGTTTCCATCCTAATTATGCTTTTAAACGAAAGTTTGGCTTGGGTAGATTCACAAAAAAGACCCTAGGTTGCATTTTGGCGAGAGTTACGCTTTAATATATGAAGTTAAATGCAATTATAAATATGAATAATATATATATATATATATATAGGCTATGCTAATTTGAATAAAATTATACATATTAAATAAAAATTAGAATAAATAAAAAATAATTTTATATATATATATATATATATATATATATATATATATATATATCACAAAATAATACATAATAAAACTTAATTTAGTTTTTTATTTAGATCTATTTATATAAATTATATGCAGTCTTATTTTTGCATTATAATTAGCAGGTTAATATGTAAATCAGGTCCTTGAGCTGGAATGATGGAATAATCTTTAATAATCACTGAAGTGGTCTTGTATTGTGAATTTCATGGCTACATGCTGCCATCAAGAGCCTGAAGCTCTCAGCGCACGAGTACGCGGCCATACTTCTTTTCTCAAAGCTTTGTTTATTGTCTCCAACTTAAAGTGGCTTTCTGTTGAAACTTTCAAATCCTTCCCTTCTTCCCACTCTACCATCATGGCTACAGTTTTACATAATCCATAGTGCGAGTTCGAGTTGCCAGAAAAATTACAGGAAAGGATTTGAGGGAGATCAAAACATTTCGGAAGGAGCAATGCAGTGTGTACAGCCTTAAATCTAGACTGAGGCTTAACACAATAACCAACACAAAACCATTACATTTCTCTGCGCTCACAAAGATTGTATGCTGTATGTTTAAATGTTAGATAATGCTGGTGGGTCAACTTCAATTGATGGAATTAGCCAATGAAACGGAATAGGCATTACAACTCAAACTGATCTATTTTCAAATGGGCTTTTACATCTATGAACCAGTTTGGAGTTGATGATCATTCAGGCGCTCAGAGGGCTCTGGGCCAATTAAAAAATGAAGCTAAATCCCACTGATTATAAACAGACCATGAGCTATTGTAGTTGTTGATTATGTTTAGTAGTAGTATTACAACCACCACTACTACTAATTTCATTATATCATTATATCATCATTATAATCATTATAATCCTAAAAATAATGGTTATCTTTCCTGGTTTTGTCAAAGGAATGAGTCTGCATTTAGCTATAGTAGTTATTGTTAGTTATAAATAGGCATACAGTATATCTCAGTAACCATGAGGATTTGATTTAGAGGTTCAATAAGAAAAAAATATATTTTCTCTATAGGAGTTGTTTTGTATGTTAGTTTCAAACATCTATTCAAAGATTCCAATCATTTTTATACATTTTATTAACCAAGCTAAAATTGCTGAAACCTGCCATCTGCGTAACATCCCAAGAGGCTTAATTATTAGGATTGATATTTTCCCAGTGCAGTGAACATGGAATATTTTTTTGGCTTGTTACCAATTTGCTGTTCGGCTGTAATTTGAGATTTCAAAGCAGCGGTGAGGCCAGAAATCTCAGAGTGGGTGGATCTTTGTGAAACAGGAAGGACTTCTATTCTGTGCCTCTATCCAATGATGTTATTTACAGTTATATCAATGTTTTTGAACGAAAGAACAATCCCAGTTAAGGTGACAAGTTCAGACATCTTCAGATATTTACTAATGAATTATAAACAAAAAAGAATAGGCCTACTCCGTAATTCATATAACTGAGTCGAAGACATGATACAATAAAAGGAATGAAATGCCACTTATATAGGACTCGCTAAATCTGTTCATTTACAAGAACCATCAGGACGAACCAATTCTGTATAATGAATCGAACTTTCCAAAGGTATGAGAGAATGAGGGCTGTTTAAAGACACCATGAAATCAAAATGGACAGTTCTTGTTCCTTTATTATAAATGATTTATATGTGCACACATCATTATTTTCTTATCCATGTGCCCTCGTAATCTTCAATCAAAATAACTCCCCCCTCCCTCTTGCAGCGACTTCTCTTCTCTGATGATGTGTTTACTGGCGAGAGGGCGGGGCAACCTGTCACTCACATGAGATCGACCAATAGCAAACCAAAACCACCCAATCAATTCCCCATGGACAAAATCAAGTCCCATCCTAAGTTTTTTCTTGTTTGAGAAGCTTTTTCCCTTGCATATACATCACAATAGAGAAGAAAATACTTTCACAACTTAAGTTTCATGCCGAATCGGATTCACCAGTGCTTTATTACGAGAGATAATAATACCTCCGCTCGCTCGGCAGTAGGGCTGTCACTTTACGTTCGAAAATCGATTGCACAATCGATCGGACCAACCAACATAAGTTTCGAAAACGAAAATAGGGAATCGATTTTAACGGCCTTCTCTCGGAGCGCGTCCAGCTCGTCACGATATGCCCGCAGTGAACGCGCGTAACACAGCAACTGCAGGCTCTGACAAACACGCATAGCAGCAAATTATCCTTCTGGATAATGTGTCTCTTTTTACTACAAAAATGTGAATTCTGCCGGTATTCAGACAGTCGCATGCATATAGAGATACAGATTCGGGCTACGGTCTACAATCGCCTACGTAGGTGACATTTGTTTGACATTTCTAATCATAAACACAGCCATGTTGAAACCTGTAGTAATGTTTTTCATTGATGTTATGGCAATCCACTCTGCTTATTGATTTTCGAGAATGTTGCACTCCTGTTTGTCATTGTGCACTAAACTTCACGCCAATAAATCATCAGAAATATTGCTGACTTGTGCGCGTCTCAATCGCTGCGCGCCCTTATTTTTTCCGTTCGTCCTAATGCCTGTTAGTTGTCCGTGGATTTGCCTATATTTGGCGTTTAAAATGGAAACGTCTTTAGACGTGGAAAATCGATTTTACAATCGAATCAATGAACACTTATGTCTCAAAAATCGAACAGGATTTTTTCACAAAAGTGACAGCCCTACTCGGCAGCGCGATCAATTCGCTTTACTGCTAATCATTCCGCATGCTGTAGAAATAGTGGCCGTGAGTCTACAGGCACAAAACAAAATGATTACATATATATTTTATAATACAAACTATTCACTTACGAGCCAAAACATCACTACCTCTCAGGTGAAGCTAATTTCATTGATTATCTCCTAACAAGGCCACACGTCAAGGTCTGGTCAGATTAGATGGTTAGCGAACAATCTTTTTTTGTTGTGGAAAACTTGAGGGTTTGTAGGAGAAATGGGCATGAAATAAAGATCTGAGGGACTTTGACAATGACAGAATTTTTATTCCTCAGATGACGGGGTCAGAGTATCTCTAAAACGGCAAGGCTTTGTGTGTCGCTCCCGGTCTGCAGTGGTGAGAATTTACAAACAGTGATCAGAGGAGGGACACACAAAAACACCGGCGCCTGTTGGACGCCTAAGGCTTCTCGATGCGCAAGGGCAATGGAGGCTATCCAGTCGGGACCAAACTGACAGAAAGCCTTCTGTGGCTCAAGTCACACTAAATTTGTGACACATATGGGAGGAATGTGTCACAACACATAGTGCAGCGCACCCTGATGCATATGGGGCTGACCGTTCAGAGTGCCTATGATGACCCCTGGACCGTCAAAAGCGTCTACAATGGTTACATGAGCTTCTGAACAGGACCTTAGAAGAATGGAAGAAGATCGCCTGGTCCAATGAGTCACAATTTCTTTTACATCACATGGACGGCCATGTGCTTGTGCATTATTAACTTGGGGAAGTGATGACACTACATTGCACAGTGGGATGATGATAAGCCGGTGGAGGGAGTGTGATGATCTGGTCAATGTTCTGCTGGGAAACCCTGGGTTCGGCCATTCATGAGGACATAAATTTGACACGTGCCACCTACCTAAACATTGTTGCAGAGCAGGTACAGCCCCTCATGACAATGGTGTTACTAGTGGAAGTGGCTCTTTCAGCCGGATAAAGCTCCTGCCACACTGCACACATTCTTCAGGAATGGTTTGAGGAACATGATAAAGAGTTCAAGGTGTTGCGCTGGCCTCCAAATTCCCCAGATCTCAATCCAGTTAAGCCTCTGTGGGATGTGCTGGACCAACAAGATCAATCCACGGCGGCTCCACCTCTCAACATACGGGACTTGAAGGATCTGCTGCTAATGTCTTGGTGCCAGATACGGACACAGGACACCTTCAGGGGTCTTGTAGAGGCCATTCCTCTGCGGGTCGGCGCTGTTTTGGCAGCACGAGGAGGACCAACAGCACATTAGGCAGGTGGTCAGAATGTTTTTGCTCATACACAACATGTATTTTGTGGCTTTTGATGTTGTTTTGTTTATACACCATTTGCATATTGTGGCAGCTTTCATTAGGTGGACCAATCATCAATAACCCTTTATGCCACTGTTTCAAAGCAACACAATCATTGGATGGAGAGAAAAATGATTTTAAAACTAATCCAATAACAAATTGAAACAACAACAACAGCCTATATCAACCAGCACTTCTATATCAGCATTTCATTTTTCATTGCATTGCATAAATATGCGGCTGTGGTTTCATCAATGATTAAATGCGGAGTATCCCTTGCTGTCACTGTATGGCATGTTGGCTACACCACTGGAATATTTCTAAGCACTCACCTCATTAAAGACCTTTGAGAGGAAAACAAAACCAAATAAATTTGGAGATCTTTAGTATGCATGGAGGAGGTAAACAAATGGGATCACCTTGAAAGGACAATTAAGAACTAAGCTAAGAACCTGTCGGGCCACACAGAGTAATTACAACTTAAAAGATAAATGATTGAGTTTTTAATGGTGTTCTGAATCTAGTTAGTTTCAACAAAACAAGGTAAGATCAATACACTCACGGAAGACCACAAACGTAGCCAATTGGCAAAGTTTAGCTTTAGAATGACGGAGTCTGACTGGCACGGCGACCTTGAGCAGATGGACCAACAGAAAATGGGTTGTTCTACTGATTAAAACCAATGTTCCCAAGACATGGAAGATTATTTAAATTCAGTGCAGGAGGGCAAACCAAACACAACTTTATCTTTATCTTAATAGGGAGCTTTAACACAAATTCACTAAGACAAGGTTGCTCAAGATGGAGATTTATCTTCCTGCAAAGGACAAAATTGATTTTTAACGTTTGGCTCTTTCCAGCAAGCTAGAGACTCCAACCCGATTTCGTGCAAAAACGTACTCTTTTACAAGGTGGCAAATTCGTACGCATTTCTATGATTGATTTGTATGAAAACATGTAAGATGTATAACTTAACAGTATGATTTTTAGGGAAAAAGCATGAAGGTTCACCCCTAAAACTAACTCACTGGGCCGTAAGCAGATCATATAAAAAAAGCAAAATTGAGATTATAACTATTCAAACGAATTTTAGTAGTGGAAACAGAATAGTTAGGTAAAGTTGTTGGAGATTCATATGTCTGTGATGTGGTCCAGGTGAACGCACCTAGACTCTAATACCACTTGTTGGTGCCAAAAAGCCTGGCTCTGTCAGTGGCAGAGAGAAAGGTAGCAACATCTCTGGTCTTCCCATGTTGCTTATTGCTTATTGGATGACAGTATTTAAAACCACGCAGCCTAGGGTTAGGCCTACTTGTGTGAATGTGCTATACATGATTATTCTGACCTCTTGTGGTGAAGTAACTCAACTGCTGACAACCACTGGACTCCATCACATCTTGAGAAATGTTCCCATTTTGGATTTTTATTGTGAATTTGGTCGACTCTTTTAAAACATAAGCATTTATTATGTCAAAACTGGGTCACTATTGCACAATTTCTCTTCTTCGGAAACCGATCATTTAAAACAGGGCTCAGAGGAAAACATTAACAGAGAGGATGGTGAAATCAGTGTGTTTACGAAACCTTACCGTGATCTCACTCAATTATATGCATCAGCATTCACCTCTTCATTACGGACCCTTTCTAAAAGCCAAGCTATTCTTTGCCTTAGACTGACTGTGATAACATGTACAGCCATTTCATGCATTACATTTTAAAAAGGTTGATTTATTGGTTCAGTCTCTGTTAGCACATTACTTTTAGCAAGCACCACTGCAATTTGCACATTTAGTGAAAAAAATTTGTATTGACATTTTATTTGCTGTTATTTGTTAAATATGAATCAAATAGTGAATTATACAGTGCATTCTAGGCTTACATGACAGTATTTTGGTTACAGGGTTAAAACAAATAAAAAGCACAAAAAATAGAACATTTCATTGACGCTACAATGGCAAAATGAACAAGTTGTATTTTTAGACTAATCCAAGCATTAAAGTCAACATGAAACGGCATTCACATCCATTTTACTTCCATAATGTGAAGTACAGTTAAACAAAAAGTAGGCCAGAAATTGATTTTATCCTCAGTACATGAAAAGTGAACGTTCTGTACCACAACGAGAGTTAACAATGCCTGAATCTCTACTTGTGATCCGACAGCCAATAGGCTGCACGACCTAGATGACATCAGCTGAAAAGGGTATTACACGTTAATGAAATATTGCAATACAAACTTTTCATTGAAGTAATGTGGAATGAAGAATCATCATGCACAATAAGACCATAAACATGTATTAAAGTAAATAGGATTAATTATGATTTTATGTTGGCCTTTTCCAAACTCAGTCCACTTTAGCAAGCAAAAAGTGAACAGTATCTAAAAAATTTTTTTTTTTTTTTTTTTGCCTTACCTTAGAGAGACTATGGATTCTATGTAGTTTTCACTAATCCTACATGATATGCATGAAAAGGTACATGGCAGTTATTTAAAATGTTATTATATCTATGACATGTGCATATACGGATACTTAAAAAACACAGATGCATATTTAATATAGAATTTTCATGCCGATAATGATAAAGACGTATTAGGCTAGACTGGAATGTACTTGTATGCTCTACATCGCATAACAAAATCATAAACCATTAACATAATAAAGATAATTACTATGATTGTCCATAGTGGCAGTGTAAGTGAAATAAATGCTAGCACTGGAAATTAATCCATGAGTCATTCCCGTTATATAGTACATTTTCAAGTCTCCATTATACAAATACTGTCCATAAGTCTATATTTGGATAAAACTGAAGTCATATTAGTTTGTTTTCTTTAATCACAATATTACAATTAATGCCCTAAAAATTAATTAAGAAATTGTCCAGATGTTTTGCAAAATGAAAAATTTGGGGATGTTGTTTTAACTGTTAATCTTAGATACTATATTTCCTGTGTCCTTAATATCACTTTCCACCCTGTTAGTCTTTTGAAAAATCCTTTAAAAAAAAAAAAAAAAGCCTGTTCCTTAATGACATTATTGTCCAGGAAGTGACATCATTTTGGGTGGGAAAACAACAGCATAAACGTGAAAGTATTAGCAGCTCATTGGATAAATTAATTGATGTATTGTGCTTTAGCTGTCTGTCTTACTTTTCCATCCTGTTGGACAAAAAGAAAATGGTATGACTGAATCAAAATATCAAAAGATGGTTTAAAAAGTTCATTATCAATCCATAATAAAACAAACCATGTATTTCAACCCTGTTATGTTCCATTCTGTAATTCATCCTTTGCCATTGTGTAAATAATAAAAAGTTTATGCATATAAGCTTCAGCAGAGCCTATTTCTGAAATACTTTAAATTACAACACAAGGGTGTATTCATTTTTAAAGATTAAGAATTCAAAATGTTCAAAAGTTAAAAATGTGTGGCGTAACAGGAATGACCCCTATGCAAGGAATGAAAGGCATAGTAGCATTTCCAAATGAAACTCCTGGTAATAGTGCAAATTTAGTCACATCCATACTTAGAAACATTACGAAAGTGCTCCTACTAAGAAAGTCATGCTCAAAAGTGTAACTGACGGCAGCAGAAAGGTAAGCTCCTGAGTAAAACTGAAATATCAGACCATTCCAAGCGGCTTTACTCTGTTGTACATCACGGAGCTGGATCTGTAACAGCGTTCTGAACGGTGTCTTGCAGGAAGGCAGCGGGCGACCTGAGTGCTACTGTGTCTCCTTCAGGACTAGTGTCTGGAAGAAAGGTGCTCGCAGGGACGTCCCGGTCTGGGCCAGCCAGGCTAGGAGAAGCCATGGGGGTCAGGAGGATGGAGGTGGGACAGTCGGAGGAGACGTACCTGGCCAGCGCTTGCAGCTCCTCGGACTGCGGCGAGGTGTCCGCACAGAGGTTCTGGCACAGGCCCGAGAGGTTCTGACGCACATCCTCCAGGCTGAGCTTCAGCTGGTTACGATCTTGCAGTAATTTCTCCTTCTCGCTCCTCTGGTAAACGTGGAAACAAAAAGAAGATCCATTTTAGGATTCTATTCAGTACTTCGCATTCCTTACGGTGCAAAAAACAATCATAACGCATGCTATTGATTTTCTTAATACGTGGAAAACTTTACATGTTCACAAAAACTGTGTTGATTGGTTTACTCAATCTCAATTTGAACAAAAGGGACAATAGAAGCAATATAATTGAACACGTTATGCCCATACACAATGTGGTAATGGAAGGGATTTTCAATTTAATTATTCTTGTTTCTAATGGATCCCAGAACAATTCTTGTCAAACTTTTGATGACAAAAACCTAACTCCTTAACCTACAGGTGAAACTTGAAAAAATTTGAATATCGTGCAAAAGTTCATTTATTTCAGTAATTCAACTTAAAAGGTGAAACTAATATATTATATAGAAAATTACAAGCAAAGTGAGATATTTCAAGCCTTTATTTGTTATAATTTTGATGATTATGGCTTACAGCTTATGAACATTTTCAAAAATTTCTGAGATTTTGAATTTGGGGTTTTCATAAGCTATAAGCCATAATCATCAAAATTATAACAAATAAAGGCTTGAAATATCTCACTTTGCATGTAATGAGTCTATATAATATATTAGTTTCACCTTTTAAGTTGAATTACTGAAATAAATGAACTTTTGCACGATATCCTAATTTTACAGGTTTTACCTGTATATACTAAACGCTGATAATAGTAAGTGATATTTTACTATTAAACTGTTCCCATAGTATAATTTATGCATATTTGTACATATTTAGTATACCAATGTATATTTTCTTAACATTTAAAATTTGTATTACTTTCCTGCATGTTCATTTTATTTATTTTTTTTACAATGAAAGTAACATCTATTATACGAAACTGTAACTTCATTTTCATTATCAAGGTGATTCCAGGCATCACCGCTTTTATAGTCATAGTTCAATATCACGATAATTGTTATTGTGAATTTTTTTGGTCCCAATGAGTGTGTAGTGAAAATCTGGTATCTAATCTGTAAATAAAGACAGAGAACAAATATAACAAAAATTCCTCAGATGCCATGTTTGTCAATAATTCGAAATTTCCGAACAAATTAATTAGCTGAAGTTATTACTCCACCACCTGTGTGACGTCATTAACAGCTCTTTATTGTTCCCCAACTGCGGTTCAAATGACGGACAGTTACTACTTGTTTTTCAGGAAAGAGTCTTGACAAGCTTGTTCATTCCTCCAACGAAGCATTATACTTAGTTATGCAGAGTTGCGTATGGGAAACGAGTCAACCTTGAACCCTAACAGATTCAAAGCCATTAATTTGAGAGTTCACTCTCATTTATCTCTATAAGTATCTCTCATTTATCATTCCTTTGTAAACGAGACTACAATGATCCTGCTGCATGTTGTTTGATTGCAAAAACAGTGGGACTCATTCACTAAGCTTGCGTATGAACATGTATGAATATGAATATTATGAAACCATGATTCATTAATAACTTTCATTCTAAAATTGATCCTATATTTACGAAAAAAAAATGTAAACAACAAAAAACACTCGCAAAAATCACACGCTTGGTGGCCTTATAAACATGTTAAGATAACATTTTAAACAGATATAAGTCTTAAATACACACACACACACACATACATACATACATGCATGCATGCATGCATACATACATATAAACATACATATATATATATATATATATATATATATATATATATATATATATATATATATATATATAATGTCTGTATAAAAGGTGTTTATTGTGTTTAAACTTGTTTTGAGGATGGCACTTTTGACATTTGCTCGAGGATCTTGTTGTGTGTGTACACACACGTCTTTATGCCCGGTACACACTGTACGATTTTGGGCTGTCCCACACAAAAGATGACCAATCATGGAAATTTCTGTGGTCGTGGCTCCTTAACGGTGGTTCATACGTCGTACAGTGAGAGAGGCTCAAAGACGGCCGTTGTCGTCTCACAGAGTGTTTGTTGCTACGACTTACATCTACTAACTAGCCAATAAAACTGCATCATGAAATAGCGTATTGATCAACGTCACATGGTGCTAAAACTTAAAACTATTTCCTCGAACTCCATTTACAAAATTGGCATGCCAAGTTGGCCTCTTTTCCCTAGCCATATTCTCCACTTTTGCTTCCTCCTATTTTTTCAGCGCTCATAAAAACCACAATTGCCAAAAGTGAGATTCATCTTGCTTATTCGTTTACCACTAGTGCATGCTGATGAAGTTTTACTCTTCTATACTAACTTGTGTCATAGCCCACGATTCAATGGGTGTCATCATCGTAGAGTCTACATGCATGTCGTACCCAAGTTTATCAGATCCATGTCGCTCAAATAACATTCACAAAATGTCGATATAAAAACAGATATACCAGTTTCTTGATGTCTCCCTCCAGCCAGTAGATACAGTCTAGCTTCCTCTTGCGACAGCGCTGTGCAGCCACACGGTTCTTACTGCGCCGTCTCACATCCTGAACAAACTCCAGCTGTTCCGGGGTCAGTTTCTCCCGTTTCAACATCTGCAGGAATGCCCTCCTGGTCATGCTGGAAATTTGCTCCACAGGGAATGGCAAATCCACCTGGGAAGAAAACCTTGATGTCAGAACTGCATTATGGAGGGGGTTCAGCCTAGAGGTTGGTTACATTTTTTTTTTTTAGTAGAGCCTGAAACTTTTATTTGAAGCATGTCAGGGAATCTCAACAGAATACAAAATATTGGTGAAGTTTGCAATTTGGCACCAAACTCCTGCTCTAACTTCATAAAGTTGTACAACCGTGAGTGCTAGCATGCTCACCTCCTGCACTGGTTCACTGCTACCACATTGCGCACAGTCTCCATCCGATTCACACTCAGAGTTTTCCCTGGAGTTAATTGGGGACATGCAAGAACTGTCTCCAGTGTCTTCATTGGACAGAGTGTGTCCCCCGGAGGTCTGTCTGTCAGTGGAGCTCAGGTCCCTCAGGAAGGGACAATCATCGGGCGCAGCTCCCAGATCCAGATGCTTCAACCAGTGGAAGTCCGAGCCGTTTCCAGCAGACGACTGGTCGATAGAGTCCAAAGGTAGAGGCTCATTTAACGTGGAGCTCAAATCCGGCCAAAAGCCCTTCGCGAGATGCTCAGCCACTTCCCTTTCCACTATGCTTCGTTCGGTGAAGCCATCTTTGGGGGACAGTTCAGAGAACGTTTGTTTGTTGGAATCAAAGACCTGGTTGTCGTCGGTACCAATGCTACTGATGTCTGGAGCGCTGGAAATCCCATCCAAAACCCCGCTTGACTCCACAGAATTCAGAGGACACAGTTGGCTGCAGTTGGCGGGCGGCATTAGAGACCCTTCGAGTTGGTCAAAGTGGCCATCGGTGATACTGGCTATGTTCAGGTCTTTATCAGTAGGTGGTTCACAACGTACCTCCATTGCTAGTTCCTTCTGGAATTGTTCCTCCATAGCTAAAATGTCCCCACCACAGCCAACCGAGTGCAGTTTCTCATCATTACTGGTGCTCGAAGTGGACAGGAAAGGACAAACTTCACCGGCCACCACAGAAGAGGAAGGCAACTGTGGGCCACAGTTCTGCAGGCAAAACTGGTCTTGGCCATCACCCATGTGGTATGACGAGCTTCTTGCGTACAGCGGGGATAAATCTAACTGCATTTCTTTGCCATTGGAGATCGGTGGACAATCTTTAGGACTTTCTGCAGTTGCAGGTACAGTCTGCATGACTGTTCCTGCATCCTGAGGTTCAAGATCTTCTCCAGTTTTAGGGTTTTGGTCACTAGGACTGCAGATGGCTTGGGATTTCTTACTGGATTCTTGGCTCTTGCTTTTCCCCTTCACTTTTTTTGAGGTTCCACCACCCTCAGAAAACTTTGGGACGAGGAATTCAAAGCAGGCTTTATCGAGGTTTTGAAATCCAAGAAATTCGGCGCATCTGTGGATCTCCAGGATGTTTTCTTTCGTGAAGTGAAGTTTTGCAGTGTAGGCAAACTGCAGAAGAGGCTCAAATCCCTCCACAGTGACCTTGGGAGATTAATGATCTAGTCATGATTACTGCATGAATAAATTATTTACAAATCGCATTATTGGGTTATAGCTGTAACATTGTTTGCTTAATTAATCTCAATATATAAGACGTAATTTGACAGCAATGCACTACAAACCATTTTCCAAGGAATAGTTCACGCAATAATGAACACTATGTCATAATTTGCTCACCCTCATGTCGTGCCAAACTCGTTTGACTTCCATCGTACACTCGAGGAAAAGTTAGTAAGACTTTTCCATATAATGAAATTAAATTAGGATATTTGGGATTATGAAAAGTAGCAACAAAAAAAATTGTCAGAAAGAAATGTAAAACTTTTAAACCATGTTCAAAGAAATTTAAATTGTGGTGTAAGCATCAACACGGTTTTATTTTATACAATGAAAAAAATATTATCATTAACAAATATCATGAATTATTAATTCATAAATTTTTTATTTTGGGGAGTCACATGACATTTTACAGCCTGCATTTTCATAAAAAGGTCAAATTATCTGATATTTTAAGAAACGTATTGATCTTGACACAGTTATGATAGTCAACAGAAGTCCTCTCTATGATATAATTTCCTGTTTTATATACACTTTTTCATGCACGTTGGTCGGACCGCATGACACTGATTTGTAGACAAATATTAATAAACAGTGAAACAGTTTTGTAAAAATATTTTTTCCGACAAATAATAATAATAAAATATAAAAAAAATTCTTCTTTATGATTTTAGGACAGTTGCATCAGTATTAAATGTTTTACTTTTTTGCCCCCCAAAAATATCACAATTAATTTTAATTCAGAAATGATAAACATGGTCATCATAGAAGTATGTATGTGTGAATTTTTAATGTATTTCTGGATAAATAATAGCCGTGCTAATAAATAATCACTAATCCTCATGGGTTCAATATTTATACATATGTAAATGAGTAAAGGATGACATAATTTTCACTTTGGTTTGAATTGGTTTTTTTTTTTTTTTGCTCTGATCATTTTTTTACAGGTTTTTATTTATATATGTATATGTATTTGTTAAAAATAACAACAAATCATTAAGAGAAGACAGCTTAACCATAGGTTTCTGAAAACCTCCAGCTTCAACCCATCCATCCACCATATCAAGCATTACCTCATCCGGTAAGCTGACAGTGAGGTTTGGTCGATTGTGGTTTGTCAGTCTGGTGTAAAAATAGTGGCTGCAGGAAGCCAGCACAGAAGAGTGTGCTCGAAAGCTCCTGCGCTCCACTTCAACAGTCACATCACACAAGAGCTCCTTCTGTCTCAGTTCCTCCAGCGAGCGAAGAACATGATGGCTGTGAACAGCGGACTGAAAGGTGAAAACAGAGGTCCGGGGGCCATCCACAGACATGACGCAGGGGTTTAGCTACAAAATAACAGATACATAGACGCAACTGTGTAACAAGGTGGAAATACAGAAAGAGATGCATCAAGTTACACTTGGGTGGAGTGATTTCAAGCTCAATGCATGGTGATGAGGGGCACATACAGTTATACAGATGCATTTACAAATATGGAATACAAAAAGTAAATATATATATATAATATATAAAGCCACCATAATCTTACTTTTCAATGTTTAAACATTTGAGTAAACAGAGTGACTGAGCATGACTCTGCAAAATAAGTATACATTAAAAGCATGTTTTCAGTTCCCGGCTAGACCAAAGATAGCTAATCTTTCTATATAAAATTATTTGTCTATATATGTGTGTCAATCATATAACGTTAGTTAACAGAATAGTTTTCTCTATTGTGAGTGTTAAGCAGCTGTGCAAACATTTGTTTATGAGCTGGTATAAATGCTCATTGCTTAACTATAATACCTGGAAGTTCCGACTTCCCAAAATGGCATAATCTTTAAGATGATAAAACAAAAATAGGAACCAGCCAGTGGTTTAAAATGTAACTGACATTGTTTAACCTGTCTTAACACACAATAATGTCTAAACGCAGAGCTTGTATGTATGTAAAGGAATATAAAACTGACCTGACATATCACTGGAGATCAGAAGCTGTCAAAAATCCCGCTCTGTCCATCGCTTTTCTAGTCTAAAAGTAAAAACGGATTAAAGTTTGACAGCGAACGAACGAGCTCCATAATACCTGTCATGTGACTGTACAGTGCGGCAGTGAGTGCGCGTCACACATCACGCACAGAACGTGCTGCGTCATGAATCCAATAACCACGCCCATCAATAACCACGCCCACTTATAGCATGTTGAAGCATAGATAGATAGATAGATAGATAGATAGATAGATAGATAGATAGATAGATAGATAACGTAGATAGATAACGTAGATAGATAGATAGATAGATAGATAGATAGATAGATAGATAGATAGATAGATAGATAGATAACGTAGATAGATAACGTAGATAGATAGATAGATAGATAGATAGATAGATAGATAGATAGATAGATAGATAGATAGATAGATAGATAGATTTATATTTAAATTATATTAAACAATTATGTGAAATAATAATAATTACAATATTTATACATATAATACAAATTATAATAAACAACAATAACAAGTATTATTATTATTATTATTATTATAATAATAACAAGTATTATTATTATTGTTGTTGTTGTTTATTTTTATTTTTATTATATACAGAGAACTGTTGCTAAATCAGCCAGTTAATGTTTGATTTTAATACAGGAGAGGAAAATCATAAATTTTGATGTTTATTTTATTATTATTATTATTATTATTTACAGTTGTTATTATTATAAACTGTTGCTAAGTCATATATTCAGGAGCTTGTCTATGATTATGTTCAGATAATGTTTGAACTTTTATTTTGAAATAGCAGAGATGATTCGCTTAATTTTCACTTGCTGTTTAAACTCACTGTAACACCTTTAGATACCTCTTGTAAATAATCAGACCACAGCTGTATTCATAAAAAAAAACTGATTTTAACGGTCTTAAATAGTAAAATATGATTTTAGAAATTCTAACGAATTTATTTATGTGTCGAAAGTGCTTCTGTAATATCAAAGTCCTGCTCACTGTCATTGGAAGGAGCATTTCAAAACCAACTGCATTGCTTTTCCGTTTGTTGGGGTTGTTTAATCTAGTTAGTTCAGTTATCGGTTGTTCTGGCTGTGAAGACTGAACTGAGTGTGGTTGTAGAGTCGCATGTTGACTGTCATCAGTAATGTCCGCGTACAGACCGCTGCTGTGTTTGCTCAGGCGCGGGACAGCAGCGCGTGTCTGTAGGACAGTCACCACCTGGTCACCTGTAGGAGCCGCTTTCAATGCTAAAGTCCACAGGAGACTAGAGCTCTTCCAACAAAATGTGGTACGCTCTGTATCTATGTCTAAGTTTAATTGCTGTTTGATTGACCTGTATGATCGTAAAGCACTAACTGTGTATGTGTGTGTGAGACAGGGGTTGTTTGGTGTCCCAGAGCTCGGCTCGGTTGAGGGTTTTGAGGTGGTCCAGGACAGAGCCCTGCAGGAGACAGAGCAGCTGGTGGAGAAAGCCTGCCTCTGCCCCCCTGGAGTCCAGACTGTGGAGATATTTGACAAACTGTCAGACAGCCTGTGCAGAGTGGCAGACATGGTAAACAAATGCTAATAATACAAATAAATAATAGAAGATGACAAATGAGAACTTTAGCATACTACTCTCCTCAGGTGAAATTTCTGTCACAATTAAAATGGAGATATTTTTGTGGAAACTGTGGTACTTTTTTTTCCCGGCACTGTTTGATGAATAGAAATTTCAAAAGAACAGCATTCATGTGAAATAGAAATCTTTTGTAACATTATTATAAATGTATGTAGTGTCACTTTTGATCAATTTATTGTATCCGTGCGGAATGAAAGTATTAATGTCTTTTTATTTTATTTTTATCTTTGAATGGTAGTGTATCACTGTTTTCACTGTTATGCAGTGAAAACTGTTTTCAAAATTCATAATAATAATAATAATAATAATAAATGTTTCTTGAGCAGCAAATCATCATGTTAGAATGATTTCGGAAGGATCATGTGACACTGAAGACTGGAGTAATGATGCTGAAATTTCAGCTTTGACATAACATGAATAAATTACATTTAGAATATAGTGGAATAAAAAATATTTATGTTTAAAAAATACATCTCATATTCATTTTTTTGTAGGCAGACTTTATTAAAGTGGCACATCCCGACCCGTCTTACCGTGAGGCTGCAGAGAGGACTTGTATAAGCATTGGCACTATGGTGGAGAGGTAGGCCTGGATTTATATCCACTTTATATATATATATATATATATATATATATATATATATATATACATACATTTCTCTTGACAGCGATATTTATGATTAATATTTTGTCCTACAGACTCAATACCAATGTTGAATTGTGTAAGAGCTTAAAGGACCTGTTGGATAACAAAGATATCTTTGCCAAACTGGACCCAGAAACAAGGTATAAATCAGATTTTCTGTTTTATTGTATGATAAATGTCCAAGCATGAAATTCCAATCAAATTGATCTTGTTTATTTCATTGATGCAAGTTTGTGGTGTTACTATATTTTCTTTGTTTAAAAAAAAGTACTTTGTAATATTTACTATATTGTTTTATTGATGCAGAAGAGTGGCTGAACTGTTCATGTTTGACTTCGAAATAAGTGGAATCCATCTGGATAAAAAAAAGGTTAGTTTTTTTTGTTGTTGTTGGTATTAGTTATACTTTTTTGACTCATCTCAGTTAGAGCTGCACAATTAATCATTAAAAAGATTGCGATCTCGATTCAAACACCCTGTGATCTTGTTCCTAAATGACAATGTTTGAGCCATGTCTATTAAGCCTTTGACTTGAATGACTAGATCTCAACGAACATTCAAATCTGCTTTTGCGCCGCCGCTGACTCAGAGAGAGCAGTTATCATGTATAGGAATGAAACAGCTTCAACAACACAGTATCATTATTTCTGTTTTACAATAATTCCGATGATCACTGAAGAACTGGGATAAAAGTTTATAGTTCGGATATAAACGCTGATGTCAAAATTTAGTAAATCACCTTTTGATAGTATCTTGACAAAATTAAGATTGAATCAATTACATTGTTACACCAGTAAGTGGCGACAAATGACTGTTAAAAGTTATTTGACATTGCATCATTCATTCAAGAGATTTGTTCAAAAACACTGATTCATCCAGTAAAGTCTTTTTGAGTGAGTCTTTGAATCATTCTGATTTTTAAAAATAATAATAATTCATTCAAATGAATTAAATATATGTTATTTTGTTCGGTTTAAACAAACAAAATTCTCAGTTTATGCAGTATTGTGCAGCTCTAATCTCACTTTACTGGACAGTAGGGTTGTTAAATGTATCGGTACAGGGTATATGCGGTACCCGCTGATTGACACTGCTGTCAAACGCTCTCGTTCGTGTTTGTTTGTCAAAGATTTCTATTTACAGCGTGTGTTTACAAGCGTTGAGCATTGTAGCCAATCACAATCATATCTGTTGAGCGCATGAACGAAATGGCCAATCAGAGCCACTTGTCAGCAAGAATCTGCTTAACACCGCTGAAAAGATTTTGTTTTGTTCAATCAATGCAAGTCACACACTAACACATCCTTTCACTATAACCAGCAAAGTGTAAACACAATGTCAAAAAGAGATTCATTGTACAATTAAGACCGAGACAGTGAGAGTGCAGAATTAAGTGTGCTTGCGCTTTAGAGATTGACAGACTTATTGATTATAAAGGGAGGCTCTCTTGCTTTCTGTTTATTACACATTCTGGATTGACAACCGTATTTAAATGCGCGATCGAATCGGAAACTGCGACGATTGATAGTGATAACCAATGGAGGAGACAATATTTTTTAAAGTAGGCTACTTAATTTGGTACAGAGAACTGCAAATTTTACTGGTATTGGTCAGGCTTGTGCACAATTCAGAATTGAATTGAGAGTGACTCCTTAATTCCAATTCAATTCTTGAATTTGAATTGAATTTGAATTGATGTCAAAAACAGGATCTAGAATTACCATTCGAATTTGAATTAAAGGAAGCAGAATTGCAATTCAATAAAAATTCAAAGAAATTCATATACATATTTTAAGTGAAGTGTTTAACAATGAAGCTTTACAGTATATGTCAGATATGACTGCATTATAAATGGTATTAGTTTGAACTACTTGTACAGATTACATTAAAAGGATATGTTTTCCCCGAGCAATGAATGTTAAAAGCAATGTTAAAAACAAAACTAATTAAACAACATTTAGGGGGTAATTTATTTCAAGAATTTGATCAATATCTATTTTAGAACAAAATGTATGCAGGGTTGAGGAGTAAATAGTTACATGAAATGAAATTTCTGTTATTAAATGACAAAATTAATGTAATTGTATTTAGTTGTATTACTGAGGTAAAATGTTTAATTCAATTCGAAATTGCTTTGCATTGATAAAGTTATCCAAATAAAGTAATCCAAACCACATTTATAATGGGTAACTAATAACAGTAAGCAACAACATTTCCAAAGTAACCTTCCTAACACTGAATGCATGCGAGACTCAACACATTCTTTCTGTTGTGTGACTGTGTGGAATTTCTTTGAATTGCCATGAATTTAATTCCACTTCCTGTCATTCCAATTCAAATTCAATTCAACGTCCTGTGGGGCAGAGTAAATTCAATTCAAATTCCAATTCATGAATTGAATGGAGGCCAATTCTGAAATTCTGAATTTTGCACATGCCTGGTATTGGTACCGGCTACTGAAGTTGTGGTACCGTGTCAACTATACTGGACAGTGGACAGTAAAATACATTTGTGTGTAAGACACTGCTCTGCATCTCTCAGATTACCTTTCCCTGTTCCACAGAGGAAAGAGGCTGTGAACTTGAATGTGAAGCTGCTGGATCTGAGCAACCAGTTTCTCATGAGCTGCCACATGCCCAACAGAATTGAGAAGAGAGCTCTTCCTGAACACATTCACCAGCACTTCAGTAAAGACGGAGAGCACGTTCAGATCAGCGGCCTGCATGCGGACGCACCTGATGATCTGGTACGTCACTTTCCTGAATTAGTACAAACTGTTTTGATGTTGTATACATGTTGATTGAAATAGTTACAAACTCTTTTTATATTGTCAGTTTTCCTTTAGACCCTCAGGTGTCTTTGTTGTGGTGTAACTAGTGTTTTTTTGTTGTTGTCTGTGCACATATTTTTCAGGTCAGGGAAGTTGCGTATAAAGTTTTCCTCTACCCGAACGCAAATGTGATGCACATACTTGAGGAACTGCTGGCCTGTAGAGATAAACTGGCTCGCTTGGTTGGTTATGAATCTTATGCGCACAGAGCATTAAAGGGAACCATGGCCAAAAGCCCAGGTAGAAGACATATATATAAAATATATTTCCTTTAAACTTGGAAGTGTGTCATTTCTGTACCACTAGCTGAACCAATTAGAACTGCAAGAATAATGATTATTTCTAACTCAAACTTCATTTTTATTTTTTTAATAAATAATAGAATAGTTAATATTAAATTATGTTTAATATTATTTATATTATTGGAATATAAGTTTATGACACGGTCTGTTTCTCTACAGAGGCAGTTATGAGCTTCTTACAGCAGATCACAGACAAGCTCTCAGACAGGTAGAGTTTGTTCTCTTCAAAATTTGTCAGTTGCATTAAGCCACAGATGCATAATAATAAATTTATTATGTCCAAAAGTTACTGTCTGATTTTTTTGAAGAAAGATTAAACCTAATTTATCTATTACAGTTTTGTCGTTGTATTTGCAAGCTGGTGCCACTAGGTGTCAATGTCAACAACATTATAGGAACAACATAATAATAAAGACACTACGTTGTATTGTATTGGTTGCATGCATGTGTATTGAAACATATTTTTAATTTGTATATGCATGTATAGTATATCATTTTTGGTTACACTTTATTTTAAGGTGTCATTGTTACAGTGTAATTATATATTTAAGTACCGAGTAATATTAGGCAACTACAAGTACTTACTATAGGGTTAGGGTAGGATTAGAATTTGGTTGCATGTAATTATGCATAATTTACTGTTATTACTATGGTAAATGCATGCGTAACAAGGACACTGTAAAATAAAGTGTTAGCTAACTTTTATAATGTAAAATCTAATATAAAATATATTTCTGTAAACTTTAGGACTGAAAGGGATTTTGAAATGATGAGGGATATGAAGACAAAACTCAACCCCAAAAATTCTGTAAGCACTGCTCAATTTTCTCTGATATTTGGATTTCCCTATCATCTGCTATCATATTGTATCATCTTGTAAAATTTTTGAAATGTACAACTTTACAAACTTAATAGTAGCTGCAAGTTTGTTTAAGTGAGAAATAGTTCATTGTTCTATGCAAGAATTAAAACTGAATGAAATCTTCCTTTGTAGGAAGTAATGCCATGGGACCATCCGTACTTCAGTGGTGTGATACGTGCAGAAAGGTAAGAGACCTGAGCTTAAGGTGGGATTTAATTTTCTTACATCTAAGAATTTCCTCCTAAAATAATACACTATTGTCAAACATTCAAATATTTTAGTCAAAAACATTCTCTTTTGTCAAACTTTGACCTCAGATGACACACAAAACCTAACAAATATACAGACTACTTTTCTGAAAACTAGTGAGGTCAATTTAAAACAGTGTTACAGAAACCTTTTATTGGGAATACTTTTCCAGATCATCGTCCATTACAGTATACAGCGTAAATGAAAGAGTGCAGGTACAGTAAAACACAACAATGAGCTTTAGGGAAAGTGACACTACAGTAAAGTGATGATGAAAGGCACTAGAAAAGCCAAATACCAATGAATTGATTGTGAACTCAATATGCAACACAATACAGTATACTGTCAATTACAGTACAGTAAAAGAAAATCAGCATCCTCTGCACATTCGGCCAAATTTCTTTACAGTATAGAGTACTACAGCAGTTTCGTGGTGTTCTGACAAAAGACTTTCTTTAGGCAGTCATTTCTCAGTTACAGAAATACTGTAAATGTAAAAAAAATAATAATAATTGGGCTACAAATAAATTTGAGTTTGAGGGTGTACAACGTGCTGTAGTTTACTATACAAAGAATAGTGAGGTTTAAAGTACTGTTACAGTGTAATAATTATGCTATATGTGTAAGTAGTATAAAAACCCTGTAGGTGATTCTTCTCTATTGTTAAGATACATTTATATTATCCCGAGATTGTGATTGGTGTGTCATTAGTTTTGCTACGTAATGTTCATTCAAGGATAAATGTGTGCTATTTGAGTTCATGTGTTTGTGTTTTCTGAATGAGAACGTGGTTAAACCTGTGTATTTTTGTGTAGTGTTTTGCAGAAATAACTAAGAAAATTGGACTGTGTGTGAAAACAGGTGAAATGTGATAAACATTTTGAGAAATGTGTCTTTGTTTTGAGAACTGAATCAATGGTTGTGGAAAGTGGGCCAACTGAATCAGTTATAATGTGTTAGCTATCGAGAAAAACAGCTGTTCAACATGAATAATAATAATAAGAAGAAAAAGACATTTCTTTTACATTCTTGAAATTTCTCTTTTGTAGTCTGTGGTTTTTGTGAGAAAAAATGTGAAATGGACATTCAGTCTTTAATAACATGGCATGTTTATGTTTTGTCTCCATAGATTCAACATCGAGCCAAGCCTGTACAGTCCATACTTCTCGCTGGGAGCGTGTATGGAGGGTCTGAATGGTCTTTTCACACAGCTGTATGGTGTATCACTGCTGGCTGAGCAGCCCAGTGTGGGGGAGGTCTGGAGCGAAGATGTGCGCAAGCTGGTGAGATCATGCTTCTGTGCTTGATTATCTTACCCAACAGGCTTAAATGAGAGCTCATCTTCAGATCTAGCCAACTTCTTTCTTTTTTAAATGTCACTTGCCATTTTTAACTGTTCCCTCAGGCTGTGGTGCATGAAACAGAGGGACTGCTAGGATATATCTACTGTGACTTCTTCTACAGACCTGAGAAACCTTACCAGGTAAAGAGCTCAGATAAGCCATCTACACTTGTTGTCCTTAGCTTGTCCATCTCAAATTAGTATCTGTTATACAATAAGTTCCAATCCTCAAATTTGATTGGCTGAGTGGTGGTTCATACTGATATTCAGTTACATCATTACACCAGTAGGTGGCAACAAGTGTCTTTATGAGTGAGTCACTCACTGCATTTGAAATTGAATTCTTCCCTGCTATACAGTATCAGAAAAACAGTACACCAACAAGAGAACAATCATCACCTCCTGGGAAATTGGTGCAAAATATCTGTAATAAAAATGGACGTTGCTGCAATCGGGGAAGCCACTGTGGCTCTTTTATTTCTACACCATAAATGACTTGTGTCTTTGAGTGTGCAGACGAAACACACTCTTGCATTGAATGCCTGGTGTTTGAGAACGCGGTCATGTGAGATACCTCTGGGAGGTTATTATACCAAATCATTCTGATGACAGACTTCAGCTAAGGCATTTTCAGACATCCGATTTTCATGCATACGACACACATTCATATACAGAACGTATTTTTTGATTGTTTTGATTGAAGTAAGTTTCAAACCAAATGTTGTACCTACTACAGTATGTGATTTTGGATGCAGAGATTGAATCATTCACTCAACCAATTCATATAAAATCGATTCATTAATGAAAAAATCATGAGGGAGTCATTGAATTATTCACTCAAGCGATTCATTCAGGAACAAATGTTTGCTGATTTATTCAAGATCAAAATTAAACCAAAGTTGTTGTTTTTTTTAATGCTCAGCCAATCAGTATTGATTAGTCCAGCTTGTTTGTGTCCCGCTCAGGACTGCCACTTTACCATTCGTGGTGGGAGGCGGCTGGATGATGGCCAGTATCAGCTGCCAATGGTGGTCCTGATGCTAAACCTGCCCCACCCCACACGGTCCGCTCCCACGTTGCTCAGCCCGGGCATGATGGAAAATCTCTTCCATGAGATGGGTCATGCCATGCACTCCATGCTGGGACGTACCCGCTACCAACACGTGACGGGTACGGGATGATCACTATAGAAATCCACTAAGTTGGTTCACATTTGTGGCCTTTACAACTTCCTCAGAGCAGCATGATCATGGTGACCTTGTTTCTCTCTTCAGGAACCCGATGTGCCACTGATTTCGCAGAGGTGCCCTCTATTCTCATGGAATACTTTGCCACAGATTATCGCGTGATCAGTCAGTTCGCTCGCCACTACCAGACTGGACAGGTACACTGCAATGTTCATGTTGCTCATTATTTCAAAAATTATTTTAAAGGGGTCCTATTATGTTTGTGTACTGTTGCTGTTTGAGCATGAAAAAGGTCTGCAAATCACAAAGTCCACTCCAAAGGAGTTATTCTCTATATCAGTAAGTACTGTTTCTGAACTCCCTGAAATGCCTCGATTGTAGTCTTTGGTTTTCTTCAGGGAACGTACACATCACAATATTCGCAATTCCTAATTTAAATCATTTTCTGCCCAAGGCATACGTAAGAAAGGGGACGAGGTTGAGTTTAGTTAGGTTGCGTCTTGTCCAAGAGATGATGTTTTTCCACCCCGAATCTAAACCCCCTTTTTCAGCCTTCCTTAGACAGATGAACTTAGGAAACAGTGGTTAAAATGTATTTTTCACACTATTACTTAGCAGTATACAACCATATTTTTGTAACGACTGTTTTCTGAAACATGCCATTTGAAGCAGGTCAATTGTTATAAATAACACAGATATAACATCACATTTGAAATGTAAGAGAGGTATAAAAATAAATAATTACCACTGTGAAAGATCCTGCACAAGTCATGCCATTGAAGGTGGTTTGGGTTGATCAGCTTGTCCATCTTGACTATCCTTATCGGACTCGGGCTTGAAGTGATATGGCAAAACTGGCGCCATAGTTTGTGTAGTTAAAGTAGAGTTTACAGCACCTCAGGAACCCTCTCTGGTGGATACTCGCCGGTTATGGTAAGGGGCGTTAGAAGACTTTCGACGCGCTCTAAGCGGTAGAAAAATCACAACAGACTGGGTCCGGCTGACCAGTCAGAGCAAGCTCTGCTTTTCAGATGGCGGGTTTTAAAGAAACCGAAAACTAAAACAGAGATTTCAGACAGAGGGTGAAAACAGGTGCTGCAACAACATACATTTTTAAGAAAATTAGTTTTTGGAACATTAAATGATGTAAACACATTCTAGTAGACTCAATAAATAAAATTATGAACTTGCGTATGAGCATAATAGGACCCCTTTAAATTCTTAGCTGGTCGCTCTTTTCCATGCAACTACAATAAATAAGAATTTATGGTTCTTGTTAAACAGGAGGCAAAAGCACCATGAAAGTAGTAAACACAACTCACAAGTCATCTGAAATAATTTCTGGGTGAAAAAGGTTTTTTTTTTCTTTTTTTTTTTTCTCATAGCCTTTGCCTCAGAGCATGGTGGCTCGTCTTTGTGAGTCCAAGAAGGTCTGTGGTGCTGCTGACACTCAACTTCAGGTACCAGATCTTCTCATTTAACAACGAGAACGGTTTCGAACATAACCTTTTATTATGGCCCATAACTAATGTGGTGACCAATATTACTATTTAAAAAACAAAAACAGGATTCACAGTGAAGCTCCAATGTAAATGGTGAAATCAGGCATAAAAATTGAAGAATTTTTTTTTTTAATTAATTTAATTCATTTTAAATCATATTTAATTTTGTTTAATAAAAATTATCAAAAACATTTTTAATTGGAAAAAATACTAGATAGAAATCTAATATTGACGACATCTAATGCAACATTTTCATAAATGGTTTGGTATCTGAACTCAAAATTTCTGTAAATGTTTCTCTTTAGGTTTTCTACGCAATCCTGGATCAAGTTTATCATGGAAAACCACTAAATCGATCAACGACAGATATCATGATAGACATGCAGAAGAAGTATTATGGCCTGCCATATGTCACCAACACTGTAAGTGTGTTTCATTTGAATTAAAAAATATAATGGGTGCAATGTGTACTTTTTCCCCAATGTTATAAAATACTTTTTTAATATTTTTTGAATGTCAAAATGCATAAATGTTGACACAAAGTTTAAATGTGGAAGCCACCATTTTCTGCTTTTTTCTGCCAATCCATTTAGTAGAACTGGCAAAAACTCCCTGTATTTTAAAAAACAGGTTTAGGAAATCTTAGGAAAACAAAATGCATGGTCTTAAGGATAACTTTGAATGATTTATTGAATGCCTCCTAGAAATCATTGCTGCACAAAAAGCACATCTCTCAAATGTAGGTGGTCTGTTGAAATGAAGTGATCCATTGGCGTTATTGAAGTTAATGAATGTTTGGGAATAGTTCCTTGACTAATCCTTAATAACATCTTATACTCCCCTTCTGAAGTACAAAAACACATCAACACACCAAGGTAGTTTAGTTTTGGCCCCTTTCCTGTCCTGTGGTTTTCTACTCAGACACTGCACGGTTAAAGGATTAAAATACTTTTCTCCGTTCTCCGGCCCTTTTCAGGGCCCTTTTTTTGCAATAACAAAGCAGATATACTTTGAAGAAGCGCTCCCTGGGGGAAATATTTGAAACTCTTCTTTCAAAAGTCTTTTTGGAAGGGAAAACATAGTTTGAATTGCTTTTCTTAGCTCTTCGGCAGCTGTAGAGATGGCCGCCTGAGAGCTGGAGCGATTTAAAACACATATTTTATTTCGGAATGGCCTTCATAAACCATTCATCCTGGCCTGTAATTATGTGGAGCCACTGGGAATCAGGCCTCCCCCCAACTCTAAATATTCCCCTCTCTCTTTAATTGCTTCAGCCGTAATGTCTTTACCATCGTCTAAATCACCCAGCTTCCCCCTTCTTATCCGTTATTACTGCCTCACGGGAACGCAGCTAATAGTATGCGTGTGTCTTTCATTCCTGTAGGATGCATGTTTTATTGACTATTAAAGGACAAATGAAAGCTTTCCTCAGTCCACATATGGCTGTAAAACCCTCGGCATGCAACTCTATTGAAGTATCACAGCTGTTTTGACAAATTATATTGTTGCAGTAAAGATATAAAATTTTCTTTTTTTTACCTGACAAAGTTTTGGCCCCACAATCTTTCCGTTACACACATAGGAACATTTTAGTGGTCCCACCTACAATGTGCACTACCCTTCAAAAGTTTGCGGTCAGTAAGATTTTTTACAAAGGTTTATAAAAGAAGTCTCTTATGTTCACCAAGACGGCATTTATTTGAACAAAAAATACAGTAAAAACAGTAATATCAAATATTATCTCTGTGATGTGAAAGCTGGATTTTCAGCATCATTACTCCAGTGTCACATGATCCTTTAGAAATCATTCTAATATGCCGATATGCTGCTATTGATAACATTATTATCAATGTTGAAAACAGAAGTTGTGCTGCCTAATATTTTTGTGGAAACTGTGATACCTTTTTTCAGGGCTTTTTGATAAATATAACGGTCAAAACAACAGCATTTAATTTCAGGATTTAGTTTGCCCATTTAATTGTCCACCAGGGGGAAATTTAAGTCTTATTGCTTAACAAAAATAGCACACATCAACGAGCTGTAAAATTTGAGGTATCATACCACAAATTGCACAGGACGACTTTGGCACTAAAGATTCATTACTGAGGTTTGTTCAAATCACTAACCCTAAAATGAGTCATAAAAGTGATGCTTGACCATTAATAAAGATTGTGGCGGAGATGATTAATTGACTCAGACTCATATTTACAGTTGTTTAACTTTTGCTGATGTTGATTCGGTTTACTAGGGCATTAATAGTGTTCTGGAAGATAACGTCAGCTGTTTGAAACATGGACCAGATGGAGGTTCTTGTCCTGTTGCTAATATTTGGCAACATTCACACACAGTGTTACATTCCTCTGGCCACTGAGATACATGATTGGATGCAAAGAGCGTACATGTCCGGTATTACCATGTTAGAGTTGGTTAGATTTTATTAGCTCAAGGCCTTTAATGCAAAGTACTGTAAATGTGAAATTCTTATAAATGTAGATTTTGGTGGCCAGCAGCCTGACAGAACCCATCTGCAGTGAAAATATTTCCATAACCCAATACAGATTTTAGGCAAGTGTTGAAGGTCAAGTAGCTGTTTCGCTAATGTTTAGCTTTCAGATTTTACGTCCCTGCAGGAGTGCGTTTGGGCTTACTGAAGTCATTAGAGGCCATATGGGATATGTCTTGCTGATACTCTGGGGCTTAAGTCTGTGTTCTACAGCAGTTTCACCTTCCTCAACCATAATGTGTCTCTCATAGTGCTGTTTACACAACCCTGGCTCTCTTCATCAACCTCGCAGTGAAACACTTACACACACACATTCTGCGTGAGAAAAGACTGTCCAGCATGTCCCTTACTAATCATTATAGCCAGATGTCTTTGTAGTGGAGTCCTTAATATTCTGTAGCATGATAGCATAGCAATGCTTTTATTATGTACCAACTACAAAAGCATATAGTTATATAACACGTGTATCTGTAAGATTCCTATGTTCAGGAGGTTGTAACACTTTGACATGAATCATGTATTTAGCGGATAGCAGATGGCTAAGCCTAATGTGCCTAATATTGCCCTGGCCCTGTGATAGGAGAGGAAGGTATAAAGCCTACTTTGCTTTGTTTGTTTCTTGGTTTATTGATTTGTTTGTTTCCTGCTTTTGAATTATTTTGTTTCTTGGTTTGTTTTTGTTGGTGTTGTGTCTTGTTGCTTGGTTTCTTGTTTGTTTGTTTGTTTGTTTGTTTTGTTTTTTGTTCTGTTTGAGTCGTTTGGGGTTTTTGTTTGTTTCTTGGTTTAGTTTTTGGTTTGGTTTGCTGCTTGTTTTGTAATTGGTTTGTTTAGCTTGGTCATGGTTTGGATTTTTGCTTTGTTTGTTGCTTGGTTTCTTATATTGTTTTTGTATTCTTTTTTTGTTTGTTTCTTGGTTTGTTGTTTTTGTTTATTGTTTTATTTTTTTGTTTCTTGTTTTCTCTTGGTTTGTTTTTTTGCATTTGTGTCCTGGTTTGGTTTGTTTCCCCCTTTTTTTTCCGTTTAGTTTGTTTCTTGGTTTGTTGGTGTGGATTTTTTGTTTAGTTTGTTTCTTGGTTTTTAGTTTTGTTTGGTTTTATTTGTCAGATACAGTAGAGAGTCACAGGATTTTGGGCAGTCGGGGCAAATTCAGGTATGCGTATCCTGCATAAGCACTATGGCAGTGTCAAGACACCGTGAGACCCACTGAACAACAGTGCCTTGTACAACAATACCTTAAGTTCCTTGAAATGTGCAGCATTACTCAATGTGTTGACGTAATTTCCACTAAAACAGGAAGACAGGGCGGGACATATCGAGCAGCTCCTCCCCTGTTTTTAAAATAGCCAATAGCGTTTTGTTTACATCACAGAAAGCTTGGCCAGAGCCGGTGAGCTCGGTAAAGCCGCAGTTTCCTCCTAATCTCAAACCGTTTCTCCTCCTAATCTCCTCCATATCGCTTTAAATATAGAATTCTGTGCAGAATTCAGATGGGTCGATGCGTTTACTGGTCTGCGCCGACTCGCGCATATGATCCCGACTAGAGCATATGCTCTTGTGTTCATGTGACACTAGCGTGAAACCAGACTTCATTCGCCACAATGGAAAGCATATTTACACTGTCTGAATCGTTACCTATATTGTCGTTTCCTATCCCCTATATAGTGCAAGTGCACTATGTGCTATTTACACTGTAGAAAATAGTATGTGTGTGAACAAGTGACCAATATCAGCCACAGCTTGAGTGTCTATTTATAATGTAGGGGGTGGGACGCTTTAGATTCTAGAGAGTATTTTATTTAGAAAATCTGATGAGGAGCTGAGAGGTCATCAAAATCATTGATTCATATTGGCAGAGACTGTAAGTTTTGAATGCTTATATTTTCTAAATGTGAATTTGTCATTGTTTTGGAGCACACTAGGTTATAGATAACAGTAAGGCTAGCATATTCATAATAGCAGTTACAGTCTGATCATCTGATTCTTGTTGACTTTTTGAACCCAGCTATTTTAGATTAGCTGTAGCTATAAACTGATTTTATCATATACCAACAGGATTGTTGCCCCTATTCACTGCCATATCAAGCGTAGTGAGCTCGGTTCATTTCCTGCAGGGATAATGGTAACAGCGGGTGTCTAAGCACGTCTCCATCCCTGAGCGATGCGTTTGAACTACTGAGCTCTTTCAACACGAATCTAGCCTGTGTTTTTATCGCCAAATACTTTCCCACCTTGCTCCCACCCAAAACATTATCACTGTCTTTAATTTGCCTCAGACTAAAGTAGCCATGGAAGAGGGCTTTGCCCCATTTGTGCTCTGAGAATGTAAATATTTAGTGATGAATATGGTCCTGAAGGCATTGTGTGGCAATTATCTTAACTTGACTGTTCCATTTAACTGGGTCAGATATTGAGTGCTGTTAGCATCAGCATGTTTCCAGGTTAGGAAATAACTTGGCAAGCGTTTACAGAGATGTAACAGGAATATTCCTACGGCAGCGTGTGATTAGTTCACCTGCATCTGTCTCTGCAGGCCTGGCAGCTGAGGTTCAGTCATCTCATCGGCTATGGGGCGAAGTACTACTCGTACCTGATGTCACGGGCCGTGGCCTCCATGGTGTGGAAGCAGTGTTTCTATAAAGACCCCCTCAACAGGTTTGTGAAAGATTCATTAGATAAATCACCCTTGTATTGCCACTTGTTTTTTTTAAAATACCACTAAAAAATAAAGGTTCCTAAAGGTAGTTTTAGCAGTTGTGTCATAGAGGAATCATTTTTGATTCCTCAAAGAACCTTTCAACCTTTCACCTTTTTTAGTTTTTTTTTTTTTGGAAAAGCATTTAAGAACAATCTAAATAACCTTTTTGCACTATTATGAAACTTGTGCAATGGAAAGGTTCCAGGGATGTTGAAGATTCTACATGGAACCATATTTACCAATAATAGAAAAAAAAATTGATGCAAGCATGAAATTCATTAAATTTGATGCTGTGAAATGTTAATAAATGAAATAATTTATTTGAACTTGATGTGCTAGAATAACTAAAAGAAAAAAAGAAAATAAATACTATATAGACATTTTTTTAAAACTATTAAATTAACAAAATTACTAAAATTTTAACTGAAATTAAAATGAAAATGGAAAATATTGAAATAAAAGCTGATTCAAAATATTAATAAAAACTATAATAGTATCACAATGATACTAAAATAACACTGGTTCACATCATGTTGGAATTACCATAACATACGTTTCCACATAGTAAAAAAAACATATTAACATGTGTGTTAACATGTAAGAGTGCACTAACATAAAGTTAATAGGCACAGACTGAAAACCACAAAACTCCTGTTTTCATTTCATGGGGTCTTTCAAAATACCAGGATATCTTAACTACTCCACTGTGGTTTTGTTCTTTAGCACTTCCTTTTGTTTGGACAGTTTTGGACATGTCTGGGAACATAAGGGTTTATGGGCTTGGATTGTGGGAAGGATGCTGGTAGTGTAAAGTAAATCTCTGTCTGCTCACGTTGTTGCAGGGAAACCGGAGAACGTTACCGTAGAGAGATGCTGGCTCATGGAGGAGCGAAGGAGCCCATGCTGATGGTGGAAGGTAAGAAAAAAAAAAAAAGTCTGCACCTGAATGAACTCGGAGTTAGTTCAGTCACTGCTATTTCTTTGTCCCTTATAGAGTCAACATCCAAACTGACCTCATGTTTCTGGTGTTAAAGTGAATAATTATTCAGTGCATGTTAATTACAAATAAATCCTCCCGTTAATGTCAAAATGTCATTACATAATAATAGCAGACAAGAACAGATTAAGTTGCTATCAAGGTTGAATATAGCACTGTAATAACAGAATAGCAGGATCTCTACTAGATGACAAGTTTCCCAGCCCTGGTGTTGCCCCATGTGAGCACCAAGATAATTATCAATATCTGTATGATGCCCCTTATGTCCAATATCTCTGAAGCACATTTTTATTGACTTTGATGGTTTTACAGTTACAAATCAATAGGAGTTTCTTTATTTTTTTTATTTTTTATTTTTTACTTCATCCATTTCTTAAAAAGCTTATTTACAAAAGAGTATAGCTCGTTAAAGACTGAAATTAGTAAGGAATTAATAAGTCCAGTGCCTCTGACGCATATTTTGTTGGACTGTGAAGATTTTGACTCTTCTAGGAGAAAAGATTTTTAATAAAGTGAGGATCCAGATTTAGTTTTAGAATCTTATATCAAAAATAAACCTTTTATATATATTTTTTTATTTATTTGTTTGTTGGTCATATATAGCTTTATTTAAACTCGCCATGAATTTTTATTTAATTTAATTTTAACTTGATGTGCTAGAATAACTCAAATTAAAAATAAATAAAAATACTATATAGAATTTTTTTTTAAATTAGTAAAATAACAAAACCACAACAAAATTACTACAATTTTAACTGAAATTAAAAAGAAAATGCAAAATATTGAAATAAAAACTGATTCAAAATATTAATAAAAACTATAATAGTATCACAATGATACTAAAATAACACTGGTTCAGATTATGTTGGAATTACCATAACATACGTTTCCACATAGTAAAAAAAACATTAAAAAACGTATTTAAACGTAAAAAAAAAAAAGTAAAATAATATATTTATAATATTAGTTGTTAATTGATTTACAACATAAAAATAACATTGCTTATTTTCCGATTCCTTAACCACATGTATTTTTCATTATTAACGGTCCGGTTCAGAGGGGTCCTCCTCAGTTCGCCGCCCCCCTCCTCTGTGCCGGATCGCAGTGGAACAAGAGCCACCCTAGAGAGAGCCTGTAGCCCGGGCCGTTTTTATCTGCCGGGCTCCCCGCTCCTCGCTGGCCGGATCCCAGGCCTCTGGTGCTGAAAAGTCCAGGCTGGATTAGATGGCATTGCAGAGAGAGGAAAGTGACGGACTGACGGCCATGCTGACTGAAGCCCTGTGTTCTCCAGCCATGGGCGGCACAGAGGCGTCTTTCATGGCCCTCAGCTTTCCCAGGGACCTCTATTTTAGTGCCGAAGGACAGACTGAAAGAACAATAGCACAGTCGAGCACCTGGGCTGGGATATGTTGTAGCGCTGTAGCACACAGATGGTGACATGCATGAGTTTTAGACACAGGATCACAGGAAGGTCGGGTTCACCTTACTTTCAGATGGTCTTTGATGGGGTTTTTGGCCTTTACAGCCAAGTGCACATTGCATTAATTTACATCAATATGCAATCACAAAGAAGGGCAGATCTCATAAATAACTTTAGAGACACTGGATTAGACAGTGAAGGAAATATAGTGGTTGAAGGGCAGTAAAGAATACTGTTTTACCTAATTCTGTATTTATATAATGCCGCATGAGAGCCATTTAATCATTATCAAGACGCTTAAAGGTGCTCTAAGTGATGTTGGGTGACGTTTAAAGTAGTGTCAAACAAAACGGAGGCTAGCTAGACCCTCCCTCCTCCTCATCCGCGCACTGACCCCCCAACCCCCACCCCCAAATCCTTCTTGTCGGTTATTGGCTGGAGCAGTTTGTTATGTTTAGTTTATTGGCCTAAAAAACGCGTGACATCGCTTAGAGCACCTTTAATACGCTAATACGTATATTGTCTTTTCAGTCCACTGCACACAAGAATCAGCACACTTGTCACACGTGCAGTATGCAAGGAAGACGAGACAAAACACAATTTAGTGTGCAAATTTTGTGATGAACTTTGATGTTGAGTTTTTAATGCTGAGCATTTTTAATTAATGGGGGGTATACATTTTTTAAAGTATGTTTAGAAAAAAATAAGTAAAAAATGTACAAAAATGTAAGACAATGAAGTGCATGATGTCACTTTGTTCTGGCTTAATGGGATAGTTCACCCAAAAATGACAATAGGCTCTATGCACGATCGCTTCCGCGTTTTTCCGTTTTTGCATTCGGTGGAGATAATGGCAAATTACACTCGGTGTTTACAAGAACTTCCAGCAGTTAACGTGAATGATGTTAACAATATTGTGAGGCAGTTAGCTGTCACACCTAAGAGTAAGAAAAAGAAGGCTTTAAATTATATATTTCGAGCTACATCGACAACTTTGAGGGTGAGTATTCTCTCATATCATGCGAAATCCTAGCCTAGAAATCTAGACGCACCCTAGCGGCAGCAAAATGTATTTTGCAGCCAGGGTAGTCTAGCAACTCTCCATTGACTTTCGAGCTGCAAAAACCTAAATTGGGTCAGGCCAATCACATAGCGTATAGAGTAGGCAGGGCGGGCTTAACATAATGACGACAGAGTTGCGACGGTTCCCTGCTACTTGAAAACAAAGAATGGCGGCTGGTGCTGGCGAACAGTCTTTCGAATCGGCTTGGCCGCGACTCTGGAGGACTTGGAGTTAAGCTTTTCTTTGAGAAAAGAGCATAGAACGGCACTGAAGTCATTCTTAAAAAAAGGAAGATGTGTTCGTGTTCGTAGTTTTGCCGGCCAGATATGGCAAAAGTTGAATCTATCAACTAGCTCCGCTTTTGGGAAAACGCGAATTTGAATTTGAAAGACAGCCGTTTATCCCGCCCCTCGGATTGAGCCGTGTCTATGGTGAGTTGCCAGACCTAACATCTTGATGTAGGTCTGGCTTGCCAGGCTAGCGAAATCCGACTAGCGAATCGGTTTCTAAAATTGTTGTCTCTGTTTCTGAGAAAATTAATTTTATGAAAGTTTTGCCTTAAGTACACTTCGCTATAGAATGCGCTATGCAGAAGTAAAGACGCTGGCTTAGATTCTACCGGAAATACGTCAGCAGCGTTCATGCATAGAGCGTATTCTGTCATCATTTACTCACCCTCATGTTACAAACCTGGATGAATTTCTTTCTTCTGTTGAACAATATTGGGTAATCAAACAGTTGATGGGACCCCATTGACTTTCATAGTATTTTTGTTTTAAAAACATCAGTACACTCAGAAGCCAAAACATTATGACCACCTGCCCAATGTGCTCTTGGTCCTCCTTGTGCTGCCAAAACAGTGCCGACCCACCAAGGCAAAGGCTACATGTACACTTTGTACAGACCTCCCTTCCCTTTACCTCAGCACAGATAAAATGTTGACGGGATAATTCCGGTTCGCGTGGTTACGCAGAAGATTCTGTATTATAAATGTTTAGGGCCAGACAAGTATTTTATTGAGGGTTGATTTGTAAAGAAGGACTACACGCCTACGCACATATATATTCAAACGCACATACCTTTGGACTGAACACGTAATGCGCGTGTGCGCGACATCTGCGTATTTGCGGGTTTGCGTTTTTGAGGTTTGCGCAGAGATAGCGGATTATCGTTTACACTTTCGAACCTATTTCAGGAAGTGCGTTCTCGAGACACCAGGCACTGTTTTGTGAATGAGCGATCGGAGCGAGTTTTCCTGTTAGAATGGCCCCAAGTTAATAACTAATGATCTTTTGCAACGGAAGTGAATCAATCAATCAATAACTTTAGCTGGACAATGACTTAATCCTAGAGCTGTTGTAAAGCCTAAACAATCTGTTACGGTAATTTCCTATTATCACTGTAAAGCCGCTTTGAAACAATCAATTTTGTAAAAAGCGCTATATAAATGAAGGTGACTTGACTGCAGACGATCCGATGTTCTTTCCTCTTTTAAAGCTCTAGGTGCACTTTGGATCATCTCAAATCATGCTGGAGAACATGGTCATCAGGTTTTGTTCATGTAGCTCAAGCGCTGCTGGCTTCGAAGCAAAAGAGAGACACACCAAATGCTAACTATTCTTTTAAGACATTTGTTTATTTTTCAACTTTACTCAAATTGATGTGCTCAACAAAAAAGAACTGCATTAAATTAGCCAAATGCTAAATGGAAGCAAGTAGAATTTGGAACCTAACTGTATGTTATACATAATATTTACGTAAATTTTTTTCAGCGTTTTCATATAGACAATAAGCCACATGATTCATGTGCACAGGGGCATAATCCTTGAAACTGGAGCTTCCTTTTTATTTTTTGACAAAGCTTTGAGACCTCCAGTTTTAATTACAGAGTCAATGATGAAGTAATTCCAGCCTTCAGGTAGATCATGAGCTTATTGCTTTCAACTCGTGACATGTTTCAAATAGTTACGAACGTCAAAGCCGTGGAGAAACCAGAAAATCTCTTCATCTGCTGGGAGGGAGGCTGTAATTATCTTCTTAGTCTTTAAACATTGCTCAACCTGAGTCTAAAGAAGTACGCATGGAGACCAGGCCTACCGGAACTCTAAGGAACGCATAGCGAAACATTCAACTCAACTCAACTGAGATTTGGTTGCATAATTCAGACTTCATATCGTATCTTGTGTCAAGTCCTCATTTGACCTCTTGATAACCCTTGCCTCATATGAAACCCAAACCAGCGCTACCTGAGTCATGTTCCACCATGTCTCGCTGTGTCTGTAACTGCACAACCTGAAGGTGTGGCGTACGCCACAGGAGCCAAAGAACAGCGTTTAAACGGGGATTAATTGAGGAGAGATGAGTCTGCCTCACTTTGATGTGTCCTTAGTTTCATCATCCTCCAATCCCAGTCATGAGCTCTTCTGACCAATCAAACAGAGCCTCCTCATCCTCTTGTTCTCTATGGATGAATGAAGCTCTCTGTGAAGGGAAGGTGTTTGAAAAGGCATGTCGGACATTCGTTCTGTGGTTGTCCTCTATTTCAAAGCACACACAGCTGGATTGTTCAGAGCATCTTGAAGCAGAAAGTCCCTTTGATTCATAATAAAACACACACAATGCACCTGTGCTGATAAATATGGTGACTTTACTCCATCCATCCTTGTAAATGTTTGATCTCGTCAACCTTGTAATCATATTCCCACGAAAAAAGATCAATTATTCCTCCGTGGTAGGGTTAAACATTAGTTTTTTTATATATACATAAATAAATATATATAATATATTTGTAAAAAATTATTTTTGTGTGTATATAATTTTATTTATATATATATATATATATATATATATATATATATATATATATATATATATATATATATATATATATATATATATATATATATATATATATATATATATATATATATATAGTTTTCTTTTCTTGAGTGTCACACGATTCTTCAGAAATGATTCTATTATGCTGATTTGGTGCTCAATAAACATTTATTATTATACTTAATGGATTTTTTTCAGGACTCTTTAATGAAACGAAAGTTAAAAAGAACAGCATTTATTTAAAATAGAATTATTTTGTAACATTATAAATGTCTTACGGTCACTTTTGATCAAGTTAATGAATCCATGTGGAATAAATGTATTCATTAAAAAATAATTTACTGGCATATGTTATATAGATATATACACACACACACACACAATAACTAAGCTGAAGAAATGTTGAAACAATCTTTTTTATACAGAGCAAAAGGCTTTATAAGACCTTGGAAGTAATAGTTATAAGATTGCGCACAAGCATTCACACATTTTAATTGCTCTAATTTATTTTGATTGGATCATTTAAGAGCTCAGAAAAAAACAAACCTATAATATAGCCCAACTCTTTAACATCAGAAGCTCATTCCTTCACATTTATCTGATATCTTTATTCTCACTGGATACGGGTCTTAATTTGTATATTTTTGGTTTTGAAATATCAAAAGAATGTGAGTCTGGTTAGGCTTGTAGTCTGAATCCCCTCTAGAGTGAACTCAGGAAATGAACATCATTATAGAAAGTGGCATTGAAGCTGGAGACGTCTAGTCCTAGTGTGATCCATTCAGAGATTAAAGAAATAGTCTGTTACATCTTTAGCTCTCTGAACAGCATCTGTGGCTGTAGCATTCAGCTGGAAACTACATGAGGATAGTAAGGTGTACAGATTGAGGTGGGACTACTTACTGTTACAGTCATAATGCCAGCATTCCTGTGTTTTTTTTTTTTTTTTTCTTTTTTTTTTTGTAGTAGTACTTGTCTCTCTTTATCTTCCATGTCCAGTCCAGCTTGTGCTTAAAAATCCACCAAATCCAGATCACAAGTCTATGGAATCTCCAAAGGGGACATGGTGATGGAAAAAAATAATAATGGAAGGAAAAGTTCACAAAACGTTTGTCATGGAAATAAGTTTTGTGTGGAATAAAAATGCAAAAGTTTTGTGTGAAAACTCAACATTTCTCAATGGAATGTAAATGTTTTAAAGAGAACACAAAGTTTCTCAGTGGAACTCAAATGTTTTGAAGAGAATGCGAAGTTTTGTAGTGGAACACAAAGTTTCTCGTTGGAACAAAGTTTCTTGTTGGAACGCAAAGTTTCTCGAAACTCAAATGTTTTAAAGAGAACACAAAGTTTCTCGTTGGAACGCAAAGTTTCTCGGAACTCAAATGTTTATAAAGAACAAAGTTTCTTGTTGGAACGCAAAGTTTCTCATTGGAACGCAAAGTTTATCGGAACTCAAATATTTTAAAGAGAACAAAGTTTCTCGTTGGAACACAAAGTTTCTCGTTGGAACGCAAAGTTTCTCGGAACTCAAATGTTTTAAAGAGAACACAAAGTTTCTCGTTGGAACACAAAGTTTCTCGTTGGAACACAAAGTTTCTCGTTGGAACACAAAGTTTCTCGTTGGAACGCAAAGTTTCTCGGAACTCAAATGTTTTAAAGAGAACACAAAGTTTCTCATTGGAACGCAAAGTTTCTTGGTGGAACTCAAATGTTTTGAAGAGAATGCGAAGTTTTGTAGTGGAACACAAAGTTTCTCGTTGGAACAAAGTTTCTTGTTGGAACGCAAAGTTTCTCATTGGAACGCAAAGTTTCTCATTGGAACGCAAAGTTTATCGGAACTCAAATATTTTAAAGAGAACACAAAGTTTCTCGTTGGAACACAAAGTTTCTCGTTGGAACGCAAAGTTTCTCGGAACTCAAATGTTTTAAAGAGAACACAAAGTTTCTCTTTGGAACACAAAGTTTCTCGTTGGAACACAAAGTTTCTCGTTGGAACGCAAAGTTTCTCGGAACTCAAATGTTTTAAAGAGAACACAAAGTTTCTCATTGGAACGCAAAGTTTCTTGGTGGAACTCAAATGTTTTGAAGAGAACACAGTTTCTCTGTGGAACTCAAATGTTTTGAAGATAATGCGAAGTTTCATAGTGGAATGTAAATGTTTTAAAGAAAACACAAAGTTTCTCCGTGGTATGCAAAGTTTCTCGGTGGAACTCAAATGTTTTAAAGAGAACAAAGTTTCTCGTTGGAATGCAAAGTTTTTCGGTTGAACTCAAATGTTTTGAAGAGAATGCAAAGTTTCGTAGGGGAATGTAAATGTTTTAAAGAAAATGCAAAGTTTCTTGGTGGAACTCAAATGTTTTTAAGAGAACGCCAAGTTTCTCAGTGGAAAGCAAATGTTTTGTAGAGAACACAGTTTTTAGGGGCAATAAAACACTTTTGCAAAAGAACGCAAATGTTCTCAGGGAACTCAATACCATTGTGAGAGAATGCTGAATTTCTCTGTGGAACACAATAGTTCTGCAAGAGAACACAAATTTTGTGAGCGAATGCAAAAAACATTAAAATATCATTTGTCCTCCCATCTCAAATGTTTTGCATCATCATGTTCCCTTAGGAGCTCCGTACAAATCTATATCCAGTGTACAAGTCTGAAGAAAATATAATCAAATAAAGCCGTATTGCGATTGTGACCAGATTTCATAATTTAGTACAGAATCACAATCAATTGATTGTCAGAGCTAACATTTACAGTACTAATTATTCATTGTGAAAGATGTGCATACAGGGTTTGAGGGTCAGAGTTGCATGAGATTTTAGTGCAGCCTTCTGGACTTGGTGTGTTTGTGTGTGTTTTAGAGGTGACCTGTGCAGGAAAGAGGGGGAAGGGAGGAGGGCCTATTTACATTGGCAGCTCTACAAGGGGAAATGAGCAGACTTCAAAGCGCCAGCAGAGAGGAATTGTAAATCGAGTGTGCACAGTTTAGCAGGACGCCTCACTGTTCACTGAGCACGGCAGAAGTGCGTCAACCTGTGGAAGACGATATTGTCATAATGTAGCACAGGGAAGATAAAACCTCTGCCCTTTTAGTTACCGCTTTTCAATGCTGCTCATATTTACAGTGCTTCTTTGAAGTTAACATTACCCAATGCAAAGTACATGGTAAACATTTACCTAAACAAGTCATTAAAGCAGGAAGATTGTGCTGCTAAAACTGAGTGTATGTAACTGGAGTTTGCCCCTCTTGTTTCATGTCCAGGCATGTTGCAGAAAAGACCCTCCATCGAGGACTTTGTCAACGCCCTGGTGTCTGATCTGGACCCTGACTTCGAAACCTTCATCATGGACTCGGAGGGCTGAGGGATGAGCATGTTTCGTGCTGAGTTTTATCTTCCCTGCTGTAATCAGTCTTTACAACTGCCCGAACAATCAGTTTTAATGAATCGAGAAGGGATGAAATTCATGAAACAAAACTGAATGATCTCACAACTGTGCATTGTGGGATATAAGCAAGTGAATTTTAAAAAACCTGTCATGAAATTATCCAGATAGAAAGTCTATTTTGTTTCAAGAAAATGTTCCCTTTTATTTAATATGTGATTTATATATATGTATATCTTTAAATTCAGTAAAGGTTTTGCTTTTGATATTTTTCATAGTATAGTACAATGAAAAATAATCTAAAGTAAATCCTTTACTGAATTTGGCATGTGTGTGTATAAGATATGTATATTGGGCTTTTTCTTTTGCATTTTTGTTCTGATTTTGGGATAAAATATGACCAGACATAATATTTTATTGAATATAACTATAAAAATGTTATATTCACCTATTCATATGTGATATAAAAGAGGATTAATATAGTTCTCAAAAAGGATCATGTGAATTTACTCAGGCCTCATTTATCTAAAAAGACAGTGCTTTGTATATTATTAGACTTTGTATACTTTTCTTATAATCGTTGCATTGTTTTCAGATATTTTTGCATGCCATTATATTTTCATTAAAACACTCAAGCAAATCTTGTAAAGTTTTATTTACAAATTTGACAAGCCACAAAATTCATGTTTTTTTTTTTTTAAAGTTCACCAACCATCAATATGAAAAGCAAGCGTGAAGGCACAAGATGGGTATCTACATTATAAAAAATATTGTCCTCCTATTTCCTATAATACAATATCTACAATTCACCACACTGGAGATCACATACACACACACACACACACACACACACACACACATGCGCACAGTTTGATCTATGGAACTGGAATGTACTGCAAAAGACTCTGCAAACCATTCAGGTGGACTGCAACTAATACCTGCAGACAACCCTTAACTTCAACCCACCCGAACAGGCAGTCAGTGCTGGGGGAAAAAACGAAAGGTCTAGTGATTCCTTTACAAAAGAGAGAATCTTTCGTCTTATGTGGTTTTCTTTAGACATTAATAAAGTCTCTTTAGGCCGCTGTTGACGTGGTCACACGCTGCTGGAGAAAGACGGCGAAACACACGTTCTCAGTGTGTGTGTGGCCTGATGTAATCTGAGGTGGGATCTTCCTTTGCTCTTTCTACCTCCAGAGTGGCTCTCAGAGGCCGACAACAGGTGAGATAAGAGTAGGTCATCCTGGAACAAGACAAAAAGAGCACAAGAACAGACACGTTAATCGCTTGGCACTGAATCAGTCAAAGTAAATTAAAGCGTGTCTATTATGAGGTGTCTTAATTTATGTGAATTAGCACAGGCACAGAAGAGCAAGATTTGGCCTGGTCTCTTAAAGGGATAGTTCTCCTATTTTTTTATTCAATGGAAGTTAATGGAGACTGTGACTTCAAGCTACAAAAATGATAAAAAGTGCTACAAAAGTAGTCTATATGATTCTATAGTGTGCTATATTACAAGTCTTCTGAAGCCATATGATGGTTTAGACTGAGATTCATTTACGGTTTCGGTTCCCATTCTTTCATTATATGGACAAAAAAAACAATTGTAGTCAAATACTGTATATCTTCGAGTGTGTTCCACAGAAGAAAGAGCGTCATATGGATTTGGGACAACAACTAGGGTTAAAAAAGTCATTTTTGAGTGAATTATCCCTTTGAGGTTGAGTTTTGACAATGTTGTACTAATTCATTCCCTTGTTTTAGGCTTGAACTAAATTAAAACAAGGGAACAAATCAGCACAATGTGGCCACAATTTAGCTAAAACGTGGGAATTAATTAATCAAACAAGTCGTGGGACGGAATTTTTAATTTAGACTATACATTTAAACTACTTTTTGTCATTTTGGAGCTTGACAGCCCCAGTACAGCCATAACTTTGGAATGAGAAAAAATTGTACATCATTGTAAACGTGACACAAAACAAACACGCGACACAAACGCACAACACAGGAGCAATGGAGCATATCGATGAAATGGTGTTCTTGATTCTCGGCATATGGATATTTTTCACTGCAAGACGAATAAGTCTCGTGTCGCAAATCCAATGACGGTGGTAGTGACGATTCTCTCTGACCAATCAGTGATCTGCAGTGTTTACACATCACATTAACGTCTACAAGTACCAGGTACAAGGTACTATACACTGTGGAAATCCCCCCCAAAAGTGAGCCGTACCATGCAGTGTCAAAGGTTAACTTGAAACAAAAACAGAAATCTATGTAACCATTTAATTCCAAACATCTTGATTCATCTAGTTTAAAAATCGATACTCTCTGGTGTCACTGTGAAGGGTAACAAAGTAGGAAAGGCATGACTTCACGTGTTTCACGCCAGCATGTTGTTTGACAGTCAAAAGGCCCTTTTATGTGTTTCAAAGGAAATTGAATAATTTGTTCCTTTCATGTTGAGCTTTTCACCATAAGGCTTTTGTTTCCTGCGATCGCAAGTGTTTACACACACCACCCTCGGCTCTTGATGGCATAGACAGTTTGTCAGTCGCTCATTTACTTTGGCTCTCATAAACGAACACAGAAGCGGAGTGTTTCAACATCTCAGTTTCCATTCGGCTCACGAATTCTGTCTAAATTCTGTTGCGAAATCTTAAGCATGTTAATATAGTTCAGCTTATGAAGCCAATGATAAATCCCTCCATTGCAGACCTCCCTGGATTTTATTTATGTATTTGTTTATTAATATTTTGATTTCAGCAACACTACAGTAAGGTTAAATTTGTTTACATTAATGTGTAGGTGTCATGATCTAACAATGAATAATACTTACAGCGATTATTAATCTTGGCTAATGTTAATTTCTACATATACTGTACACTACCGTGCAAAAATGAAAAAAAATACAGTAAAAACAGTGATATTGTAATACATTCTTCGGGATTCTTTGATGAATAAGTAGTTCAAACAACGTTTGTATGAAATATAATTTTTTTAACATTATAAATATCTGTCACTTCTGATCAAATGAATGCATCCTTGCATGCTAAATAAAAGTATTAATTTATTTAAAAAAACAAAACAATACTGACCTAAAATGAATGGTAGAATAATTCCTTAATTTATAATAAATTACCTTAATAGAATGGAATAATTAATTTACATAAATTAACAATGAACAAACAGGAATTAACATATTTCTGTCATAATTTCGCAAACTGACACGTTGACGATTTAAATAGTTCATGAAGAGATTGTAAAACGAATCCATATGAATCGATCATTTTAATCCAAATTAGAGACACGATCGCTTTATATGACGAACATATTGAATATAGCCGTTTATTCCCATATACTTCGCTAATTGGACTGCACTGTTTTTTGCAAATGTGAGTACAATATTAGAATTCAATTTACATGCATTTAGTGTAATGTTAATGTAAATTAACAATACACTTTAAAACTCATTGAGTTTATTGTTTATGATCTGTTAAACATCATGGTCTACTTTGTGGGAGCATGAGAATATGATATCAATTTGCCCAGCAATAGACCCAAAACACTTAAACGTCATAATTATGACTTCCAAACCATTAAATAGAAACTCCCCAGGAATCTAAACGCAGCATTGATTCACAAAGAGTTTGTCCCTGTAATAACCTTTCTGTAAGTCACTTCGGACTCATTCCAGACTAATATAATGCGTTTCCCCCTGTAGCATCACTCACCTTCAGTTGTAGACAGCTGTCGCAGCAGAGGCCGGCTGTTTGACCCATCCTCAGACTCAGCTGGGCTCAGGCCTGAGATCTGCGGCTCTCGCTCCTCGTCCTCTTCACACGAGGAACACGTCTCTGGCTGGAGATCGCCTGTGGGTGAACTGGTCTGAAAAAGCGGCCAGGCCTCATCGGGTGCACCTCCCACATCTGTCTGGCTGGCTCCCAGAGATGGGTTCACCAGTCTGTGACAGGACAACAAAAAACAAACTGTGTAAAATATCATGGAGTTCAATGGAGGGATAGTTCGGCCTAAAAATTCATCTTAATTTCTCACAACTTGTGTGTTTTTTCCAGATGAGTGGGAGGCGCTAATTGGGTTTCATGAACACACACTGTGGACAGAAGATCAACGGCCAAGGTCAGGATTTTCTTTAAATAATACATTCAATTTCCGTTTGTTTTTCACCAAACCCTATCGTATAACACTTGGAATTTATGACACGTGTAGTCATTCTGTGATACTTTTGAGTCTTTTTTAAAAGCTTGATGCTGGTCGCCATTCACTGCCATTATATTGACGAGCGCGAGGAAAAATCTCCTTTGTTGTCCAAAAAAGAAAAAGAAGGGCATACTACACTAGAACAACACCAGAGTGAGTAAATTATGCCTTAACTTTCATTTTAGGATGAACTATCCCTTTAAGCAATTGTTAAAATGTTTTTGATGGCTTCAAACACAATAATCATAAAATACAAAATATTGCAGGTGGAACACAAGAATATGAATGTCTAATAGCTACCTGGACAGCAACACGGCATCGGCCCAGATCCAGGCCACATCTGGTACATGTGGATTCAACACGTACCAGATGTGGGCCGGATCTGGGCTGACATTATTTTGCTGTCTGGGTAAATACCTAAATTACTTTTTAAAATAACAATACCACTTTGAATAATAAATAATAAATCAAAAGAAAGCCAAGCAAAGCGCTTCAACTTTATTGACTACTTTGAGTTGCCATGAGGGTTTTGGAGCTTGTGAAGACTGTGTTATTTTCTGGTCTTTTAACTGTCCCGCCAACTCGTTTAAGATCTATGGGTGATGGGGCTTTCTCTTCATTTGCTCCAAAACTCTAGGGAAGAGTGTTTTTAAAGCTTCTCTCAAAACATACTTTTTTAGGGTAGCTTTTATTTGATTTATTTGATTACTTTATTTTTTACTTAAAGTACTCTTTTTACTTCTTTTAAAGAGTTAAAAAAAAAAAGGAATAAAAAAAGTGTACTTCTTTTAGCTAAAGAACTCTTTTGGTAACATTTTATATTTGTATTGTATATGTGAATGTACTTCTCTTTTATGAATGCTTTTCTTTTATTTATTTCTTTTTTTTGTGATTCGCTTTGAGATGTAACTTTTTTTTCGCTATAGAAAATAACGTTTATTATTATTATTATTTCCACAAAAATACTACGCAGGAAACCCGTGTTCAACATTGATAATAATAATCTTGAGCAGCAAATCAGCATATTAGAATGATTTCTGAAGGATCATGTGACACTGAAGACTGGAGGAATGATGCTGAAAATTCAGCTTTGACATCACAGGATTATTATTATTTTTTAATTAAAATGTATTCAAATAGAAAATACTTATTTTTAATTGTAAAAAATATTTCATAATATTACAGTTAAACTATTTTGGATCAAATAAATACTGACCCCAAACTTTAGAACGGTAGTGTATGTTGAAAACCAATCGAAGTTTGTCAGAATTGGAAAAATGAATCTGTTGAATATGATCTAAATGTCCCACATCTAGAACCCAGAGCTCCTTTAACGTCATGTAAATGATGAAGAACCCACCCTTCATTGAGACTGCTCTGCGAGGGAAAGGGCCGACACTCAGGGCCACGGCTCTGGCTCCAGGTGTCATCGCAGCACAGAGACGGGATCAGGTGTACAGGACCTGGAAAACAAACCGCACATCAGTCTAATATCATGATGACAATCAACATTCCCATGACTCTCCAGAACTGTGTGGGATTAATAAAATGCTCATCTGACAGATAATTACTGGCTAACTCACATGTGTGAAACTCACCGCAGGACTGTCCTGATCCGGGACGGCAGTGACAACAAGGCCGCTGGGAAAACTCCAGAACTCGCCGGTCCAGACAAGACAACTCTGAACCCACATAAGGACCTTCATGGGACCTCAACGAAACTGAGGCATCGGCACATGAAACAACAGCATAAACAGATACAGTATATAAAACTGTTGTGAAGTAAGGATACTAACTTAAAACTGTTGCATAAGTTTAAAGGATAGCAATTAACTACTTTAAAATAAAAAAGCATTAAAACAGACTAAATCATGGTAAAATCCATGTACCACACAAACTCAGGTGGCTTTATAGAATAGCAGCAACAGTGGCATGATAAAAGACACCAATGTTGAATCAATTATTGATATAGATGCCGCTCAAATGTCTGAGGTCAGTAAGATTTACTTTACTTTCATTCAGCAAGGATGCATCAACATACACTGAACAAAACTATAAACGCAACACTTATGTCATTTTTCATGAGCTGAACTCAAAGATCTAAGACTTTTTCTATGTACACAATTGTGGCCAGCCTAAGGCACACCTGTGCAATAATCATGCTGTCTAATCAGCATCTTGATATGCCACACCTGTGAGGTGGATGGATTATCTCGGCAAAGGAGAAGTGCTCACTAACACAGATTTAGACAGATTTGTGAACAATATTTGAGAGAAATAGGCCTTTTGTGTACATAGAAAAAGTCTTAGATCTTTGAGCTCAGCTCATGAAAAATGGGGGCAAAAACAAAAGTGTTGAGTTTATAATTTTGTTCAGTGAATTATTAAAAAACTATAATAAACTAAAGCTGTGTCCCAAATAACGCACTTAACAATATGCACTTATACACTATGTACTTATGCACTAATATGTACTCAACAGTGTAGTGTATGAACTTTATAAGGTTATTTTGTCATTCAACATTGGAGTCTGATGCCCCTCCCCTTCTGCTACGTAATTAAAGCTGCGACAGTCGAGTGTATGAAGTGCCCAACATTCCACACGTCGTTGTTTCGGTTCATTAAGTGCATCATACAGGTATTTAAAGTGCACTTTTTCTTTTTTGTAATTTTCAGAGTGAACACACTACTCGCACTATTTATACTACAAAACAGTATAGTACACGAATTGGGACGCACCTATAATTTATCTTTTTTTACATCAGAATTTAAGTCAGATCTCTCAGCATCATTGCAATGTATGTCAACTGATGTATCAACATGGTACAATAGCAGATAAATACAAATAAAATCCTTTAAAATTTACAATGGTAACCACCGCTTACAGTAAAATGTAGTAGCAGCACCACTGCTATCAAATAAGTAAATTTGTATGGAGTGATTAGAAATACTTTCTATTATATAGCTATACTGTAATTATAAAATGATACAATTATTCCACAAGCTTTAAACCACATCCACATAGGTCACCTGGTTTCTTCTCCAGCAGTTGTCTCTTACAGTAGATGACACACAGGATGAAGAGGGCGAGCAGGACTGTGGCCAGCGCACTGCAGATGACCGCTGCTAGAGCCATGTCTCTGGGACTGGTCGCTGGAGGCTGGAGCGGGACAAGATTCACTCGTCCCATACCTGAAAGATACACACGAGACAGGAAGTGAGGTCACTGAGCATCTCCACTTCCGTTTTTACACACTTACTCACCCTTATATAAGGGGATTTTTTTTCTTCTGTGGAACACAAAAGGAGATTTTAATGGAAGCTTGTTTCCGACACCGAATAAAACCATTTAAAAGATAATTGCGACTTTTTATCTCACAATTCTGACTTTACTTTCTGACTTTACTGATATAAACTCACAATTGCCAGAAGTCACCCAACTTATTTCAGTTAGTTGCCAAATTTTGCTTTGGCAACTGACTGAAATAGGTTGAGGCACAAAAAATATAAAAAACTAAAACTGTACTGACTCAAATTAAAATAAACATATATCTATATCTATATCTATATCTATATATATATATTCTTTTTTTTTTAAAGAATATATATATATATATTCTTTTTTTTTTAAAGCCAAAACTAATAAAAATTACAAAAGCACATAGCAAAATTGCCAGAAAATGTAACTGAAATTAAAATGAAAACGGAAACAATAAAATTAAACTCAAAATTAAGAATGTACCCAAAGACGATACCTTATTCGGAAAGGTACGGATAATGAATAACGCTTTCAATGGAGCCCTAGGCCTAGAGGGACATGGTGATGGAGAAAAAATATATATATATTTAAATGATTCTGCATAACATTTGCAGACTCTCGCAACTTTCTCAGGGATGCAAACGATTGCGTTGAAAAGCATTGAAATATAATTTCTCCTTCCATCTCATATTTTTTCACCATGTCCCTTAAGAGGCTCCGTAGAATTGTGTTATTCATTATCCGTGCCTTTCCAAATAAAGTATTTGGCTTTTAACTATTATATTATATACATAATAATAACATTGCCCAGAAGGCTAAAGGCCCCAATACGCCTATATAAACTGCCATAGGTCTGTATGAATATGTAATAGGTGGGTGTGGTCTGAGGCTCCACCTTCTTTGACACGGAAATGCTCAGTCTGTTCAAAGCATCCAAACGCCACTCCTTGTCAGAATGTTCGCAAACAGCAAGTTGAGCAAAACCCCGAGCGAAGAACAAAGAAGAACTTCGCTGTGAGTATATCGTGGCCTCAATTTGCCATGGGTTCCCACAAGAGTTTCATATAGGTTTTTATACTAGTGTTATAAAATCCATAACATCATTAAGAGATTTTCATGTTCTACTACACTTTCCGTTTTAACACTGTGATGTGTCCCACTCTATTTCATCTTTCACTGAACTTGCCAAAACCAAAAGCCCGAGCTTGTGTGTGTGTGTGAGTGTGTGTGTGTGTCACATGTCTCCTCTCGCTGTGGTTGCGGCTGGGAATGTGCTCCAAAGAAAACGGGGTTTAAATAGCAGAAATGTCCTGGAGGTGAAGGGCACATTCCCAGCCTGCCGATAATTTTTCACCCCTTTACCCCGGGCCAGTCGGGCCTTCACTTGCCAGTCTAGCGAGCCCATTATTAAGAGGCAGATCAAGGCCATGGGCAGTCACTGCTATATGTTTGAAGTCGGTTGGGGAATGTGTAATCAGCCTGAGAAAACAGCTGCCACAGTCTGAAGGCACCACAGGACCTCTGATGTCACCGTCTAGAGATCCTTCCCAACCCTGAAGACAACAGCCATCTGAGAAAAGGCCAGGGACTATCAAGTGACTGATCTAGCCTGAAGAAGGGGTTTTACACTCAGTGTTCTACTGACAAGTCATCGAGATAATTGGGGTTATCATGTTATCTGGTGTGTACATCAATGTATGCATCACTTAGGACTTGGCAAATGGTTGTGTGGTGAGCTTTAAAGTGTGTACGTTCACATAAATGGTTATTTCGCAAGTAGGAGTTAATCAAGTAACAGCTATAGTTAGCTACTACCCAGAAACTACTTCACGTGAAGTGCACAGGAGACTCTGTATTCACAATAGACCATTCATTTTCTTCAAAGGGGAATCGATTTTTAACGATAACTTATAACCGTTTAAAGACAGACCTGCTGTGAGTTCAGAGGTTGTTAATTAATGGTATATGCTTTTGTTGGAACCATCAGCCCGCATTATTTCCAAGAATTTTTTTAAATGATGATGTTTACCAATGGAATTCCTATAGTGAAAAACTACATTACCCATGATGCTGTACAGAAAGATCCATATATATATATATATGTTACCGGCAAAGTGTGTAATCCGGCATTCTATAGAATGCCTAGGTAATGTATAGACTTAGGTCATGTATTTTTGCCAAAAACCATCAGGCATTCTATACAATACCGGGATTTCACACTTTGCCGGTAACAGATATATAAACATAGATTCCCTTTTATTCCCGGTTTCTATGTGCCTCTATCACTGTCAAAAAATTCTGCCTTAAATTTTTAAGTACAATCAACTTGGATGTTTAAGTCATTTCAACCTAAATTACATTAAACGGATTTAAACAAATGAGCTGAATCTTGTATAACTTGCTCAACTTATTTTGATGAGTTGATGTAAAAACATATGTTGTCCTAACTAACTGACCAAATAATTTTTTACACTGTATACGTAAGTTATCTGTCATAATGGAAGAGTCAAAGCCTGTCCATGAACACCCGAGAGCGAGTTGCAACTGTAGTTGGATCAATATCTGCAACAGACTTGGTGATTTTCATAGGATTTAGTTTATCAGTAACACAATACAACAAGATGAAGATGTTAGCTAACACGACATTAAAATGTTTCCATCGTTTAAAAACCTGTAGTATTGAGTAAATACATAGAAAAACACAAGCCAACACATTCTCACCTGTGCAAGGGTATCCTATTTGTTAAATCGTGGCGTTTAAAAAAAAAAAACAGAGGCTGTGCAATGTTGTGGCATCTTGGAAAACTCATTGATTTTTACTGTGGTTGACGACAGTATCTGACTGAAATGTTGACCGTTCCAAGATGTGTCTGGAGCGGTCGAATGTGGCATCTATGTGTACGGTTACCGTGATTTTGCCAAGCAAGACATGTTCTTGGATCAACATCTTTTGTTGATCCTGGAACAACATTCTTGTCCGAAAATTTAGTCCTAACTCTATCCCTACCCCTACCTATAACGTATCCCTAAAATCATAGGGAAATGATAGGTGAGTAACACTGATGTAGAAGCACCTAACCCTAAACTTTTTTTAAGCCTAAACTTGACATAAACTATAAACTTGTCCCTCAAATCCGATTGGTTGATTGGAATGTTGTTCCAGGACCAACAAAAATGTTTATCCAGAAACATGTTTTTCCTGGATTGGTGGAACAAATTCCACCAATCAGAGAACTTTTGTGCCAAAAGAACACTTTAGTGTTGCCCATATAAAATATTCAATATATTGCTTTTTTATGAAACTTACCCACATTCAATTGTTGATGAAAAAGAATACATGAATTTTATTTTATTTTATTTTAAGCAGAGGCTCTGTTCTTTCTTTTGATATATTGCATGTTCAGATATTCATACAACAAAACATTTTGGGGGCCATGAAATTTCGTGAAAATTATAAAAAATGCTGCCGCTGGCTGACAACTTTTTTTTTTCCCCTCCTTTTTTTAAACCGCTGGCAGGGAACGAGTTAAAGCCATTTAGAATTTTTTATTTTTTTGTAAAAAGTTTGTAATGTCGTGAATAACCTTGTAGCTGGGTGGTTTGGTTCATGACTTATAACTCTTAAACAAAGACTTCTTAAAAATCCCTACGGGGAAAATGAATGGGAACAATACTTCCAGAAAGCAAGGTCTCTGAAAAAGTGGGCGGGCACTAATACGCTCTATTGATTTCAGCAGAGACTGATGTTTGCTTGTTGCTAAGCTAACAGCACAATAGTCAAAAATACATAGACTTCAAAGACTTCTACATGAAAATGCAAAAACGTAGTTTAATGTAAAAGAGTTTTTGTATTGTTTTTGTTTTTGTAGAATACATCAAAACATATAGTTAAGTACAGACATGCCTATTGCAAATCCTAGACGGTCAGACGTTCAGAACAAAGACAACAACACACAGAAATAAAGCCTGTGGACTTCTTTATGCCGAAGTATTATTTTGCTGTAATGAAGTTAAATATGAACCAGATCTTTGTTTAACATCTTTTCATTGGATGAACACAAGCATTCATTATTTGCTCTACGGTAAATTAATCATTAAGCAAACATGGGCTTGGCCTTCACAGATACAAGTGCTCTTTGTGAGACAATGTCAACATCAGTTGAGCCCTCAAAAGAAGTTTCTTTGTTGAAGATGTGAGCCTTTGTGCACTTCGTTTGAAGACATAATCAAAACTATAGGTGCAGAGCTCATCATTTAGTCTATAGTGACAATGTCGAGCAATATTTAGCATTGTTGTTATGAGGCCGCTAAGGTGTTACTGGGTGGCTGCTAGATTTGCTAAGCGGTTATTTTTCGTCTCTTTGACTGAGTTTGAATGGTGAACGTGATTTTACCAAGTACAGCATGTTTCTGGATCAACATCTTGGAACAACATTCCAATCAACCAATTGGATTTGAGGGACAAGTTTCCAGTTTATGTCAAGTTTAGGCTTACAACCAAGGTGAGGTGCTTCTACATCAGTGTTATTTGCCTATCATTTCCCTCTGATTTTAAGGAGAAGTTATCGTTTCGAACTCCTGATTTCTGGCCTGATTTCAAAATGGCGTCATACCATCGTCATTTTTTTAGGCGTTTGCATCAAAACGGAGGAATACTTTGGGCTCAATGGAATATTTTTAACGATTTTATCGTCTGCCAGGAAAAAAATCTCCTCAACAATCCACACGCTTTGAGGAATGATTACAGGATGTTTAATAGTTTAATACTTAGGGTTCTTGGTTTTTGAAAGCCATGATGGTTAGCACACATTGTGCTTTGCTCATATAGGTTATGCAGGTTCAAGTCCAACCTGCATCATGTCCTGATCCCGTTTCCCGAATCCCAAAAATTGCATGTGTATAGAAAGAGAAAATAGGAGAAAGACATGTGAATGAGCAGAATCCCATGAAGAACCAGCATGAACTTCAGAGTTTGCTCAGAGTTGTACTTCTATCTACACTCTCATGTCTCAGTGCCAGCAAATCTGGCCCAGCTGTGTGTTGTCCTCCTTCCCTTCACCTCCCCCCAAAACCAAAGCGTTTCCCCTCTTATCAGCGGCCCACAGCTGCAGCAAACACAGACAAAGGGCGGCCCTTGAAAAGATCTCACCTGCTGATACTATCACACACTGCGCTCTATGAGCCAATAGACTGCTCTCTTTGATATGTGCGGCTGTTGACTTTAGAGAATGCCACACTGAAACACATGGCCTTGAGGCCGACACAACTGTGGGGCAAGTAGCAGAGGATTGTGTTGATCTAGATCCCGAAATTCCAAGCAGGTTTCTTATTAAACGCTCCATGAAAGAGAGACCTTTTTTCACTTCATTAGTTGCCAAGCTTGGGGCTTTTAAGCTGGAAGGGTCCAATTTAGCTCTGTTCTGAAACCTAGAGAGTGACCCTGCTGTCTACAACACAGCCAGCATCACAACCAAAATGGAACCACATGTCATAAGTGGAAAAAAATTGAAAAATGTTCATGTGAAATATGCACAGGACACTCGATTCACAAGTGATTTGAGTAGAGTTTGAGCAGCACAATAATCCACAAATAGCACCCTATAGCACACACACTTTTTGTGTAAAATTGTCAAATTGTAAAAAAAAACAACTAATTTTAAGAATAATTATTCTTAATAATGAATCATTATTGACTCTATTGTTATAATAATATTAATAATTCATCATATTTAATAATGTATTATACACTTCTGTGTATATATTATTTAATTTATTATTATCATTAATTCATTACTATTATTATTTATGTTATATAATTTTTTATACTACTTGTGTATATTTATTATTATTGTTATATTATATCTAATTTATAAATGTATAGAGAGAGAGAGAGAGAGAGTCCAGTATCATATAATATTGTGTAATATACTATAATATACTTATTTATTATTATTGTTATCATTAATGATGATATTAATAATTTGCAATGAATATTTTATTTTAACAATTTAAAAATTACTATTATAACAACTATTATTACAATTATTATTATATAATTACTATTATTACAACTATTATAACTATTTATATATATATATACACAGTATTATATACTGTATAATATACTTGTGTATATTTAACATTTGTATTATATTGTATTATATTGAATACTTATTATTAATGATAATAATAATAATTTGCAATTGATATTTTATTTTTACCATTTGAAAATAATTAGTATTATATAGTATTACATGTTGTATAATATACTTGTGTATATTTAAATATTTTTATTAAGTATATTATATTATATTGAATACTATATTTTTATTATTGTTATTACTACTACTACTTTTACTATCTTTTTTTTTTTACAAATACTTGAATGCAGCTCACTAGTTTTTCACCTATTCTCGTACTGTTATATGAAGTTATGATCTGCTTTTAATCACAGGATTGTCTTTTATGTAGTGCTTCATCAGACTAATCAAATGAGTCCATCAGTGACCCTCAACAAGACACGAGACTCCAAGATGAAAGCCATCGCTAATTATGATCTATGGTCTGAGCCAATGTGAAGTAATCCCCTTCAGGTCAAAATACCAAACCACTCGTTTTCTTTCACACTCTTGCGGTTCAAGCTTTCTTCAATATGTTCAATGCTTTTCAAGAGGCTCTAAATTCAGTAGCTTTGTGATTGAATCCTAGTAAGAGTTAAATCAGAGGTGTTTCGCAAAAGCAAAAATGCCAGCTTATATTACTCTCACCCATTACCGGCCCAGCAGCCGCCCGGCTCTCATGTGTGACCCCTTCGTAAATTGGCTTCACATCAGTTCAGATGCTTAGATGGGACAGCTGTGAGGGGCTTTGCCAAATATTTAGAGCTATCCCATGACAAGAAAAGACAGCAGCAGATGAAACACATTAAAGCAGCTAGAGGAACCCATAAAATGCTGTTTTCTTCCTTTCGCTCTCAGGATGGGCCAAGGAGACCAGAGTGTTTCTGGATTTATGGTCTTCTCTAAAGACAGACTTCCTCGTGCAGCTGCGTGTTTGCCCCGGGCCGACGTGGGGGCTATTAAAACCATCAGGCCTTTGAGTTTTCACCACCCTCTGTCAGATAATGCCAGAGGACAGGAACGCTCTCTGGAGTCTTTTCAGACGTTTGCACGCACAATGGGTCAGAGCAGCTTTGAGTTCCTGCATCAGATTCAGTTCTGGTCCTGAAGTCGAGCTACAGACGTGCAAAGAAACTGCTGATCTTAGCGCATCATAAACAAAGGATAATGTACAGTAACTAAACACCTTCTTCCAAAGTCCAAAAGGAGCATTTAAAAACATTTGTTTTGATATCTGCAGATTTTCAACACATGACAACCTACAATTACATGTCAATTATTTTTGGGGGGGATTGTAGTTAATCAAACAATTCTCAATAACCAAAACATATTTTTATTTTCTCTATGAAGCCAAAGCTCTGTTTTTATTTTTAAATTGTATATTTTATTTTGTTACAATTTATGAATGTTTTAAAAAAGTCTTTTAGTAATTTTTACAAATAATTTTCAAAAACCAAGAAATATATATAATTTTTTTTTTTTTTTTTTTTTTTGCAGAATGCCAATGCTCATTGTTTAATTTTAAATTACTTTTTTTTAAATCGTTTTATTTTCTCTATGATTTTATTCTCTATTTTTATTTGTTTAATTTATTTATTTATTTTTATTTTTTTATTTTTTTAGTTTAGTTTACTTTAGTTTAGTTTTTAATTTTTTTTTTTTTTTTTTTAATTATTATTATTATTTTTTTTTTTTTTTTTTTTTTATTATTATTATTTTTTAAAATTTATTTATTTATTTATTTATTTATTTATTTATTTATTTTATTTTATTTTTACCAAGAAATCATTATCATTTTCTGTATGTAGACAAAACCACAAGTAATTTCTTTCATACTTTTCTATTATGGAAAAACAGTCCTGAAAAAAAAAAAAAATGTTAATAATAAATCCCCTACTCTGAAGACTATTAAAATGAACCAAATATCACAGTGCATTATGATTACATAATAAACCGGAGTTTATCCAGAGAGGAGATTCTTCAGGGTGGAGCGGACCTGTATGCCTATAGGACAGTATCTGGCGAAGGAGTGTTAGTCCTGGCTCAAACTCTGCCCTACAAACCTCCACATGCAGCAGCTGCAAACATCTCAAACCTCTGGAAGTCACACTTCATTTTATAAGGTATAAGTTCTCTCCCTGTGTGACTGCCAAAGACACAAGCTTCCGTACAATGGCCCTCACCGGTGGGTAAAACGAGCCCAATTAGAGCCACAGACTGCAGGAGAACAATACACTGCTTTGTGAAACGCTGCGTGTTTAACATACCCATGTGTGTATTTGCGGAAGAGAGCCATGCAGTTTCCAACAGTTACACAGAGACTTGTGTTTATTACCTACGCCTATATGTTCTGACTTGTAAAAAAGGCATTTATTTGATTGTAAAATACTGCTGGATGAATCACCGAGACTGGATCATCATCTCACAGATTATTATTAATGCAACTGTTAGTATGATGGACCCTTTTAAAGGATTACCCTAAAAAAAATCTGTCATCGTGTACTCACCCGGATTATGTTTTTGATTGTTTTTGATTTCATTCTAAGTGAATTTGATTTATTGATAATCTTGCCCTTCACATTAGCTCTCATTTGCATGTTTTCAAACTATGTTATGGTATATGGAATATAGAGCACAAGTCATGTGGAACATTTGTGGTGCTTTGTTGTCCTTTTATGAAGCTCTTTAATGGTATGGAAAAGAGCAGCTAGGACATTTTGTAAGATATATTATTTTATGTTCCATGGGTTTAGAATGACATGAGAGCAGGATTATTATAGTTAACTAAAACTATAACCATAAAAAATGTTACTTAAAATAAAATAACTGTTAAAATATAATAACAGATTAATAATAACTGAAATCAGAATATAACATTTGTAAAATTATGTCAACTTAATTGTAAACTTAAACTTAAAGGGATACTCCACTTTAAAATGAAAATTCTGTCATCATATACTCACCCTCATGTTGTTTCAAACCTGTATGAATTTCTTTCTTCTGCTGAACAGAAAGGAAGATATTTAGAAGAATGTCAGTAACCAGACAGTTTTTGGTACCATTGACTTCCATAGTATATTTTTTTTCCTACTATGGAAGTCAATGGTACCAGAAACTGCCTGGTTAGTGACATTCTTCTAAATATCTAAATATCCCTTTAAAACTTGTAAACTTCTCATTTTCATTTAGTTTAATTTGATGTGAAAAAAATTATTGAGAATAATTGATGACATAATTTTCACTTTTGGATGAAGAAACCTTTTGAAGACAATATCATTGACATTTAAATCAAACTGTGATCTAATGCTGATGTTTTTTTCCTGAGTAAATGAATGCATTTTCCTCAAGGACTGAAATACCTTCAAAAAAGTTTGTATTTATCATTAATTAATAAATGTGCTTACAGTGCGGTTCATATGGTGGCGGCGGGTCTCCACATGGGATGCACTCCATATCCTGAAATCCACTTAACTTCGTCTTTCTGTAAAATCTGTAAGAATAAAATGCATATTAATTTAAATAAAATAAAAAAAATATTATTTTTATTATATTATTATATTGCATTAATAATTTTGGAGTTGTAAATCAACTCGTTACGGGTCATTTTGTTAATTCACTTTTATTTAGCAAAGATACATTATGTTGATTAAAAAAAATAATGCCAGTAAAGACATTTCTAATGTTACAAAAATATTTCTATTTCAAATAACTATGGTTTGATCACAGGAATACATTTAATTTTAAAGTTTTTTTTAAACTGTAATAATATTTTAAAATATTACTTTTACTGTATTTTTGATTAAATAAATGCAGCCTTTTTGAGCATAACAGACTTCTTTCAAAAACATAAAACAAAAATCTTACTGATCCAGAATCTATATCAATATTTGCTGAGAAAATCCACCAACTGCATTTAATTCAAAGACATCACATTCATTATTGTTGCAGATTATTAAACAAGTGGATAGACAAAATGTGGCTTTAGAAGTCAAATACAATTTAAAGCAATCCAACTTACAATCGATCTAGGCTTACAGATTGTTTAGCTTACACAGTTCACACACTCTTGTCTGAGATATTTTTTAGTTGTTGGATTATGTACACATGCATGCTTATGTCTTGCTGTTTTTTAATTGAATGTCTCTGGAAAATCCTTTATTAGAAAATTGGATTAGGGGGCAATGATTACTTGACAGCCCTAATTAATTAATCAACTTTAGAGGAAATCTATCCATTACAATGTCAGAAATATTCCACCATTACAGTAACAGCCCTAAGAATGATGGATGAAGGTAATATGAAGAGTTGCCTTCAGCATGTCTTACTGTGCCAAAGCACTTAATTATGGGTAATCAAAAGTTATTAAAAACTTATCTGGTGAGAGCAGGATGCTGCCATGTGGGGAAACTAGTAACTCTTGCAGCGATAGCGAAACGCAGGTCTTCATAAACCTGACATGTTTCAGCTTCTAGGGCATGTCTGGGCACAACCAAAGGCCTTGAGTTGATTCCCCTGACCTGGACTTTAAACTGAGCTTCACTTACTGGGGCTGGAGGGCTAAAGTGTGTGTAACTCATGTCAGTCGAGCTCTTTACTCTTTACTTTTTACATACATTACTGCATGTAAATACAGTTTGGGTTTCAGAATGACTGTGTGCTCTCAAAAATAAAGGTTCCTCGTAGAGTGTGTTAGTGACCGCCCACTTTTTCAGCAGTGTTGGTTCCGGAAGTATTTATTCCATTTATTTTTCCCATTGGGATTTTAAAAAAAAGTCTTTGCTAAAGCGTTATAAGCCGTGAACCAAACCAACCAGATACAAGGTGAATCACAACATTACAAACTTTTATTTAAAGTGAAAAAAATATTTGAAAATCTGACAAAAAACTGTACTTAAAGGCTTTAAGGAAAATAGCTACAATCCCATAAAGAACTGCAAATGACATAATGGATTAAAAATTCATTCAAAGATGATTATATCTTTAGGAACAATATATTTAAAGTTTATTGAAAAATATGCATAAACAGTATATGTATACAAAATCTTTAAGTATTTTGAGAGCGAAGGGTATGGAAGCTTGTTTCCGCCACAGAATAAAACATTTTAAAAGATAATTGCGACTTTTTATCTCACAATTGTGACTTTATATCAGGCAATTCTAACTTTATAATACGCAATTGGGAGATATAAAGTCAGAATTGCATGATATAAAGTCGCAATTGCGTGTTATAAAGTCAGAATTGTGAGATATAAACTATTCTGAGGTAAAAAATCCATCTTTTTTTTCCTTAGAATTGGACTTTATATCTCACAATTGTGTTTATATCTCACAATTCTGAGAAAAGATGTCAGAATTGCGAGATATAAACTCGCAATTATGTGTTATAAAGTCAGAATTGCGTGATATAAAGTCGCAATTGCGAGAAAAAAAGTCAGAATTCTGACTTTATAACACGCAATTCTGACTTTATAACACGCAATTCTGACTTTATATCTCACAATTCTGACTTTATATCTCGCAATTCTGACTTTATAACACGCAATTCTGACTTTATAACACGCAATTCTGACTTTATAACACACAATTCTGACTTTATAACACACAATTGCGACTTTATTTCACGCAATTCTGACTTTATAACACAATTCTGACTTTATAACACGCAATTGCGACTTTATATCTCGCAATTCTGACTTTATATCTCGCAATTCTGACTTTATATCTCGCAATTCTGACTTTATAACACGCAATTCTGACTTTATAACACGCAATTGCGACTTTATTTCACGCAATTCTGACTTTATAACACGCAATTGCGACTTTATTTCACGCAATTCTGACTTTATATCTCGCAATTCTGACTTTATATCTCGCAATTCTGACTTTATAACACGCAATTGCGACTTTATTTCACGCAATTCTGACTTTATATCTCGCAATTCTGAGAGATAAAGTCAGAATTGTGAGATGTAAACTCGCAATTGTGAGATAAAAAGTCGCAATTATCTTTTAAAATGTTTTATTCTGTGGCGAAAACAAGCTTCCATAGAAGGGAGACAGACTTTATTACATAATTTGCGGTGCTTCATGGGAGTGAAGAGCCTTGCAGAAATCTTTTGGCACAATTTGCTCCCACAGACTCTCCGATTGGTGGGGTTTTCCCTACAGCATCATGGGTAATGTAGTTTTTAACAATGGATTCTGCTGTTATACACAATCTTTTTTTTAATAAATGGAAAAAATGCAAACAGATGGATTCAACAAAAGCTTACACAAGTTATTGTTAAAAAAATGAATTACCCTTTGGAGAAAAGTTTTTAATTCCGGAACACGACTGTTGCATTTATGGTTTCATGAAGAACCTTTCTGTCCCTCCGTTGACAGCTACGCAACTACCACTTTGATGCTTCAAAAGTTCATAAAGAGATCGTAAAACTAATCCAAATGAATGGAGAGGTTTATTCCACATTTTCTGAAGAGACTCAATCGCTTTAAATGACGAACAGATTGAATTTAGGCTTTTATTCACATAAACATTGATCAACTCACACGTCAGATATGGTAAACAGAAGCTCAAGCATGTTCGCTTGATGTGAAAGAACCAATGAGTTTCATTCTTGTGTGGTCGAAAGTCTTACAGTTTTGATGACATTAATGACAGAATTAATTTACTTTATAGTAAAAAAAAAGGTTCTTTCGATTTTTCAAATGTTCTTCGCACTAAGGAAATGTATTCACTTGGGGAACCAAAAATGATTCTTCTATGGCATCACTGTGAAAACCCCTCTGTTGGAACCTTTATTTTTAAGAGTGTATTATAGACCGACTTGGTGTTGGAAAACGCCCATCATTATTTATTCTATATAATTGCGCTCCTATGACTGACTCACCCGGGCAGGCAGTCTCCGCAGACGGCGTTGTTCGTGGTGGAGCAGTTCCCCTTCTGGAAGCGGTTGAGTAGAGAACAGTCCAGACAGGGCTTGCATTTCTGCAGGCTGCGGTCCTCTTTGAAGCGACTGGCTCTGCAGGGCACACACTGGGCATCCTCCCCATAGCCAAAGCCACATTCCTGTGAGGATTAACGGAAGATATCTCACTGCCGAGGAAGGGAAGCGCGAGGGAGAGCCGCGCTAAAGAAAAGCGCCAATGTGGACTAACAAGAAGCCGAGATGAAATAATGATCACAGTGTGTGTGTGTGTGTGTGTGTGTGTGTGTGTGTGTGTGTGTGTGTGTGTGTGTGTGTGTGTGTGTGTGTGTGTGTGTGTGTGATCCCCAGCTGAACAAAGGCCAAGCTTCTTTTGAGAGAGTCTATCTTACACAGGCAATAATCTCCCTGACTCTCACGGGATCAATGGACAGCCTTCTGCTCCGGGCCCCCGAAGGGCTCCGCATTTGAATCAGAAAGGCCCACGGGGACGCCCATTGTTGGTTTATTGGGAGTTTATTGCAGAGGTTTTGTCAGGCCTGTCTTCGGCTAAAGTGTGTCTGAGAAATATTGATATTGAGAGGTTTTGGTATGTGGAACGCAGAAAAAGAAAGCCCTTTAAAATAAAGGATTTACAAAGCACAAAGATGTTTAATAGTGCAAACACATGCACAATAAAGTGTTTCTAACCACAGAATCAGGAATGCACTCAAATTTGTCAAATTAAAATATTTTATTAAAATTTGTGTTATCCAATTTTTTATTTTTTTTTATCTTTTTTTATGTATTATAAATACATTTTATATTATAAATTAAATTTCTGTCTAGTACAAACATGTAATGTATTTCATTTGATAATTTATATCAACTTAAAAACAACAACAAATGATATATATATATATACTACCATTCAAAAGTTTGGGCTCATGCTTCATGTTCTTTAAGTACATTATAATTGCTGAATGAAATGTATATATATATATATATATATATATATATATATATATATATATATATATATATATACCATTCATTTATGTTCTTTAAGCACATTATAATTGCATATTATTTTCTTTTGATTTTGGAGTGAAATATAACCCAGACATGTTCTTGACTGGTTTGATGATATTCACCCAGAAAAGCGATCTGTTTTACGCAAATCCAAATCGCGAAGGAAACTTGAGGAGAGGTCTCAATGTCAAGTTGTGTGGTCGTGGAGAATTCTCAGCGCTCTTGAATTATACGAGACAACACCCTTTGCATTGTTCCCTAAATACAGGCCTATTTAATTTCAATAAAAGATCTAAAACTGTGCAGTTTGTGTAATAATATAAGGCCGATTTCACTGTACTCATGCCGGCCTAAGAAAACATAACAAAGAAACCACAGAGAAAGTGTCTACATGAACAAAATGAGCAAGCTTGCCATTTTAGCCGAATGAATGAGCAATATAACAAAGGAACAAAATACAGTTGCCTTTAGCTTAGCAACTAGTAACTAAACACCAGAATTTTGCACACAAAAGAGAAAATTTAGTTGGGAAGACGTTCTAATGGGTTGGGAACGGTCTTTCCTTGAACGGTGACGAACTACATTTGTTCGGCATGTTTCTGCACAACATGTTGGGCTTTGACGTTTTGCCACATTGAGTTTGACATTAAGAAGTGAAATGTAAGCAAACTTTTTTTTCCAGGCTCCAGGATCTAAACTGAAATCTTAAGCGCCGCTTAATTAGCATTACTCAGAAGAGTCTTTCCCCCCTCCAGGTCCACCCACTTCAATAAACAATGCCAGAGTCTTTTCAAAACTCTACTGACAGTAATCAATCTGGAATACGCTTGTTTGTTTTTAATCCTTTCCACATTGGTATAATTCTTGGGAATCTTGCAGGGATATATTCAGCTTTTACTGAGGCTGATTTCTCAAACCATAATTGAAGCAGAGCTGCATGGAATTCAAATTATGTCTTATGCAGCGATCCAACCCAACAGAAATCATCAATCAAGCCATTTATCAATGGAACCAACCAGCAATATGACACTAATTTAAAACACACAGTCTTCCTTTGCGCGTTAAGTAGTTCTGACTACAAATCTTATGTCCTTTTTTGATACGTGTCAGCTACATGAACAATAGATGACCCAAAAACTAAACTTTTGTCATCATCAACTCGCCATTTTGCATATTCAAACTTGAAGCATTGCGATTCATTATGAGAAGTACAAGAACCAAAGCAGCATATCTGGAATGAATAGACTCAAGATTTTTGGAGAATGACTTAAATTAGAGTTTGTTTCTCATACATAGCAATTCTATGGCATCAGAAGACTTGGAGAAGTCATCTTAACCACTCTTAAGGTACTTTTTATGATCTTATATTTCACAACTTGGTTCAATGTAAATTTTTCAAAACATCTCATTTTGTGTTTCCAAAGAATAAATATAACAGAACATTTACTTTGGGATGAACTATTGCTGTGGTGTAGATGCTGACTGAAATGACTGGAATATTAATTTCATGTATGTGTTCAACATATTTCTCAAAAGTGCTATTTACTTCTTCATGTGTAAAACGTTTAATTAACAAAAAAATGAATAAGTATACCTTTAAAGGGTTAGTTCACCCAAAAATGAAAATGATCCCATAATTTACTCAGCCTCAAGCCAGCCAAACACAATCGGAGTTATATTAAAAAATATCCTGGCTCTTCCAAGCTTTATAATGGGAGTGAATGGTACCCTAGATTTCAAAACTAAAAAAATCTCATCCATCCAACAAAAAAGTTACCAGAAGCCCATGATTATAGGTTATAAAGTTATCAATATGGATTTTTTTCTTGCAAAAACGCATCGCTTTGGTTTGCTTCAGAATTGTGTTTGGCTGAAAGAAAGTCATATACCACTAGGATGGCTTGAGGGTGAGTAAATAATGGGATCATTTCCATTTTTGGGTGAACTAATCTTTTAAGACTTTTTAAATCAGCACAACTACTTTACAACAAACACACCACCTCTGACAACCACGTTCCTACCAGTCGCATTCCAGCAGAAGAGCGTAATGCATAGAAAAGTGAGAGGACCTTTGTGGTTTGATATCACCCTGCACTATTGTTTTTTTCCCAGCTGCCCCTTCCCTAGTCAGGTCGCTGTTATTCCACCACACTGAGCTGGATTAGAGAAGAGGCTCATATATCATTAACGTGGAGATCGGCTTCAAACAGGGGCCTTCTTTCTACACCGCGATCCAGTTTCCCAGCTCCGGCACACATGGATTACTGGCCTGAGTGAGAGAGCCAATGACAAGAGCTCTCCACAAAGCCTGGCCCCGGTTTCAGCCAATGTTAGAGAAGACTGATTTGGCTCTCTCAACACAGGCCCTCCAAAGTCTGCATATAGGGTGCCTGAACAGAATGACAGCTGTTGTTGCCTGCCCGCAGCCCATATAAGACCTTTCTCTCCAGCAGGGCATGAAAGATTGGGGGGGGGACGGTGAATAAAAGAGGTATGGTCACTCCGTTTGAAGGCATGATGCCATTCCTGGAGAGATAATCAACAGCAGAGCAAAGGGGGAACGAGAAATCTAAGGAGCTCTGGAACCCCCTGTGGTTTTTCTGTTGGAGTTTGCTGCTGGAATCCTCCAGCATTTAGAAGCTCAAACAGAAAGATGAACTTCATATAAAAGCCAATGAGGCTCCCGAATATGGCTCAGAGCTGTGGCTTAGTAGATATCACTTTGAGCTGTGGTCCTCATATGGAGCAACATGAGTTCGAATCTTGCTAGCAACATTTCATAATTCTAGCTGGATGCCAGATGGATGTAAATGAGGATTCAGACTCCCAGATATGGCTCAGACTGTGTCTGCATGTCAGAGCCCTGGCTTAGTAGTCATCACTATGAGCTGTGGTGCTCATATTGGCAACAGGAATTTGAATCTTACAAGCAACATTTCTGAATCTTAGCTGGACACCAGATGAATACAAATAAAGATTCAGGCTCAAAGATATGGCGCAGAATGTGTCTATGTGTCAGAGCTGTGGCTTAGTAGCTATTAATATAGGCTGTGGTGCTCATATGAGCAACAGGAGTTCAAATCTTGCTAGCAACATTTACTAATCCTAAAGGATGCAAGATGGTTACAGGATTCAGATTCCCATATATGTCTCAGAATGTGTCTGCGTGTCAGTAGCTATTACAATGGGCTGTGATCCTCATATCGGCAACAGGAGTTTGAATCTTGCTAGCAGCATTTCCTAATCCTAGCTGGATGCCAGATGAGGATTCAGGCTCCCGGATATGGCTCAGAAAGTGTCTACATGTCAGAGCCATTGCTTAGTTGTTATTACCCTAGGCTGTGGTGTTTATATAGGAGTTGGAATCTTGCTCGCAACATTTCATAATCTTAGCTGGACGCCAGATAAAAGCCTATGAAGATTCAGAATTTGGATCAGAATTTGTCTACACTACTGGTCAAAAGTTTGGAATAATTTACTTTTTCTTTTTTTTTTCAAGAAGTCTCTTATGATCACCAACGCTGTATTTATTTATTTGAAAGTAAAAAAAAGTAATGTTGTGAAATATTTTTTCAATATAAAATAACTGTTTACTGTTTTAATATATTTTAAAATGCAAAGTATTCCTCTCATGTCAAAACTGCCATTACTCCAGTCTTCAGTATCACATGAATCTTCGGAAATCATTGTAATATGTGTCAGATCTTTGGTTTAGCAGTTATCACTGTGTACTGTGGTGGTGCTCAAAAGGGAAATTGGAGTTTGAATCTGGCTAACAACATTTCCAAATCCTGTTTCCTCCTTGTTATCAAAGTCAAATGGTCAAAAGGTGTCAATACACACTTTAAGGCCTTGACATACATGTTACAATGATACAGTGATCATTGAGCAGTCATGCTTTTTACATGTTGGGGAACCTCAATAACATATATATCAGATTATTACTATAAAATGAGGAGTCAATAATTCAGCAAATCAGCCAACTCTATTCTTTACAAAAGCCTGTTTTCACAGTCCAGAATCATCCAGGAACATTTTGCCTAAAAGAACTCACCAAACCAGTACCTGCAAGTACCATTTTTCCACAATCTCCAGATCAGATTTGAGTGAGAATGCCAAGCAAAACAGCAGGATGGATTTGATAGAGGAGAAAGTTGGATGAATGCGTGTTCAGACACACAAGTGTTTTGAAGTCATCTAATTCAAAAAACACTAATCAACTAAATTACCCTGAACTGCTCATTAATACTTCCTATCAAAGCAAAGCTTGAACTTCTCACTTAACCCAAAAGGTAAGCTTTAAGGGTGAATCTTACAAAACCTGTCAAGAACATGTCTCAGTGATATATTACCCAAAAACCAAAAGAAAGAAATAATTAGAGTTCAGTTATGACAACTTGTTGAGTGGATTACTTCAACTGGCATTTATTGGCATGGGGCATGGAATATACATAGCTTGATTTTGGCGGACGATGATCCAGTCGTATGGGATCATCATACAGGTTTTGAACGACCTGAGGGTGAGCAACTGATGACAGAACTTTCATATTTGGGTGAACTATCCCTTTAACAATTACAAAATGCCTATCAACAAAGCTGTTATCGGCCTTTTCAGGTGAAAGACAGTGTGTAGGTGGGGATTTTACTTGCTGTTTGACTAGTCATGCTTTGAAAAACAGTAAAAGGGCGTCATGTGAACTGTTCTACTCTTACAAAAACAAACCGTCTGGAAGAGCTTCTGAGGTGTTAAACATTAAAACAACAAAAATGTTTAAGTTGTTGGTAATGTTATTACAGCTATTCTAAGTTTAAGTGTAATTTCTATAGAAGAAAAATACTTTTTTTAAAAACATATTTCCCAAACACACCTCCCATCTACCATTGGTCACAACAAACGGAAAGCTACGCCATTGGTCGAGCCATTGTTGCTGTTGTCGGGCAGGTCAGGATGCTCAAACAAACAAAGCAATGTTTTGATAGCGCCACAGAGATAAAGTGTTTATGCTTTTTGGGAGATAACCCTACTAATACTATAGTATCTGCATATTAAACTGGGATAAAAGAAAACATTTTATCATTGAAACTAAGCTAAAGTAACCTAAACACTGTTTTTTTTCCGCATGATATTGTCCTTGCTCCAAAGAATAGAGTAAACCACGAGTGTTTGAATGGAAAAAGCAGGCAATCATTCACTACCTCCTCAGGCCCCCAAAGCATTAATTGGCCAAAAACATCTGATGCACTGAGGCGTATAACTAATAAGTGTGTGTTCATGTGTACCAACATGAAAGTCATGCGGTTAAAAAAAAGCTTATGCACTACATTTATATGCATCCAACAGCCTAATGTACATGCATTTCCCCGAGCATGAACTGTGTAATGATTTCCACACTTCAGAAATATCCCAGACCACTGTTTAGATTAGGTGGATTGTACAAAACCACTTAATTTCTTCACACCATGTTTACAAGGCCTTGAAATTCTCAGAGGTGGCAATGACATTAAAAGGCTTGAAAAAAAAACAAAAAAAAAAACAGAAGATTGTGAGCAGGAGAGGATAAGAAGTGTGGGTGTAACTGATTAAAGCGTGGCCAGCGCTCTACAAAGGAGAACAGCGGTTCACCCATTCTCTTCATAAAAAGAAGGAAGCAATAAATAATTGGTCAGGACAAGCTATTCAAAACATTGGCATCCTCTCTCTGTTGGTGAACTCTTTGCTTTTGGCCTGTTTGGTCTAGAAGTCTTTCATGAACTCTGTGAAACTGATGGGAACGCGTCTCTCCATCACAGATTTGATCGCATGCATGGATGTAATGGATCTTTTTTATTTTTACAAAACAGCTTGAAGTAGAAGCTAAATATATGTGCACATTAATCTGACTGTGGTAGGTCAACTGAAAGGGAAGAATTCCAGAATAAAGCTCAATGGGAACCAATTCAAAGGAACAGAGTGCTTCGGGTATTATTTCTTGATTTAAGATGTAATCTTTTTAGGAAATTAAAAATACTAGTATATGTGCGCCAATGTTTCCAATTAGGCTGAAAGAAAAAATTAATAATCTATTGCAGAACTGGCAAACCTTAGACAGCTCTTGTCCAGCATCGCACTGCCGACAGGGAATACAGCTCCCAAACTTATCCTTGTATTCCTGTTCCCTGCAATCTCTTCTCTCCTCTGCCATAACTGCAAGCTGTGAGGGACAGGAAACCAGCATGGTTAGTATTCCATAATGTCATTTGACGTTGTCCAAAGTGGAGTGCACCAAAATGTGGAGATAAATATTATAATAATGATGATTACACTTGTGTTCTCAAGAACAAACAAATACACTGACGTTCAAAAGTTTGGGGTAAGTGATTTTTAATTTACATTTTTTTAAAGAAATTAATACTTTTTGCTCAGTAATGATGCATTAAATTGATCAAAAGTGATAGTAAAGACATAATGTTACAAAATATTTCTATTCCAAATAAATGCTGTTCTTTTGAACTTTTTATGCGTCAAAAAATTCTGAAAAAATGTTCCACAAAAATATTAGGCAGCACAACTGTTTTCAATATTGATAATAATAAGAAATGTTTTTTTGTTTGTTTTTTTGAGCAGCAAATCAGCATATGGACCCTTTTCACATTTCAGAAGCGGTTTAGTTGGGTAAACTTCTAAAGCGGTGAATGAGAGACTAGACTACAGCAAATTGAATTTTTGCATTCCCATTTTCTCCGATATCAAAAGATAAAATCCATGATGGTGTTTCCACGACTTTCCAAAAGAGAGGAAAATATTGGGGAGAATAATTACATCAGTTAGAATGAGTAAGATGTCAAATTTGCCGTCCCTCCCTCAGTGGTTGATTTTGAAACACCCTCAAAGCAACGTTAATTTGCTTTTTGACATTTACTGCCAAGGTAATATATCACACAGTATAGTGTTATGAAAATGAAAATATTAAAAACTTGACTAGATTTGCGATGTTGATAACTGTGGAAACGTCATCACAGTCTGTGAAAAGGGTTCATTACAATGATTTCTGAAGGATCATGTGACACTGAAGACTGGAGTAATGATGATGAAAATGCAGCTTTTCCATTACAGGACATTGCAATTTAAATATATATATATCAATACAAAAACAGTTCTTTTAAATTGTAATAATATTTCAGAATATTATTGTTTTACTGTATTTTTGATCAAATCAATGCAGCCTTGGTGAGCAAAAGAGACTTTCAAAAAACGAAAAGATCTTACCGACCCCAAACTTTTGAACAGTATACTGTAAAAAATGATATGATCAATAAGTTATGAACATATGTTTTTACATTGCTTTAACTCATCAAAATCAAAATTAAAATCTGTTTAATGTCATTTAAGTTGAAATGACTTAAACATCCAAGTTGATTGTACTTAAAAAGTTTAGGCAACTTTTTTTTTACTGAGAGCACATCTCAGGGTAAAAAACAAGCAAGTCAATTATTAATTTGTTACTTCTTAAAGTTTAAGAGTAAGCAAAAGGCTTGATATGAACCAAACGTACCATAACACACAGTGGAAGGACGAGTATCCTGTGAAGAGTGAACGCGGGGAGGATCGGTGCCCGAGGCATTCTGAAAGGTCTTTCCCACATACACTGTGAAAGCAGAAATCCTTTGATGAATGATTAATGGAGGACACTATTTGCCATTATCTCTCAAAACTGTGTGAACACTAAGCAGACAATGATTATTATAAATCCATACCCTTTTTTATGCTTTTTTAATATAAGAATAGAATACTAGAATACTGTGTGTTAAAATCAGACAAGAATAAAAGTCCCACTATCATTATATTAGCTTGTGTATCATTCAATTCAAATAATTAACAACATACAGATACTTATAAATCATATAAATCATCATCATGTTTTTTTAATAGTAAAAATGCAGAAAGTTTTCTATGATGGGTGGGTTTAGAGGTAGGGAATAGAATATACAGTTTGTACAGTATAAAAATCAATGTCTATGGAAAGTCCCCATAAAACATGAAAACACAATGTGTGTGTGTGTGTGTGTGTGTGTGTGTGTAGTTACATGCTGAATAATAACTGTTTATTTTTAATGGTTGAATCATAAAAAAGTAACACTAAAAGCTCTTAAAAACACTAATATTGGCCAATAATGATTAATTTATATGCTGGTTAGGCTTATAATATAGGCTATTAGGCAATTCCATAGGTAAATCCATATATTAAGATCTATGGATTTATAATGTTATAATACATTGCGTTGTGTCTTCAAAACATTATAACGTACTATATAAAATATGGATAACTTGTTTCTGTTACTTTTTGTCCTGGCTTAGAACAAGATTGTATGCTATGAATGAATTAAAAATATGCCCCTTATTGGCACTATGTTTGTGTGCTCTGTAGGCTAGTTAGTTTTCTGAAGATATTGATTTATGGATTCATATGCGGTCAAAGCAGCTCGGCAAATGTGTGCACAAAAAAAACAAAAATCTTTCTTACCGATAACGAGTCGCTCGTGAGATCCCGGTGTCCTACGGAAAGCTGTTCAGGATGCGGTCTGAGCTCTGAGCTCGTGAACCCGTCCCGTCCCAGCACTGGAGTTAAAGTTCAGATCAAACACTGCTGTCTGATGATGCCTGCAATCTGATCTCCCATCAGCATGCACATCAAAGCTTCACACACACGTCCTGGACAAGAAGCGCTTTAATTGAGCCTGTTCACTCACTCACACCCCTCCATAATCCGAATACCTGCAAAAAAGCACAGACTATCTGCATGATCCCGAGGCAGACGTGCAGTGAAAGCGGTCAGCAACAGCGAGTGTGTGATCTGATCTCTCTCTTCTTCAGTCTGCGAGTGTTTGATGCAGAATTCCCTTTCATCTCCGTGACGTCACCTGCCGCGCAGCGATTGGCTGCATTCTCTGCTGAGGAAACTTTTCACACATCGAGTTTGAGTTCTTGAAATCGAGTCTTTTGCACTCTTGTGGTTACAAACACGTTATTTGAGGACTTACGGCACACTTAAATAGGAATGTTATTAAGTTAGATAATAGAATATCAAAACAAGTGTCATTTGTTTAAGAAAAAAGATGAACATTTCACAAAAATAAGTTTGTGTGAAAACGCGGTTACCTTTTGTTTGGATCCAGCTGTTCAGTTAAACGCTATTGTAATATTTAATGTTCGAAGATGTACAAGTACTGGATGCCTTCTGCTGGTCATTTCAGAGAATTACACTCTCGAATTGTATGCCACTTGTGGCATATGCATGCTCCCTGTTCTCTTAAAGCAACACTAAGGAACATTTTTTACCTTAAAATAATGTTTCCAAAATCGTATCAGTGGTTCATCAAGTGGTAACAGGGTGAAAGGCACTTCTGGATTCGCTTTGTAGCCCTATATCTGCTATAACCACACCATGCAAGTTTGCCAAATCGGGTAGCGTTTCTGTAGTTCGAATGAGACGTAAGAAAACTACAAATTTGACTTGCTTTACGTCAAGCGTTACAATAGTCATTATTTCGTTTTCCTTCGTTTCTGATGTCGCAATACATCATACTTTCATGAAATCATGCAACATACTCTAGATTGTCAGTGGACATCGTTCATTCCAAAGCCGGTGCTAGATAAACAGCGAGTGTGCTTGCGACAGTTGTGGGCGGCGAAATTATTTATGACAGCGGTAATGGACAATTCCGCTTCCAACCTGTAGGGCGACCGAATAGGAAAAGTTCCTTAGTGTTGCTTTAAATCAAGGGTTTGTAATCATTTAGATGCAACAAACCCCCCATGTTTCCTGCAATGTTTTGCAGTATTTTCATTTGGTCACGTAAACTGTGTTTTAACAGTCTGTGGAAGGAACATAGTCTATTGACACAAGGAAAGCCTTTGTGCAGCATGTTCATGACAACTAGGCATCACTGGACATTGCTTAATCTGCTTAGTTTTCAAGGTCGCCATGTCTTCATCTGTGCAATGACTCATTGTCTCAGTTAGAGGGGCCAGATTAAACTCACAGATCCATGACCACTGTGAATCTGAGAGGTGATTTAACTGCTGTTTAAAAACATGAGAGAGTAAAAATATCGAAATCAAAGGCCATACATTGAGTCATGCACATACCATATGAAAATATGGCTCTTTACTGTCCTCTTTTTCTTGCTGTAGCTTCTAATTGTTAAAGGTTTGCACAGCACAACATAATGTGTTCACTTGTAAACACAAAGCTAATGTGGTGCACCAGACCATAATCTCACAAACAAAGTAAATCCTTGGGGTGAACTAGAAGCGCTACCCGAAATGCTCCATGGGACAAAGATTCCCATGGCAGACCTGCCCATGCACTGCATCTGAGCTATGAACAGATCTAATGAAAAATCTAACGAAAAGCATTAGCAACCGGGAGTTAATTAGGGAACAGCAGTGATTTGGTTCCTTGGGGCTCAAACCCTCTGATTACTGGCTCTGAGCTCAAGACATGCACTCACACAACATTTCTGTTGATCATTTTAATGTCATTATCATTATTTAACCTCTTCTGAACATCTATTCACATCTACACACACACACATTCTCCAACAGCAAGAAGTTCAGAAATGAGGCATGCAGTGCAGGATGAGTCCTGCTGTACTTAAGGCACAGTCTGATTTTTTTTGTGTGTGTCATTAAATTGCATGATACTTATGTGCATAAAAAATTACTTAAAGTGCTCTGTTTTTTAAAGTGAGTATAGCTCACAGTGGAATGCAGTCTGCATGTTTGTCTATTATATACCTCCTTGGTGTCGTTAATTAATACTGCCCTCTTGTGGATATTAGATGCCAAGGACCACAAATGTGGTCATCCTTGTGCGAGGGACCCCATCCTAAAATTCAAATAGTTTCTTGTATAAAGACCCTGTTTATACTGAATAAAATAATATTATTGAAATATCTTAAATATTATTTGGAAAATATTTAGTTTCTATTAAATTACATTATTGTTTCTTTTTTGTAATGTACTAATACTGTACTGTTAGATGTATTAATTATTAAATTTTATTGTACTAATTTATTTGTTTGTTTTAACTCTTTATTGGACTACAGTGGACAGCTATTCCAAAAGCCATTTCTTTCATATGCATGTGATTGCACAGTTGCACATGTGGACACTAGTGCATCAGACTGCCACCTATTGGCAAGCCCTTGTATGTGAAATGTTTTTTTCACCAAACCAAGATTGCTGATGGCCAGTCAGAAGTTGCTCCGGAATATCCATCCATTCCTACAATCCCAGGACACTCTTGCAGGTAGAATAAAATGTTGTAACATCAAGTAACATCTAAGGAGTCATATCATTGTTAAATTTTACAAGTATGGATTTTAGATTGGGAGGAAATTCTGATTCATCATCTTTCAACTAAATTGGACTCATCACTAGCTATATATCATTCTAAATTCATACTATTACTGTGACTGTTGTTCTTGAAAATACATAATCTGCAGTAACTTTTTTTGGTAGTAAATACATGTATTTGTGTTATTAGAATGTAATTTACAGTTACGTCAAAAAGTAATCTGACTCCGTAATGCATGTTACTTGTAATGCGTTACTTTACTCGTTGCATCAAAAAAAGTAAACTGATTACATAATACATGTTACTTGTAATGTGTTAATTTACTCATTACATCAAAAAAGTAATCTGATTAGTGATTACGTAATGCATGTTACTTGTTATGTGTTAATTTACTCATTACATCAAAAAAGTAATCTGATTACATAATGCATGTTACTTTTAATGTGTTACTTTACTCTTTGCATCAAAAAAGTAATCTGATTTCATAATACATGTTACTTGTAATGTGTTAATTTAGCCTACTCGTTATATCAAAAAAGTAATCTGACTCCGTAATGCACGTTACTTGTAATGTGTTACTTTACTCTTTGAATCAAAAAAGTAATCTGATTACATAATACATTATACTTGTAATGTGTTAATTTACTCATTACATCAAAAAAGTAATTACGTAATGCATGTTACTTGTAATGTGTTAATTTACTCATTACATCAAAAAAAGTAATCTGATTGCATAATGCATGTTACTTTTAATGTGTTACTTTACTCTGCATCAAAAAAGTAATCTGATTAGGCAATGCATGTTGTAATGTGTTAATTTACTCATTATATCAAAAAAGTAATCTGATTACATAATACATGTTACTTGTAATGTGTTAATTTACTCATATCAAAAAGTAATCTGATTACATAATGCATGTTACTTGTAATGTGTTAATTTACTCATTACATCAAAAAAGTAATCTGATTACGTAATGCATGTTACTTGTAATGTGTTAATTTACTCATTACATCAAAAAAGTAATCTGATTACATAATGCATGTTACTTGTAATGCATTGCTTTACTCATTACATCAAAAAGTAATCTGATTACATAATACATGTTACTTGCAATGTGTTAATTTAGCCTACTCGTTACATAAAAAAAGTAATCTGATTGCATAATGCATGTTACTTTTAATGTGTTACTTTACTCTTTGCATCAAAAAAGTAATCTGATTAGGCAATGCATGTTACTTGTAATGCGTTACTTTACTCGTTACATCAAAAAGTAATCTGATTACATAATGCATGTTACTAACTTATACTAACATATACTCTGGACTGGAGGGAGCGTCAGCGTTTTCCACAGAGTTGTACCTTCACCAGATCTTTGATGGAATCACATCCTCATGTTCTGATAAGAGCAATAAAAACACAGAGGGAAAAAAATCCCGACTGAGGTTGTCATAATTCATGCATGAAAGGGTTAATGTAATTTTTACCTTTTTAATTTTATTTTTATTATTTATGTAATTTTACTATTTTTACATTGTTTTTCTCTAAACTTATATATATATATATATATATATATTGCATTTCAAACATTTCAAACTGGAAATTTGTTCACAAGCAGTTTAATGTGCTTAAAGACTAATGTAAATAACTAAAAACAATAATAAGGTGTATTAAAACCATATTCCAACTTAACAGTTGAGGGAAAATGTAGACGTGCATCCGGCACTCTTCAGCGTCCAGCTGCAAGAGAGCCATGACCTTGGCATTGGTTTTGTTATCCTGCTATGAAAACAGCATGAAGATAAGTGTATGTGACAGAAAGCAGGCAAACAAATCATACAATATTCATGACATGAATGTCCTTCATATCTGTTTGCTTCACCATGACCATATCTTTTATTAGCATGAACAAACTTGAAAACAGATATTTTGCCCAATAGACCAAATCATAACCAATAAAAAAGCATTTAGACTATTATCCATGAAAAAGTAGCTAACTTAAAGTTGACTACTTAAAATGTCTGAAATGCCCATATGTTGTTTGTTTAGAAATGTATGATATTTTAGCTACTGTTAGTTAAGTGCACATCTCTTTCATCTGTTGTGTACATGGATTTTAATCATTTGTTTTTATGGCTTCCAGGCTGTTTATTCTGTTGTACTGTTTACCAATATGACCAATTACATAACACAATTTGATAAAAGGGTTTGTTCTTGGAGTTTTCATGTTTCAGACACTCTAAATCGAGAGAGTGATGAAGACCTGCATTATATTGCCGGGAATGTCAGTGACTCTACTAGATTACATTACTATAAGGCCTATTGGTGGATAGAGAAGAATGAGTCATTACTTTAGAAGGGTATGAGAAAAGAGAGTGGAAGAGTGTGTGTGTGTGTGTGTGTGTGTGTGTGTGTGTGTGTGTGTGTGTGTGTGTGTGTGTGTGTGTGTGTGTGTGTGTGTGTGTGTGTGTGTGTGTGTGTGTGTGTGTGTGTGTGTGTGAGTGTGTGTGTGTGTGTGTGTGTGTGTGTGTGTGTGTGTGTGTGTGTGTGTGTGTGTGTGTGTGTGTGTGTGCGCATTTGCTGAGGGCTTGTGTGGGAGTTGTTTTAGTAATGCCACCACAAATAACTGCTTTTCAGACTTGGTGAACTTGGTGAGCTTCTGCAGTTGAGTACAAAATAAAATAAATGATATAATTAAATATCTCCATTTTATTTTATATTCTTAATTTTCATACTTCAAGACTGAAAGTCTGGAGACATAAAAGTAAAAACAATAAATGATGAGTGCATGACAAAAAAGTTTCCACAGAAAAAAAAGAATGTTAATGGGGCCTCAGACGTCATACCCACAAACCGTTGGCTGAACGTCTGATGCATTTGGCCAAAGACTTTAGAAGTATAAAGACATATTACAATGAATAATAGCTATGAATGGGGGAAAGTGCAACGTGCAATATGGCGGAATAAGTCCCGCCTTCTAAATAAAAGAGCCAATCACTAATAGGTAAAGTCATTGCGTCATTGCAGCGGCTGTTCGAAGCTCCGGTTGCTACACATGTACATTGGCTGGTCCAGCCTGAAAAATGCTGGGGGGTTTTGTCATGATTTAAGCATACAGAAAGTAAATTTAAACAGTTGTCAGTATTAATTGGTGATTTCAAATATGAAATTTAATCATAAGCTTTGTGAACACCTTTGGAGAATTTGATGTTTCCCAATTCAAAGAGATGCACTGGATATTGCGTGACTGAAACAGCAGCCCGAGAGGTGTTTCAAAGATGGCCGCCGAGTGAAATGACTTGCCTTAAAGAGACTTTAATATGGCAGACAAAACTGGAAACACTTCGGGAGTTTTGAAGTTGTCATCTGACAAGTGTGTTGCATTCTTTTATGACACCAAAACCCTTCATGGAAGAAGAAGAAAGCCATTGTGTTTACAACTGTGACAATGAATGAGTGCTTATCATGATCAACTAAACGCTGGATTTGTATGTGAAGCTCACGACTCTTTAAAATACGTCAAAGAGTTGTACAAGTTAGGGACATCGACTTTACATTTTCACGCCCTAAAAGAGATTTAAAATAAATAAATAAATAAAAGTGGGACATAATATTGTCGGAAGAAATGCCCATAAAGTAGGCTAATGGTGCATGATAATAATTTAAACAGAAACTGTTATAATTTATCCTCTGTAGAAATAATAATTTCATACTTATATTTCGGCTATTATGTCTATATATTGATTGACACTCTTGTGAGCCACTGTTGTTGTTGTGGAGCTCAGGGTCACGTGATGCGAATGTGCGCACGTGTAATTGACAGAGCGGCTCATGGAGAGAGAGAAGGCGAGGGAGGGGCGCGCTATCACACCCGGAAACGAGTTTACTAATCCTACTATGGCGAAAACTGGGCTCATGAATATTAATTAGGCTGCCTGATTGGGTGCTTCAAGAGCATCGTAAATTAATATTAATGAGTTCGGTTTCGGCCATAGTAGATTGAGTAATTTCGCCACCCGCACAGTGTTAAATCAGATACGAAGCCTACTTACTCTTTGTTCAGCAAGGATTGTATGGGCAGAAATTACAGTGTTGTCTGTGAAAACGTTGTTTTAATTATTTGTTTCATCTGAAATGAGCTTGTGTTGGATATGGACGAGAGAACACCGGAAATTCAGTACAATCGTGGCTGGTCTATAGTGACTTTATCATATAGAGGTAAGTAGCCTACACTTGTCTAAAATAGCCTACGCCTATTTTTCGTTTCAGTCTTCGTATTTAAGGTTTTGATTTAACTTTATGAACAGACGGCTTATATATTTAACAGCTTACCATTGATGGTATAGACTAAAAGCTTACATATTTAAGTATTAAACTAATGAATTGGATGCCCGGTCATTTCACTGGTTTAATATTCTTTTCACTTACAGCTGAAAAATAGTTTTTTATTACTTATTATTTTGGTTAAAATATTGTAGAGCGTTAATTATATTAAGCTTTTTGTCGTTTAAACTTTGTCCCCATTTGTCCGTTTATTCAGTAGCCTGTGTATACTCAATATTAAAGATTTACAGGCTATATGAGGCATATTTTAAAGAACACTAGAGTAGATTTGATCCTGTTTTTCATCTAGGATACATTTATTTCATTAGGCATACATTTTATTAAACCATTTTTAATCATATCTTGTTTAGCCTATAATTATTTTAATGTAGTAGGCCATTATATAGGCTACACGTCATTATTTAATTGATCGTTTTTATTGTAGGTAAGTTTATGAAGAATGTCTGGACTTTGTTCTGAAGATAAATGGATTTCTGTCAGCTTCAACCGAATTAATTGTATTCATTGTTTCATTACACTACGTTTAATTTTTCCATAATACATGTGGTTGACATATAGGCCATTAAAATTATAGAGTGTGATTTACGATAGGCTACGTGTCCGTTTTAACGTGTCTATGAATGTTTAAGTGAATTGTTACTCTCTGTCTTCAGACGCTCATAACCCCGTGCTCTGGGAATAAACAGCCATGGAAAATAGTTAATGGTCAATTCTGTGTTAAACAACTAAGGAAAGCACAGTATTCGTGTTGAACAGTGGAAGTTTAAAACAGCGCCGCTAGGCAGGCATGAGCAGAGCCGATTCTGCAGAAAATGAGGATTGGACGTGAGCTACGTGAGCATCCAGGAGTAGACGTCATGACATGGAGAGACTGGAAAACACGGACCTTTTAAATGCACACGGGCGCGAGAGTATCTGTTCACCGCAAGAGAGAGTCGCCAATGGCTGTTGTGAGTCTCGCGCTGTAAATATAATGGGTCTGAACGCGACCACTGCGGAGGAACTGCTGGCTAGACGTGCGTCTATATCTGGATCCGGGGTCACGCTTTTGAAGGAGTTAAAGAGTGGGTTGCCTTTATATAATGGTGGAGGAGCGGTGCCCCCTTCACCTACAGCTGAAGGAAGTTATCAAGATGTCCCTGCGCAGAAGCAAAGCGGGTGTTCGCATCCGAATGGACTTGTAGAGACCCCCCATGGGGGCCTCGCTTCTCACGGGGACAGGACTTCAAAAAGACCTTGTTGTGGAGATGTGCGATTCAGACAACTCCAGCACCAGAGGAGAAAAGATGAGGAAAACAGAGACTTCGGGGCCCATAGTGGTTGTCCCGGAACGGGGTCCTCGGAAACGCCCAATGGACCGGACTCTCCTTCACTTGAATGCAAAAGGAGGAGGTTTGAAATTGGCCTTAGAACGGACTCAAGTAAAAGCACACAGGCTGTTGCTCCCCTTGCAGCCAATCACCAACACAACAACAGCTCCCTGTCATCCCCCAGTTGGGTCCATCACAACGGGCACAAAGCTGTAACGAACCATGCGGCCCCGGGGCAGGCCGCGTTTCGATTGGCGCCACCTGTGGTGGCCACCAGTGCAGGCTGGTCCCCAGAGCACATGGCTCAGCATTACATAGTTCCCTGCATGAAGTACTACGGCATTTGCGTCAAAGATGCCTTCCTGGGCGATCGACTGGGCGGTAGGGTTCTGGAGGAAGTGGAGACACTAAATCACAGCGGAAAGTTCAGAGGCGGCCAGTTAGTCAGCCAAAAGAGCATCCCCTCTAAGAACATCCGTGGAGACCAGATCGCCTGGGTCGAAGGCAACGAGCCGGGCTGCGAGAACATCGGAGTCCTCATGGCTCACATCGATGAGGCCATCATGCGCAGTGCGGCCAGCGGGCAGCTGGGGGATTATGTCATCAATGGCCGCACAAAGGTGAGTGCTCGCACACTTAAAAATGAAAATTCTGTTTGCATCTACTCACCCTCATGTCGTTTCCAAAACTGTATGACTTTATTTCTTCACTCTTTAAAATAGAGGTTCCTTATTGGAATGGTTCCATGAATAACTTATAATATACATTGAACCTTTCCATTGCGCAAAAGATTCTTTGCAGTGGAAAAGGGTTATTCCGATTATTGAATTATTCTTCACACTTTTTGAGCAATGTTGCTGGGCAATCTTGCCGAGTTATTGTTGCTTGGGCACTTTCCCATTGAAAATGGGCAATACATTTCTATCTGGATAATTTAGATCGGTCGTGGGCCCCGTGTCTCATCTGGTTGCCTGTTGATGGTAACATTGCCCAAAAAGTTGCCCTGTGTATCATCACCTTAAGAAAACATGGTTCTTTTAAGAACTGTTTATGGAAACGTCATTTGGGGAACTCAAAATGTCTTCAAAAAAAGTCTTGGCTGCAAAAATCAGTTTAACTTCTCACATGAAAATACGATACAGTTTATTTACAAAATATTGGGGGTAAGTTGTCACATTTTAACTTGCCATACAGCAAGCTTTTCAGCCACAGCGTGTGACAACATGCCCCGACCTTACATAATGCTTTGCAAAGACCTGAAAACATCCTTGTTAACATCAAAAAAATGTCTTGAACAGTGTTGTTTTTATTGTGCTCACAGGTTTACCCAACATCTTCTGTACCTATTGTATAACTGCTTGTATCATCGCAAAATGTAAACTATATTTTTGGCCTGCTCTCAACTATAAGGCATAAAACTACTGCTGTCAAATCGATAAATTGTGATTAATCTCATATAATATACCGTAAAATATGATATGATCAATAATTTGACAACATATGTTTTTACCTTGCTTTAACTCACCAAAAGAAGCTATGCAAGATTCAACTCATTTTTAAAGTCAGTTTAATGTAATTTAATTTGAAATGACTTAAACATCCAAGTTGATTGTACTTAATTTAAGGCAGCAACTTTTTTACTGTGTATATATGTATATATATATATATATATATATATATATATATATATATATATATATATATATATATGTTTGTATGTGTGTGTATACAGTGTATATTTATATATATACACATTATATATTTACAAACTTTTATGTTAGATGCGAATCATTTGATTAATTGATTTGTCAGCACTAAAAACATTAACATTATGGTTTTCTGTAAAACTGCTCTGAAACAATGTGTATTGTGAAAAGTGATATTTAAATAAATTTGATTTCAGTTCATTCAAAACCTTAAGGTTCAGTCATTTCAACAGGAGTCGATGCGATCTGACCACATAGATTTCATATCCAGTTCAAGTTTAATTCGTCGCGTTGACCAACAGAAAGCTGTTTGATATGAAAGTGACTTCTGTGTGAACGGTTCTTCATGCACCACTACACTATTGACAATTAACCTTTTTTTGCTGGATGAAATCTCATTGAAAATCCGCTATGCCTTCATAGTTACTGAAATCTATCAACATCTACGTGTGACAACTTACCCCGGTCTCGCCTTTTTCAATATATACCAGTATCATTAGATGCTATAGCTTCAAGGTCAAAACTGGCAAGCACTGTCATCCGCAATGCAAACCTGCATTCAGGAAGTTGTGGTTGGGTGTATCAGACAAGATACTCTCTCTCTGTCTGTCTGTTGTGTTTCTCACTGTGTCACTGTTCTCAACTAGCAGCCTGAGAAATGCAGTTTTATCAGATCCCAGATCAGTGTTTCTCTGGCTTTGAAGACTCCTCTGTCAGTCTCTATCTCCAGCCCATATACAAACAACATATTCTTACCGCCACTAGTAAGGTGCAGTGCTTGTGTGCGTGCTTGTATACACAGTGTGTTCATTGTGTGCGTGAGACAGTATCTGAGGTTATCAGATGCATTTACGTATTTACAGACCCTGGATCTGAAAACGAGGATTTCCTTTATTGTCAAGTTAATCTGAGAGTTTCTGATTGTAAGGAAAATTTGCATTGCTCAGGTCGTGTGCGATTGAACATTGACCCGTATCTGAGCAGGGTGCCGCATCAGTCCAGTCCTGTCAGCGCGTCAGAGCAAAACTGCCCATATGACGCAGGTTCGGTTATTTGAGCTTGCCAGGTCAAACCACAGTCCAATGGTATGAGATCTTCCTGCTGTGGCAAGAAAACATGTACACTCCCGTTTTAGAAACAAGTCTCTTATCAAAAAGACTGCTTTTATTGGATCAAAAATACAGTACAAACAGTAATATTGTGAAATATTGTTGTCCATTTGAATATATTTTAAAATGTAATTTATGTCAAATCTGAATTTTCATCATCATTACTCCAGTCTTCAGTGTCACATGATCCTTCAGAAATCGTTCTAATATGCTGATTTTCTGCTCAAGAGACATTTTCTAATTATCATCCATGTTGCTTCATAATATTTCTGTGGAAAATGTGATACACTACCATTCAAAAGTTTGGGGTACAGTAAGTATAAGATTTATCTTTTTAAATAAATAAGATCAAAAGTTCCAGTGAATAATGATACAAAAGAGAAAACAGAAATGCTGTTCTTTTTCAATTTAAAATCTGAATAGAAATTCAATTCTATGCAAATCAAATCCTGAAAAAGTCACTGATTCCACATAATTAAACAGCAAAAAACCTTGTTTCCAACACTGATGATAATCATAAGAAACATTATTAATTATTGATCTCCAATAATAACTGATAGCAATTAACCAGCAAATCCACATATTAGAATGATTTCTGAAGGATCGTGTGAATGATGCTGAAAATTCAGCTTTGCGTCACAGGTATAAATTACATTTTAAAAAAGAATAAAATAGAAAATAGTTACAGTACACTGTAAAAAATTTCTAACCCTCCCAAATCAAAAATTTCAAGTGACCAATAACATCTAAATTTTTCAATTGGCCCAAGTGAAATTCTGTAAATTGAATTTTATAATTTACAGAATTTCACTTGGGCCAATTGAAAAATTTAGATGTTATCGGTCACTTGAAATTTTTGATTTGGGAGGGTAAGAAATTTTTTACAGTGTAGTCAACATTTGAAGTGGATCAAAAAAGTTTATCAAAGAGACAAGAACGGGTATTGTTCAAAATTCATGCATGACTTTGATGAATGGTTTCAAACGTTGACTACTGTATTTTAAATTGTAATAATTTTTCACGATATTACTATTTGTACTGTATTTTAATCAAATAAATGCAGCATTGGTGAGCATAAGAGACTTCTTTCAAAAAATATTTCAAAATTGTAATTACTCCAAACTTTTGACCGGTAGTGTACAGGTATATTCTCCATTCTAGCTGAACTTTTTCAAATCATGTAGCTTATTATTAAGAATTAAGTCTTGTATGTGTAACGCACAGTAGTTTCCTTGCTGCTGGAGTGTCATGAATGTAAAGCCAGACTACAGCTCAGGACCATGTGGACATTATTATTGTAATCCCAGCCTGTCCATTGCTGTACTGTTAGAAACCTGATCTGGATGACCTTTTAGTGAATCTCAGGACAGGACGGTGTACTTCAGTGTGATTGAGTGAGGACAGGCTTCTGTTCGGTGGGTCAGATCGGTCAGACTTCAGTCACTGTCCTCACGCCATCCTTAATCTGCAGGGAATATTATTTAATCGGCGGCGATGGCAACACTGGATTAGTCTTGAGCGTTTGCCTCTCATTGCGGCTTTTAAGACTATGTGCATCATGTCATAGGAAACACCAGTGAAAGATTGCCGTTTGAGAAGCCAATGTTGACGTGCGACTTTGCACATGTGTTCAGTCATATGTTTACGTCTGAAGGATAAATCTCGTTGCTCAACCTGTGGAATGGGAACGCGAGCACTGCGGCGTTCACATACTTTTGCAAGTGGGTCATGAAAACATCTTGCAGGAACATTTGAGGCTTGAGATTTAGCGGTGCTGCAACTTCTGATAATCGGTTGATCTTTTGTTTGTTTGTTTGTTTGTTCATCTTGTTCAATGCTATCCTTCAAACAATGTTTCAATGTGCAATTTCGTGCAGTGATTTGTGAAATAGGCATTTACAGAAATCTTAGCAATGTTTGAGGTCTGTTTGAGCTTTCAGTTGATTATCCTGTCCATTTGTTCGATTAGATAAAATAAAGTGGTGGGGAAAAAAGATTTGTTGAAAGAAGTCACTTATGCTCACCAAGGCTGCATTTATTTGATAAAAAGTAGTGTAGAAACACTAACAGTTCTGTGAAATATTACAATTTTTTTTTCTATTTTTCATTTCTGTGAAGCAAAGCTGAATTTTCAGCATCATTCCTCCAGTCTTCAGTGTCACATGATCCTTCAGAAATCATTCTAATATGCTGATTGGCTGCTCAAGAAACATTTATTTTTATTATCAATGCAGAAAACAGTTGTGCTGCTTAATATTTTTGTGGTAATCGTGATGCTTATTTATAAATGTTTTTACTGTCACTTCTGATCATATTAATGTGTCCTTGCTAAATGAAAATAGATTAATTTCTTGGGGGAAAAAAATCTTACTGACCCCAAACCTTTGAACTGTATTGGAAATAACTTCCATCATTTATCAAAATCATGTTATTCCACAAAGATTTTGTGTACATTTTGTGAAAGTAATGTTTAATATATAAACATTACAATATAAACCCCAAGTACATACCTGACTAATCAATTAACTAATCTAAAAACTCATTTAGTTACATTATGTTTAGTTATTATCTACTTTCAATTTTAGATCCATGCTTACTTGGTTATTGTCTCATATGTTTTATGATTACTGTCTGTCTGCCTGTTTATCTTGTTGTATCCTGACTATACATCTGTATCTCTCAACAACATAATGTATTGTGTCATTGGGTTCTTGAAAGGTTAATGAATTAATATTAATGAACGTGTTTGCAATCTTACAGCGTTTATACACAATAACACCGTAATGTTTAAGGTCATGAAAATGCCTTAAACAGTGTTTTTTTAATCGTGTAAAGCTCACACATACAGTAGCTTTTAGGCCAAAACCATGAATAAAGTCTTAATTCTAGCGGCTAATTCAGTGTGTACATGTATGTTTAGGTTTTGACATCAAAACCGGATAAAATATGCATGTAAACACAGATTGCTTGTATTATGGTGTGTTTATTATGAGCTGATGGTTATCAGCGTGTTGCTGCATATTTGAATGCACTCAATATGTACATTATCATTATTAATTAGCTGTTGCAGCCCTAATATTTAGGGAATTTTAGTTGGAGTGAGAGCACTATTAGGATTTTATTAGAAATACGTCGAACCAGTGACAGCAAGGTTATGTAAATTTAAAGTGATAAAGCCAGTTGCAGCATTTCCCATTGCATTAGAATAACTCTTATCTCACGTCTCTATTCCTCAGTGGACACACAACTCCCTCCTCTTCTCTCCAGTGCTCTGATTGTCCTTAATCAACCCTCCCATTAGTTATTTTTCCTCTCCGTCTCCTCTCCCGAGCCTTATTAGACCCTTTACCTTTTAGTTGGCCAAAATATTTCTCTCGCTGTTGCCCTGGAAACAAGACACGTAGCATGTTAATACTGAGAGTGAGTGTGGGTGTCCAAGCCCAGCTTTCTTTCTCTCTAAACCAGTGCTTTCAGGGAACGACCTTGGTTTAATTCTCGTACGCATAGAAACCATTCGATCTCGGGACGACGTGGCAGAGGATAAAGCGGAGGGAACAGCGTGTTCCAGCCACATGGCATCTCTCATGCCCCTCCCGGAGAGAGTAACGTGTGCTCGCACCAGACAAACACAATATCACCAGCACAGAGTATTGCCTCTTTTGCATTCATCCACTTTATAGGGTCAGACATTAAGATAGATAGATAGATAGATAGATAGATAGATAGATAGATAGATAGATAGATAGATAGATAGATAGATAGATAGATAGATAGATAGATAGATAGATAGATTTTTTTTGTACCATTCACAACTTCTGACAATCGAAACAGAAATAATTGCGTACCATACCGTTTGGTGGAAACGAGCAATAACTTGCATTCATTCATGCTTAACTAATGCACAGATAATCATGAGTTAATGTATGACTCTTGAAGAACTAAACCATTCATTAATGATGATTACCACAACAGCAACTAATAAAGCGTCTGTCAGATTAATAGATTAAGGAATCGCTATTAATTAAATGTGTCATCATGTATTCATTTCTTAACAGTGTTAACTAAGTGTTAATTAACTCTTTCCCCTCCAGCATTTTTTAAAAAGTTTCCAGCCAGCGCCAGCGTTTTTGATCATTTTCACAAAAATGTAATGGCCCCCAGAGTATTCTGTTGTATGAATATCTGAACATGCAATATATCACAAAAAAACGTTTTATTCTAGCTTCATGCATTCTTTCATTATCAAAATGAATTGAATGTGGGTAAGTTTCATAAAAAAGGCAACGCTTTGAAGAAGAAGCTGAAAGAATCGAGTACGTCAACCATAACCATTACCGTAATGACATATTACTTATCGATGAGTTATTAGTCATGTGCCTCAACAAGTAAATTTATAATGATATATTTGCAAATCATTTGCTAATGATTAATAAAATCAGACAACTGAAAGTTGAAATGCATATCTTATACCCATTGTGGTAATTAACACATTAAATTTACACTATTAGTTAATAATATATGTTGTTAATGAATTAATGTTGTAAGCGATTCCTTAATCTATTAATCTGATCGACTTTAGTAGTTGCTGATGTGGTAATCATCATTAATGAATGGTTTAGTTCTTCATGAGTCATACATTAACTCGTCTGTGCATTAATATAATAATAGATCATTCTCGATTCTCTAAGCCAGTCATTATTGCAAAATAAACTGAACACCCACCCAGTAACCATATAGCAATAAGATGAAAACTACTGTGCCTTAGCAACCGCATAGCAGTGCCCTAGCAACCATCCACAACACTCTAGAATTGCGGTTGCAAGTCTTGCATGAGCAAACAAACACCAATCAATTTCACCCAAAATGTAAATTCTTTAATTTACTCACCCATATGTCTTACTTCTTTATTCTGTGGAACACAAAAGATTTGATTAATAGCCAAATGTTTAGTGACATCTGACTTTCATTGTAGGGAAAATAAAATCTTCTTTTGTTTTCCACTGAAGAAAGAATGTCATGTTTTGAGTACATGATGACAAGTTTTGGTTGAAATACAGATTTAAGAAAATGTTAAAATCATGTTACTGTTTGTATATAATGTATTCATTTCAGTGATTTGATTCAGTTGACCTATTTGACATAAGTGGACAGTACACTTTGCATTTAGATGTTAGAAAAGAAAAATAGAAAAACATTTTTAGACATGTCTGAGACTGTATGAGGTAAGATTCCCAAACTCTTGTCTAGACTCAAATATGAAATGTTTGCTTTTGAGCAATGGACTTATTTCTCATGTTAGTTAAAGGTATAGCGGAGGATTTTCCAGAATTTTAGAAAAGAACCGCCCTCTCCACTTTTTGAAAAAATGCACATGCGCAACACTCTACCTGCTCCCGAGAGGGAACGCCTATTAAACGTGTGCACGAGACAGCATGAACGAGCTAATCATAGCTTACATTAACTTTTACTAGCAGTGATTTTAAATGGATTTCTCCAAATAGCATGCCAAACTTTACCTGTCAAGAAACTTCGCAACTGAGGCATCAGTGGGAAGCCCAACCTGTGTTTTGAGCGCACGCCATCGTGTGAATCGTGTGCACGAGTACGTACGACGGCCTTACTTAAACATATCACCAGAATGATTGACACTTAGGAGGACCAATAGTCTTGATGATCCACCCGGAAAAAGAAAATCCTCCGCTATACCTTTAAGGTACTAATTAGTCTTTGGCTGGGACAATTGCAGTAACTTAACAGAATACGCAGCGATACAGTGGAGTTCCAACATTTCCTTCCAAACAACACTGGCATAAACTGAAGATGGAAATATTTTGGAAATTGTAGGTACAGATGACACCAATATTCTGGTGACAAATGCATGTATTAATCAGAATTTGGTAATATTTTGATTATGTAAGTATCATATAAATGCATTAACCCGAATGACACAGCTAGACTTCAATATTCAATATTTTGGTTTCTAGAACTGGCGTATATGACTGCATTAATCAGAATTTTGAACATTGAGTTCATGTAAACATCACAATATCACTAGAACTGCCCTTGCAAAAAAAAAAAAAAAAAAAAAAAAGTAGCCTACACTTTAATATACTTTTAAAATGTGTACTTTACTGAAATAATATAATTTAAAAGGATATACTTAAGTGTGAATGAATTGGAATTGGAATTAAATGTTTTTTTTTGTTTTTTTATTTATTTATATTAAATGCATAGCTGAACTTTAGAGTGCTTTTAGTCCATATATAAATTATGAATGCAATTTTATAATTCCATTGTCCATGAAATATGGTTAAAGTGTACTACTGAATATACTGACAGACATTTATGGTAAAATAGCGTATATTTTAATGCAATTTTTACTGAAACATTTACAATATATTCACTTTAAATGCAATATTTAATAACACACTAAAGTTCAAATTTTAATCAAGTACTTTACATGTGCTTTAGTATTTTAGTCTTAACATCCAAACAAGTGTACTTCTTTAAAGTATGTCAAAAGACTAATAAAACATAATGATTTAAACTGCATTTTAAAGGAAAAGTTTTAATTTGTAAATTTAATTTACATAATGTACTTTTACATGAAAGTGCAGTTTTTAAAAAATCTACTTTTAAGATTTAAAGTACACTGAACGTGCACATTCAATACAATCAACTGCTCTTGTTTTACACAAGGGCGAATATTCATTTATACCTGCGCATGTACAGACTGAGGAGATTGTATTGAGGAGTTTTTACAAACATTGGGTTCTAGCAGAATGAATTTGAAAATCATTCATAAATCTTTTTTTTCTTTTTTTTCTTCAGTATACGCGAGCTTATTTTAGTGTCTCGTGACCTACATTGTGCAATTCATCACACTCTTATGTGTTATTGATAAAGATATAAATGATATGAGTTACAAAACAATTAATGTATGGCATAAAATGGCAAGAGAATTGCAGAAAATGCTGAAGGCTGCTCTGTGCCTGCTCAAAATTCTGTGTAAAGACATAATGCTTCATAAAAGACAGAGCAAATTATGCCTGCTCTGACCCACCTCAGCCTCTAGTATCAAAGTATACAGTAGAAATGTGTGTGTAAATGCATTTATTCCACCTCTGAGCAGCATTAGACAGTCTGTGTAAACACACCTATATGCCAGTTCAGAAGCGCTTCTGTCACTGCGTCACATTTTCAGTCTAAATTTGGCTCTAGTTTATTGAGAATATGCCAATTACATGGATTACACACAAACATTTCAATCGCTTTTCTTTTATTATTTAGAATATAAACCTGAATTGGATAATGATGTGCATGTAAAACATGGTCAATAAGTCAAAATCCATTTTAATTTCTTCTAGCTTGTATTGTGAATTTGTTGTTGTAGTCCTGATGTCCTAGTGTGTGTGGGGGTTCTGGAGTGTGTGTGTCCTTATCTAACCCCCATGTCCTACTTATCCTCCACCCTCTCATCATCAGGTTTACACTCTTTTATCTCAGCACACTCTGTGCTCAGTATCTACCTGACTATCAAGGCAGGAAAGAACCATACATGATCAAAACAATATTGTTTTAAAGGAACCGTTGCCTGTTTATCATTAAACAACCAAATAGCTCATAAAATACGACATCACCACATCAGTTAATTTGAAATGTTTTGTTTTAGATCGTCTTGCCTTTAAACTTGACCCTAAGTCTCTTGTGGGAATTGTGCATCTTGTTAGCTAGAACTTGCGTAACACTGAATATGTTTTTTTGCATTGCATTGGCATTGACTCATTATGTGAGTCAGTGAATTGTGAAACAAGTTATTTCCATGAACCAACAGAATCATTTGACTCGAATGAATCAGACTTCGTAATGCTAAATAAGCTGAGAGACAGACACTTTAATTGCGTGTGTTTGAATGTTGGCAGTAAAGCTGCTTGCACAATGCACTGCGACACTGATGAGAGTGCTCTAGTGTTTTGGAGCATTTAGCTGTTCCTCTTAATTGGATAATTTGTTTATTTCTGTGCTCTGCACAGTATCTGTTCAATTTGGGTGTCATAGTTGGCTTCCTGTGAACCCTTCGGTCTGCCAGTGGCGGTCATGTCCTATGTCCTCTACTCTGACTAGATTATAACTTGGCTTCTCTCATAACAAAGCAGCTCTAGACTGCTATCTGTGGTCATCAAATTTACAAACCATGTGTAACCTGATGATAAGACTTCTAATCAACATGGCAAAAGATTTTTTTTTAAACTTCTGTGCTGTTTTAGGCCAAATGTTGCACATTCTTGAAAAGATTCCACACATACACCTTTTTGTCTAATGTATAATGTATGTAGTCAGTGTAGTCATCTATCTCTGGAACATAAAATATACTAAAAACTGAATTTTTTAAGTGGGGCCAGTGGAATTTTTTTTATCAGTGCAAATAAAAATCTAAATTACTGGCCAAAATAGGAAAAACTACTTAAAGGGATACTTCACCGATTAGCATTAAGCTTTGTATCAGTAGAAACCCGGTAGTATTTTCAAATGACCGTGCTTCCCTCCCTCATGTCCCCCTGAGACGAGAGATTTCTGTATTGTGTGTCTGGAAAAAAAACTCGTCAAAAAATCGTCATTTTGTGTCATCTGAGGCTTTTTTTGTCCAGAGGCGAGAGACTACAGCCAGTAGGAGGAGCTCGTTCCGCATGTGTTCAACCCGCCCATAGGGGGATCTCACGATAAAACGCCGTTTTTTCAGTTTCGAGTCGACTAGTAGCCTAGTTGTATCCGATACTGCCCTCTGTAACCGGTAGGCGTGGCTTGGGAGTGGCCTCGTAGGGCAGCGAAGCAAGTGCATTCTGGGAGTTGTTGTCTTTCATCCACATGAGCCAAAAATACATTTACTCGTCCCGGGCCCAGGCAAGACTGTCAGCTGGCCTGACGCAATCTACCAGGTAGCGTCTGGTTTAAGATGTGCTTTTTTGGTTGGTAAATAATGGCACAAATACCAGTAAATTGACTAGCGCAAACCTTAGTAAATCACCTTGCGTGATTCATTTAAAAACTCTCCTCACATAAATTTTGCATCTAAAATTGAAACTCCTACAAATGCATATGCAATAAGGTCATCCGCAAAAATAACTTTGTCCACGCCTTTTCAGTAGGGCTGTCAAACGATTAATCGCGATTAATCGCATCCAAAATAAAAGTTTGTTTTTACATAATATATGTGTGTGTACGGTGTATAATTATTTTCTATATATAAATACACACACATGCATGTATATATTTAAGAAATATTTGCATGTATATACTGTGTATATATATTTATATTATATATAAATATTTTATATATAAATAACACATTTTTCTTAAATATACATGCATGTGTGTGTATTTATATATAGAAAATAATTATACTCCATACACACACATATATTATGTAAACACAAACTTTTATTTTGGATGCGATTAATCGCGATTAATCGTTTGACAGCCCTACTTTTCAGCGCTAATTTTTCACTGTGTGTCTTTAGTAAATCCTGACAGTGGTTTTTTAATGCCAAAAGAGGGTTTGCGCTGGCGCAAGCTGTTAGTAAATCTGGCCCTATATGTTATTGCAAATTTCCACTGCCAATTTAATATTAATTTAGTGTAATCACTAAAGTTTTTTTGTTTTTTTTAAATAAAGGCTAGTTTAAAAATTGCATTGTCATTTATGCCCAAAAAGTCATCATTTACTCAGGTCGTTCCCTAACTGTTTGACTTTCTTTTTTTCCGTGGAACATAAAAAAAAAAAAATTTCTCTCAGTCTCAGTACAATGGTCACCAAAACCAACTTTGGTTACCAACATTCTTCATACTATCTTATTTTGTATTCTGCAGAAGAAAGAAAGTCATACAGGTTTGGAACGACATGAGTAAACACTGACAGAATGATCATTTGGGGTGAACTATCCTTTTAAGAAAAGTGCACAATCGCTATTGTGGACTGTCAAACAAACCTGTTGCCGGAGTGCATACCCCTGGCCCTGAACAAGCCCCTTCTGCCGCCCGTCCACGCGCTCCTGTTTAACCCACGTGACACACGTCGTGTTTACTGCCACACTGTGATGCAGTGATAAGGGTCAGGGGGAGGTTTCTCTCTGGGGCTTGATAAAGCGCTGACCATATCAGAGAGCCGGCAGCTAACAGTGCACCCTGATGACTCGCACGCTGAAACCGAGCCGTTACCATCTCCCCCATCATCATCCAGGCCCAGGAATGCCTCGGATCATCCACAGCAGCAGTTGTGCCAAAACTGAGCTCTACAGAAGGCAAGCCAGATGCTGTCGGTGGTTTGTTGTTCCTTTTATCAGGCATGACAGTCAAAAGAGGATGGGAAGTGATTGGGGGTGGGGATCAGGAAATGGTAGAGCCAAATTTCGAACGGCCGTCGCCCGTATGAGAGCCGCAGCTCCACATGTCAAAGCATGTGAACTAAACTACGCTCATTCAAAAAAATATTCCTATTATCTAATTATAATCTTATTTATATACACTACCATTCAAAAGTTTGGGTTGGGGAGATTTTTTTTTGTTTTGATTTATTATTCTCATCTAATTCTCAACAAGCGCGTGTTGTTTGATCAAAAATATACAAAAACAGTAATATTGTGAAATATTATTACAATTTAAAATAGCTGTTTTAATGTATTTTAAAGTGTGATTTATTCCTTAAAGTGTGAATTTTCAGCATCATTACTCCAGTCTTCAGAGTCACATGATCCTTCAGAAATCATTCTAATATGCTGATTTGCTGCCCGTGAAACATTTAGTATTATTAATGTTGAAAACAGTCGTGTTGCTCAATTAGGGGCTGAGCCTATTGTATCTGTTTGTATAATACAAAACCTGTTGTAACCCATGGCAGCCCATAGAACCGCTTGTGGGAAAATGATGAATTTTGGCAAGCAAATAGAGCACAATCTCATCATTAACCACTGCAATTTTGGAGTCTCTAATTCAATCCCACTAGCGCAACCAACTGTCTAAAGTTGCACTACGTTTATGCTTATAACTTTTGAACCGTAAAGACTAGAAACAAAATTAATTTCCCTCTGATTCCTTTGCTCAATGGCACGATTGAGCCTGAAAATTATCTTCCACTTTGAATTTTCCCAAAAAAACTACTTTCTCAAACTAGAGTGTTCATCAGATTTCACCAAAATCGGCTCAGATCCTCTTCAGACTGTGATGGCAAAAAGCTTTTTCATAAACTCTACTAATCCCGAATAACGCACAGACAGATTTGACGAAGAGCACACCCAAATTGATTCTAGGTTAAATCTCTGCAACACTTTATTGAGATGAATCTTGGTACATGTCATCACAAGCACGACCTGAGGCAACATGCAGCGTTTCGGCACAGCTCCAATATTCATTTTTGTTTTTGAAAGTGTTTTTACATTTGTTTGTTTTAATGATTGTTTATAATCATTTTTTTTTAAAGTAATAGGTCTAGACACCAAAAAAGGAGCGTTGCATTATTGAGCCTAATATAAATGTTTATTTTAAGCTGTGTCAAGTGTCTGTTATGAAAGAAGCTTATGTATCTTATTTCACATTACCATAAGTGGTTGGCATGTCATTCATCACCCTGAATTGTGGTCATAAACCCTTATAACCAGCAGTGATAATGGCAGGCTGTGGACGGTGGGTTGCTCTGTGTGGATGTATACCATACTGTGGGTGCTATTTATAAGCATGTGTGCCTGTGTGTGTGTGTGTGTGTGTGTGTGTGTGTGTGTGTGTGTGTGTGTGTGTGTGTGTGTGTGTGTGTGTGTGTGTGTGTGTGTGTGTGTGTGTGTGTGTGTGTGTGTGTGTGTGTGTGTGTGTGTGTGTGTGTGTGTGTGTGTGTGTGTGTGTGTGTGTGTGTGTGACCTTTGGCAGGTGCCTCAGAACAGCTTCATCATTCCAACACCAAGAACAGTTGTTATTGAGATTACTGGATAAGAGATAAAAACAATTATCACATTTTAGAGATCCTGCGAAACAACTTAGAATTAATACGAATATACCTATTTAATTGTCTGACCATCTATCTATCTATCTATCTATCTATCTATCTATCTATCTATCTCTATCTATCTATCTATCTGTCTGTCTATCTATCTATCTGTCTGTCTGTCTGTCTGTCTGTCTGTCTGTCTGTCTGTCTGTCTATCTATCTATCTATCTATCTATCTATATCTGTCTATCTATCTATCTATCTATCTATCTATCTGTCTGTCTGTCTGTCTGTCTATCTATCTATCTATCTATCTATCTATATCTATCTATCTATCTGTCTGTCTATCTATCTATCTGTCTGTCTGTCTGTCTGTCTGTCTGTCTATCTATCTATCTATCTATCTATCTATCTATCTATCTATCTATCTATCTATATCTGTCTATCTATCTATCTATCTATCTGTCTATCTATCTGTCTGTCTGTCTGTCTGTCTGTCTATCTATCTATCTATCTATCTATCTATCTATCTCTATCTATCTATCTATCTATCTATCTGTCTGTCTGTCTGTCTGTCTGTCTATCTATCTATCTCTTATAGAGCTATGGATGTGTGCTAAGGTGCTATGGTGAATAACAGCTAGCTTGTCATAGTCAAAATGTCTTTTGTATGAAACCTACAGAAGTCAACATTACAGTTAAAATGTTAAAAACGAATGTTATTTATGTGCCTTTTTTATTCTTAGGCTACGTGTTATGTGAGTAGGCGGTCCTTTGCTGTTTTTGCATCAGGACACATTAGCATTGCTTGTCATTGTCAAAACTGTCTCTTTCAAAACCTGAAAAAAGTCAAAGTTACAGTTAATATTCATATAGGTATTCATACGTTTATATAGGTGTTTATCAGTTACTTATGTTCCAGATAGATGAAAACCCTTGTTTTGTTACAATTATTACATGTAATGTGAGTAGGCGGTCCTTTTAGCATTTACACCATGTGGCCATATCCCTTCTGAATGTATATTCGAGTGATCAGATCACACCGCTTTTTCAAAACGCACTGATTTTAGTGTTGTCTGCTTGTGATTGGAGCACCCACAGTGGATTTTAATACCTGGGCCCAATGAATAATGCCACGAAATGTCCTCATTTAACAGTTTATCACCCCTAAATCTAATGTTTCCTAAATCCCTTCTTCTGTACGACCAGGCCATGGTGGCGTGTTACCCTGGCAACGGAACAGGATATGTTCGACATGTGGACAATCCCAACGGTGACGGACGCTGCATAACCTGCATCTACTATCTGAACAAGGACTGGGATGTGAAGGTATGCTGTGTTTATTCTTACTGTGACTTGATCAGTCAGGAGGAGAGTCTTCTCTTACCCATCTGTTTTCCCAGGTTCATGGAGGTGTATTGCAGATCTACCCTGAGGGTCGTAATGTTGTTGCCAACATCGAGCCTCTCTTTGACCGTCTGCTCATTTTCTGGTCAGATCGCCGGAATCCACATGAGGTGAAACCAGCTTTTGCCACCCGGTGAGTAAACACTGTTTACAGTTAAAACACACACACACAGAGACACTCACTCACACTGATAACACTGGTACAATGACTTGAATACACCTCTTCTGTGATGGTCATATTTTCAGTTTATTAATTAAAAGTATTTTGGGGAATTGAGTCAAAAATGTCAGGGTGGTACAGCTGTCATTATCGAAATGCTAATTATGATAAAAGAATGAAAATCGAATCATCCTCCATAGGCTAGACTGTCCCGTTAAACAACGTTCAGTCCGATCTTCGTGGCCTTTGAAGGATGCAGCCTCCGGGACACAGCTAAAGTCTACACTTGTTTTATTGCTGGATGAATCAGCATTTTTAACGAATATCTTGAATGACTCACTCATAAAGACTTCACTCGTTTCATTACTGGATAAATCAGCGTTTTTGAACGAATCTCTTAAATAAATGAATAATTGACAAATAAAAAAATGTAACAGTCACTTGTCGCCACCTACTGGTGTAACAATGTAAGTGATACACACAATCTTTATTTGAAGCGTAGTTACTTTCAAAAGGTGATTTGGTCTATTTTGATCACTATGGTTGACATCAGTGTTTATATCTGAAATATAAACTTTTATCCCAGTACTTCTGTGATCATTTTAAATATTGTAAGACAGAAATAATGATACTGTGGTGTTCGAAAGACTGTTTGTGAAGCTGTTTCACACCTAAACATGACAACTGCTCTCTCTGGGACAGCGGCAGTGCCAACACAGATCTGAATGTTAGCTGAGATCGTACTTGTCAAAGGTTTTATAGACATATAGCCAAATCGTTGTCATTTACGAATAAGATCGCATGGGTGTTTGAATCAAGATCGTGATCTTTTCACAATTAATCATGCAACGCTGGTTCAGGTTGTAAAACGTCATGTGGCAACAACCACAGTCCTAGTTCTTATAACCTCTCATCTATTATCCTGTGATCTTTCTCAAAACGCGTGCATGCCAGTGCACTCATCTGACCCCATCCCCTAGTCTTCCACCACCATTGTTCTCCCACCACTACAAACACTACGGTTTGATTTGATCCTGCTCTATAAACACCACACCTGAAACACCACTTCCTCAGGAAGAGGGTTTGTCTTGAAATGAGTTTGATGAAACGAATTAAACGCCATATATTTTTGGTGTAGTAAAACAATTGCCGTTTACGTTTTACATTATTGTAGATTTCGGATGAGGGTAGGTGTGTATCAAGCACCATCGCAGCTGGGGGCCGAGGTGGGGCACAGGAAGTACGTGCTTCCTGAGTGTGAGCGGCCGTCGTTTCAGTTTGTGCGCTCGTGCCGGTAGAACAGAGCCAGGAATAAACAAACCAGCCGCTCTACTAGTGTTGACTTAACCCTTTCTGTGCTTTGACCTCACAGTTATCCACATGACTCTGCACATATCAAACTCCATATCAGTTTCTAAACAGTCTTGAGTTCATCAGATCAATACACACTAGTCAGACTGTCTGACCCCTCTCAATTGTGGCTGTAATGATCTCTCTCTTCCCACAGCTATGCCATCACCGTCTGGTACTTCGATGCAAAAGAGCGGACTGAAGCTAAGGAGAAGTACAGACTGGGTGAGACTGAAACTTGTGGCTAAGGCTGTTTTCTCATTACATGTTTTCAGTAGGTTTAGAGTTTAGTAGGTTTGGTTGGTGGGAACACATTTTCTCACGGTGATACTAATATTAAAGAGAGGAAGCGTACCACATATCACAAGCAATGAGTACAATGTGAAAGTGACCTGTGAGGGCAGGGAGAGAAATTAATACTTTTATTCAGCAAGAGAATTCTTTTCAATGATATATCAATTTAAAAGGTAAAACCAAATTAGGTAAAGGATTTTCAGCACAGCACAAGGTGTTCGAGTATTGCTTTAGTTGTCTGTTATTTGAATTCACCTTCTGTCCATCATTAAATATCGTCTTTCTTTCTCTTTCTGTCCTTCACAGCTACAGGACAGAAAGGAGTTAAAGTGCCCGTCACACAGAGCACCAAGACCTGAATTTCAGCCAGTCGAGTGAACACTCAAGTGTGTCCTGTTCATGTGTGCGGCGGCCCGTGCTTCTGCGCGATTTGGACGTTTTCAAGAGGAGACGCAAGAAGCCCAACAATCACGGCTCTTTCTGTGGCCTCAAACATCCGAGAAGTTTGATTTGATTGGATGAACACAGGACTGTTTTTAAATGAACACCACGGTGTCTCAAACTTGATGGTCACGGCACTGAAGGGCTGGCAGGAATGGCCGGTTTTCCCTCATCCCGTGGAAAGTTAACAACAGAAAAATCACGAATGGACTTCAGCTACTAGTATTATGAGTAATTATTGTATTAAATAAGATTTTCAATCTCTAAAACTCGACCCTTGCTTTTCACGACATAACACCCCTGCGTGAAGTGAGATTTTCCAGTGGCCTTTGTCAGTGAATGTGTATCCAGCTTAACACTGATATCTGACTTACTCCAGTGCTCAGCTAGATCATGAAAACTGACATAAAATACCCAACAATCATATTATACATGAATGCTTCAGTGGACAGAATCCCTTAAGATTGAGCCTGAGCCCTAGGAAACATTCAGGGTGAATTCACTCAGAATGAACAGCGCCCTCTGTAGGTGTCAATTTTCACGGCTGACTTTGCTGCAAGAATTATGCAAATCTGGCAGCAACCAAACATACTGTGCGGAAAGCAAATTTGAATCCTGTAGTTCCTCAGTTTTCAGGAGACTTTAGGGCGTTCACGTAGGATGTGTTCTTGCGGTTTGTCTTTGCCGTTGCATCGCGTCTCTGAGAATTTTTTTTGAATTTCAATCCACGAGAGCCACGTTTTTAAGATGTTGCATCAAGTTAAATGTAATTCAACTTTGATAAACGCATCCAGAACGTGCTTTGTGTGAACAGCCCCAACGTTAATTTCTAATGCTTTTCTGGGACTGTATTGTACTTTGGGATGCACCGATATTAAAAATTCTGGCCGATAATGATAAGCGACAATTAATGTCTAAATATTATTTTATTTTATAGGTGATAACTAATAATATTAAAATGTGATATTTTGTAATAATACATTTAAAATAAAATACTACATGAAGTGAATTTAAATGCTACATGTTCATTTAGGCACCACATCATAATGTACAGTGTTAACAGTGTTATACAATTTTTTGTGTTTTTAAAGAAGTTTAAGTGTTGCAACAGATATAATTAAATGTAAAAGTACAGAAAATGAGCTGCACAAATAAACATTAAATGCCGATACCCGATATGACACCGATGTAGTGTACATTCCAAACAGTGACAATTGAAGAAAACAAATTGCATTAAAAATCCCATCTATTTTGGATTACAGTTTTAACATAAACTAATAAACTTAATGTGATGCATATTTGTGTAACCGGTAAGATTTCTGTAATCGTACTAATAAACCGAACGGGCTTTAAATACACAATAACCAGGTTTATATATTATCATTAATGAATCCAACTGATTTCAATCTCATACATTTTAACTAAGTGAATGTTGCTTCTTCCACAGCTAGCCATATTTTTTAGCCATGCTTTTTAACTGAATACATTTTATTTTCACAATGAACACTGATTCTAAGCATTTTGGGAATATTATTCTTTAAATAAAATCCAATAATAATATATAATATTATAAAATAAATATTATTATAATAAACTATGCCATGATTTTTTTATTTTTTGAGTCTTGAAATCTTACCTGCTTTTTAATATGCATAAATGTAAGTTTATTAGTTTGTTTTAAACGGATTGACATTTGATATGCAATTCAAATACATAAATCTTCCATTTAGGCCTAAATATTTTGTTGCATCGCTTCACTACTGAAATCCATTCATCTGAATCAGCTCTTTAAAAAGCCAAACATACTCCGGACTGCTCTATCTCTGGATATACACCGGATTTTAATGCTCCTCATCAACAGTTGATGAAATACTGCCTTTCAAATTTTTTTTTTTATTAAAATTCAGTTCACCTGCTTTCCATAGATGGCAATAGTGCCATGTGCATGGCTACATGGTACATGTATGAATCTGGCAAATTCTACAGCCTCATTGGCATAGAAAGACTGAATGTTTGCCTAGAAAATAATGACAAGGACGTGGTTTTAATGTGCATGGCACAATGGCATACCAGCACACGTACAACATGAATAAATTGGCCTGTATGCGCAGCTAGCCGCGTGCTAAAGTAGCCTACTAGTGCAAGTGACGTTTTCAGCTTATAATACTCAACCAATTAGAACCAACTCAATTTGCAAAAATGCAGAATGTATGTTCTGTAACAAAAGGTCAAACAGGGTGCTGCTTGCGGCCTTTTTTAATATATGTGAGCATTAGGCTAATACTGCTGCATGCTATCTTGTCTTTGTCTAGAGATGCACTTAACCTGAGATCTGACAATCTCCTTCCTGCCTCAGAGAGGCGCTGTACAACACAAGAGATCAATGTGAGGCTCTCCACAAATGATGGCACCTTATTCTTAACGTAAGAGCGGGCCGTTGTAACTTGCATCCGAGCGGATGCATTCCAGTTATTTTACCTGTACAAAAACTGTCTGTTATGCTTGATATTGCAAACGGTTACTTGTTATCATATGATTTTAATGTAGTATGGTAATCATGAACACACTGGTTTGTAGCGCTAATTATTTGACCATTTACAGCATTTTGTTATTCTTCCAGTTTCTAACCTATAGCGGCAAATTAATCAGACGTCTCCGCATGTTCACAGAAAATAGCTTACATGCGCGGCGTTGACATGTAAGGTGAATATGTGACCTGGAAAACACAACAGCCTCATTCTATCAGGTGTCCACAGGTGCACTACTCCTGCCTTGTGCCTACATTTCCCAGAGGGCATTGCAAGTTCATCAGATGCTTATAAGAGGCTAAGTTCAGAATGAAACACTTGTACACTGTAGACTGCTTACTATTTATAAAACAGTATGCAAAGGCAACAGAGGGCTAAATGTTTTCAACAGTAGTATGTTAAACTAATTAGCTCATTATCATGTCAACAAGATAATATATATAAATAAGGACATATAATTAAAAAAAAAATGCATTTTTAATTCAGTTTGTGAAACAATGTCAAGTAAAATGCATATTAAATATGAATAAATATATATTTTGACATTTGTAAATGTATTAAAATGGACCTGATATTACTTCCTGTTCATTAGGTCAAGTCAAGCACAAAGCATTGTGGGGGCAGTGGTCCATCCAGTGTGCTTTGGTTGTATACTACACTACGCATTTTGGCAAATGTTGCATGTCATCCATTTATTCCATGTAAACATTTGCATAGTATGCACAGTATACATACTATAGAAACTGTACCGTAGTGTGTTACTCTGAACATAGTCTCGGTCAGCACAGAGCAGCAGTTTTCCCAGCATATACTCTGATAGAGGGAGTGTAGTTTTGTTCTGTGTTTGAGTGCCAGATGAGTAAAACGGTAAAGCACTTTATCATATGTGTGATGTTTGAATGAGAAGCTACAGAAAGAAAATGCTTTGTGCCGTGTAACAGCATGAAACTTAAATGAACTGAGAACAAAAAGATGTTTGCTTAACCTTTCTGAGTTTGGCAGTATTTTAATTAAAACGTCAGATTTTGTACAGATGACCACTGTGTTCTTTTTTCTCTTTAAAATTGCTTTGGTAAAATATACACACAATAATATATACACAAACTTACAACATTGCCTAGGCAAATAACTGAAAAAAAATAAATAAATTAAACTTAAAAATAAAGCTAGATGGAAATATAGAAAAATAACAAGAATCACAAAAGCACATTACAAAATGACTAAAACCTAAACTAAAATAATACTGACTAAAGTACTATAAACTGACGATAGCTAAAGTAATAATGTATATAAAATGACATTAAAAGTACACATTTAATTATGAGTCTAATAATCTATTAGGGTCTAATAATCCTTAATAAATTATTATTATTAAAAGTCTTCTTTTTTTACATTTATAGATATACAAATGTATTATAATGTTTATTTTCTATTTCTAAAATAATATTGGTGATGTACCAGGACATTAAAAGTGGCTGATATTCTGATTTAAAAAAGTTTTTAAATGCATTACACTGAAAAGTTTTTTTGTTGTTGTTTTTTTTACAAACTTACGTCACTGGGACACATCAATGGGACTGTTAACCGAGATGGATCATTTATTTTTGTCTCTATGTAAATACGAAAGAAAAAAAAAGAAAAAATCAATACATCACAGTCTTTGGATACACGTGTGACCTACTAACATTACTATTACTTGAACTTTTAACTAGTAAACAGGCTTGATAACGCTGAGAAGTTGATAAGTATCTGTGTTTTTAAAGAGGAACTGACCCCAGATCAGTGTCATCTCAGCTGCAGGAGAGATATTAGTCCTGGAATGTGTCGACAAACAGGAAGTGTTTTTCCTTATCCGTCCCGGGCTCTGATTGAGTGGAAACCTCCAGTCCTGCTCATTCAACTCTATCATCTGCCCCGTGTGTGAGTGTGTGTTCATCAATGCGGCCTTTGCTCTTGGATCTATCTGGGTTAACACATCTGGAGAGATAACAGGAATTCAAAGGAAAAAAAAGATTAAACAAACACAGGGACACAATGAGGACATATGCCTCCAGACGAGAATAACTGAACATCTACAATTTTTCGTATCATTTCATAATTATAATTAGGTTACACTTTATTTCCAGGTGACGTAGTACTTAAATAAGTACTGAGTAATATTAATTATGTACTTACAGTTAGGGTTTGGTTTAGGGCTAGTTACTTGTAATTATGCATAATTTATTGTTATTTGTTATTTATTGTTATTTCTGTAAGTACATGTAAGTACATCATCATAAAATAAAGTGTTACCTATAATTATTTTACATACGATTTTGTTAATCCGTTTTTTTGTAAAAATGTTTGGTTTTTGCTGGCTATCTGCTTATATATTTTCACATGTCTAGTCATCATTATAACCTAATTGAGTTCGATACAATTAAATATATACATATTATAAACAATGTAATTTATTATAATAATATAAATACCAAAAAAGGCACTTTTTAATGCATAATGGCATAAGTAATACAGCAGATTGAAATCTAGCATCCATTCACATGTTCATTTGAACAGTTATGGCACATAAGCTAAAAGTTTGGGGTCGATATGATTTTTGAAACAAGTAGCCTATTATACAGTAATATTGTGAATTAAATATTATATAACTTTTTTCTTTATGAATATGTTATGAAATGTAAAATGTATTTTATTCCTGTTGATGTAAAGCTGAATTTTCAGCATCATTCCTCCAGTCTTCAGTGTCACATGATCCTTCAGAAATCATTCTATGATGATTTGCTGCTCATGAAACATGTTGAAAACAGCTGTGCTGCTTCATATTTTTGTGGATTTTTTTTTTTTTTCAGGATTCTTTGATGAATAGAAAGATCAAAACGAAAATCACTTTTAAAACAGAACATAATACATGTCTTTTCTGCCACTTTTGATCAATTTAATGTTCCCTTGCTGAAAAAAGAGTGAAAAAAAGTGTGATGATCCAAACATTTCAAACAATTATGTTATTGATGTTACATTTATTAAGCATTTAAAGGTAGTTCACCCAAAAATCATCATTTACTCACCCTCAAGTTGTCCCAAACTTGTAAAAAAAAAAAAAAAAAATTCTGCTGAACGCAAAAGAAGATATTTTGAAGAATGTTTGTGTTCAGCAGAACGAGGTTTGGAACATTTTTGGGTGAACTATCCCTTTAATGACTGTACAACAATAACCGTAAAAGTGAGAAAAGCCCTCAAATGAAGAAAATGCAAAGTATAGGCTACGTTATTGAGGAAGATGAAGCATTGAATGCCTTTAGAAGTCAATCAAGTTTTAGCACTAAGGCCATCGTTTAGGTAAATGTCGGTCCGTGTGCACATGCACACTTAATGAACATATTAAATTGCCAGCCATAATAAAACATGCTTGACAAGAAAACGTCTGCAGTCTTCATGAGGAACAGCATCATAGCGTGACAACCCGAGCTTAGTTACTGTTTATATCAAAGACGGCCCTTTCCTTAAGGCATTCTTCACACACGTACATACAAATACACACACCATCCCGTCTTTCTTCTGACCCCCTCCTTCCTCTCTGCGCTCCTCACGCTATATGACCATCAGGTTGTTGAGGCGTGGCGAGCGACGCACGATCCCAGAGGATCACATCAAGACAAAAGGCCTCTGCGCTGGGAGAGAGGAGGCCGGAAGTGGCCACTCAAACACAAGCATACATATGCTATAAACAACAGCAACACACACTTTAAATGACTTTTCTGATGCTACACTTACCATCAAATCAGGACAATGCAGTGGCCTTGCTTGGAAAGCATTTTGAATTTTAAAAAGTGTTTTGCCACAACTAAACTTACGCAGTTTCTATCAGCTTAGTTATACCATGTTAAAACAGATATTCGAAACATGGTGAGTGGTCAACTATAGCTAATAAAACACCAATAGGAAAAGACCAACAGGAAAGTTGCAAAATATATCACTGTAAAACAAAAATTTGCTGACTTACATATTTAAGTGCAATTAGCTTGGATGTTTAAGTCATGTCAACTTAAATTACATTAAAAATTGTTAAATCTTGTATAGCCTAACTTATACAAATTTGATGAGTTAAAGCAGTGTAAAAACATATGTCGTCATAACTGATCATAATTTTTTACATTATACAACCTGGATTCTCCAATTTTATACATATTTTAAGTGTGACTTATGTAAGCATCCAAATATTATCATATTAACAGAAATCATTACATTGACAAAACATTTTGCAAAACTTTCTTTGCTAGCTATTTGCAAAAGAAAATATTTATTTGTACTTAAATTTTATTACACTTTTTAAATACTCATAATCAGACCACTTGATTACTTAATATTAACATATGACAGTAAATTAGTCAGAATTTCTTGATTCACTCATTCTTCTTTATTATCTTTTAAATGGTCATTTCTAAAACAGCCTATTGCTTTTTTATGTTCAGAGAGTCTTCCAGGTTTGTGTAAGTACACAAGTTAAAGGCTACGCAGCATACAAAATAAAAACTTGTTTGTGCTTTATTTTGATTGTTTTTATTTTAAGATTTTACATATGATTAAATTAATTAATCAATTCACGAACCTCCTGCCGTTCCTTCACAACCCCAGTTAGGGAAACTGGCGCAATGTATTGCTTAATGCATGCACTTAATTTTGTTGATGACAAATGTTTAACATATATTTTTTTCTCTCTTTCTTTTATCCCATTTCAATCCGGCCTATGTGATAAACCTATGTGATAAACAAGTTAAGGCTAAAAGTAATCAGATTATATTACCTAAAATGTGCAATGATTACATTACTAACTACAGTTTTCATCATGTAATTTGTATTTAGTAATGGATTACAATTTGTGAGTACCAAGCACTATATATTTGGCATTTTGGACAACAACTTTACTAGAGTTTGTTACTGGTCCAAATACCATGGCAGCCCATTTCCGCCACATAAAAAAAAAAATAATAATAATCATGCTTTAGTAAATCGTAATTATGAGATAAAAAGGCTAAATTATGATTTAAATAATTATGACATGATATGTCAATAACAGCACAAGATTTGTTGTGTTGTGGCGCCATCTTGTGGACACAACGTCGACTTAATCTTCCTACGATTTTACCTTTAAAACCCCTTAAAATTCTACATTTTTAAATATAGTGCTGCGTAACAAAGAGATGTAACTAAACGCACATTAAATACGAACGCATTATAATACATAAATAACATAATATGTCGAGGAAGTGATGATAGATGGCGCCACTGAATTCCACGCGCACTCCTGCGAGCACGAGGCTTGAGTCTTTACACACACTCACCGGCAGTGTCAGAGTTCAGAGGTTGGGTAAAGGTCGTGTTTTGGGTTTTCCCAGTCCATTGTAAACGATGGCTTCCATAAGTTGGTTAACGTGCAGGCGGTTGTCCCGTCTTGTGTGCCCGTTCTCGCAGGTCGCGCGGCGGCCGCTGCTTCAGTACGCGTGGACTCCGGCGCGCGCGCTTCACCGGGGGAGCGCGCGCCGTGCGCTGGAGAAACCCCCGCTGAACAGAACCCGAGCAGTGGAGCAACAGCAACAGTACATCCTCACTGAACTAGATAAAGCCGACGCGCTGGTAAACACTAACACTCACTCATTCATTCCTCCTGATGCTCTCACTCGTTTCATTGATATTATTACTAATATATTACTAAAAAGTACTGGTGGTACTCTCTCTGGTACACTAGTAGTTTACAATGATGTTACTATATTAATGCACCATTTTATTCGCATGCTAATCCAAAGAATATGGTACTACAATGGTACTCATATAAAATCTAGGGCTGTCAAAAGATTAATCGCATCCAAAATAAAAGTTTGTTTTTAATAATATATGTGTGTGTACTGTGTATAATTAAATTTGTATATTTAAATACACACACATGCATGTATATATTTAAGAAAAATGTGTTATTTATATATAAAAAAAATTTATATGTATATATAATATAAACTATATAAATATACAGTATATGTATGCAAATATTTCTTAAATATATACATGCATGTGTGTGTATTTATAAATACAAAATAATTATACACAGTACACACACATATATTATGTAAACACAAACTTTTATTTTGGATGTGATTAATCGCGATTAATCTTTTGACAGCCCTAATAAAATCGTGTTATTTAACATGATGTCGTGTCCAAAAACCATGGCATTACCTTGGTTTAATGTTACATAATAATAATACCATATTTTATAAAATGTCTTATCTTTATTGACATAAATACCGAATGATCTGTGTATAAACTCTTATTTTACTTTATTTTCTAGATGCTGAGGAAGTCTCATGAAACAGGTGAGATCATCTGTCCTGACATATAGAAAATAATGTCATCATTTACTCATCCTCATGTTTTTACTAAATATGACTGTTCTCTTCTGTGGGACTTTTTAATAGAATATTTTGGCTACTGTTAATGTAGTTGAACTATACTATTAGTGTACTCGGGACTGCTAAGCTCCAAAATAACAAAAAAGTGTGGATAAAGTCTGTATTATACTTAATCTACTGAAGTTGCCTGATAACTTGTGAAGGACAAGTTCCTTTCAATGTCATTGTATGTCCTATTTGTGAACAAATCATTATTTAGAGTCGGGTCTTTTCTAATTAATTGCTTGATCCATTTTTATAAAACCATTATGTTCAACTCACTGATTCAATGTTCAACACTGAACAAAAATTTTTCCTCACACAAAGCTCTAGTTCAATTTATTCCAAGTCTTCTGAAGTCAATTAGACTATTATTACTTGTATGGTATTTTTTGCATCCTTTTTTGAAGCTTGAGATTTTCAATTCATTGTAATTTCATGGAAAAGAGCGACAAGCACATTATTTATATTTTGCATTTTGCATTGAATGGAAGACACAGACAGACATAAGGTTTTGGAATGACATGAGGGTGAGTAAATGATGCAAGAATGTTCATTTTTTGGGTAAACTATTCCTTTACCAACCAAAATTTGTGCTGTTGTTATAAAGTGCGACTGTGCCTGACCACTTTTTCAGAGACCTTGGTTCTGGAAGTGTTTTTCCCATAGGGATTTAAAAAAAAAGTCTTCCTTACTTTCCCTATAAGGACATAACATTACAAACATTTATTTGAAGCAATGAAGCAATTCATTCTATATATATATATATATATATATATATATATATATATTATATGATATTATATTTATATATATAGTTTTTACTTCTGGAACCTGACTGTTGCACTCTATTCTCTAATTAAACACGGTTATTTAAAAATAAGTTGAAATAAAGCAGTAGAGCTGCACGATTAATCGTTAAAAGATTGCAACACCCATGCGATCTGACAATGTATGTTCCTGTGTCAAAACCACACCGGATCATTCAGATCTGCTCTGAGCCAGAGAGCAGTTATCATGTTTAGGTGCGAAAAAGCTTCAAAAACAGTCTTTTCAACAACACAGTATCATTATTATGACAGAAGAACCAGGATACAAGTTTATAGTTCAGATATAAACACTGATGTAAATAATCAAAATCAAAGTAGAGCTTGTCACCTTTTGAAAGTAACTTGATGCTTCAAATATGGATTGTATTGATTTTTGTATTGAATTGAAAATTCCACAGTTACGCAGATGACACACAACTATACCTCAGCACCAGATCCATCACTCCTGCCACAGTATTAACCATCACAAACTGCCTGTCTGCAATAAAATCCTGGATGAACGCCAACTTCCTTAAACTCAACTGCAATAAATCGGAAATCATCGTCATTGGTCCCAAATCACTCCTCCCCTCCCCCCAAGACTTCACTCTATCTGCCGATGGCCATACAGTTACCACCTCTCCCCAGATCCGAAATCTTGGTTTCATTTTTGACCCCACACTCACATTTAAGCCTCATATCCGTCATATCACCAAAACTGCCTTTTTCCACCTACATAACATTGCTCGCCTACGCCCCACCCTCTCCACATCTGCTGCTGAAACTCTCATCCATGCATTTATTACATCAAGACTCGACTACTGCAATAGCCTCCTATATGGTCTCCCTTCCTCTGATTTACAAAAACTGCCATATGTTCAAAACTCCGCTGTCCGTCTCCTCACCCACACCCGCTCCAGAGACTACATCACCCCCGTCCTTCAACAGCTTCACTGGCTCCCTGTACAACGGCGCATCCATTACAAAGTTCTGCTCATCACCTACAAAGCCCTCAATAACTTGGCCCCTCCATACCTCACAGACCTCCTACAGCACCACCGCCCCTCCCGACGCCTCCGCTCTGCCGACTTCTCAAACCCATCACCAAATCAAAGCACCGAACTTTGGGGGACCGAGCCTTCGCCATCGCTGCCCCCACCCTTTGGAACTCACTCCCCATCCACATCAGAAACTCGGACTCACTGACCACCTACAAAAAACTGCTCAAAACTCAGCTCGCCTACAATCTATAATAGCACTCTCATTTTTGTTTGTTTGTTTCCTTGAAAAGCGCTATATAAGACTTATGTATTATTATTATTATTATTTTGCGAGTAAGTAGTGACAGACTGTTAAAAGAATTTATTTTTCAGTGAATCAGTCATTGAAGTATGGAAGCTTGTTTCCGCCACTGAATAATAAATAAATAATAATAATTGCGACTTTTTATCTCACAATTCTGACTTTTTTTCTCACAATTGCGATATATCAAGTCAGAATTGTGACTTTTTTTCTCAGAATTGCGAGATATGAAGTCAGAATTGTGAGAAATAAAGTCGCAATTCTGAGAAATAAAGTCGCAATTCTGAGAAATAAAGTCGCAATTGCGAGATATAAAGTCGCAATTCTGAGAAATAAAGTCGCAATTGCGAGATATAAAGTCGCAATTCTGAGAAATAAAGTCGCAATTGCGAGATATAAAGTCGCAATTCTGAGAAATAAAGTCGCAATTGGGAGATATAAAGTCGCAATTCTGAGAAATAAAGTCGCAATTGCAAGATATAGTCGCAATTCTGAGAAATAAAGTCGCAATTGGGAGATATAAAGTCGCAATTCTGAGAAATAAAGTCGCAATTGCAAGATATAGTCGCAATTCTGAGAAATAAAGTCGCAATTGGGAGAAATAAAGTCGCAATTGGGAGATATAAAGTCGCAATTCTGAGAAATAAAGTCGCAATTGCAAGATATAGTCGCAATTCTGAGAAATAAAGTCGCAATTGCGAGATATAAAGTCGCAATTCTGAGAAATAAAGTCGCAATTGGGAGATATAAAGTCGCAATTCTGAGAAATAAAGTCGCAATTGCAAGATATAGTCGCAATTCTGAGAAATAAAGTCGCAATTGGGAGATATAAAGTCGCAATTCAGAGAAATAAAGTCGCAATTGCGAGATATAAAGTCAGAATTGCATAATATAAAGTTGCAATTGCGTGTTATAAAGTCAGAATTGTGAGATATAAACTATTCTGAGGTAAAAAAAAAAAAAAAAACGTCTTTTTTTTCCTTAGAATTGGACTTTATATCTCACAATTGTGAGTTTATATCTCACAATTCTGAGAAAAGATGTCAGAATTGCGAGATATAAACTCGCAATTATGTGTTATAAAGTCAGAATTGTGTGATAACACGCAATTGCGAGTTTATATCTCGCAATTCTGACTTTATAACACGCAATTGCGACTTTATTTCACGCAATTCTGACTTTATATCTCGCAATTCTGAGAAATAAAGTAAGAATTGTGAGATGTAAACTCGCAATTGTGAGATAAAAAGTCGCAATTATCTTTTAAAATGTTTTATTTTGTGGCGGAAACATAGCTTCCATATTGAAGAGATTCATTCAAAAACACCGATTCATCCAGTAATGAATCAAGTGAAGTCTTTACGAGTGAGTCATTGGAACATTTATTCAAACCAATTTTTTTTAAGTAAATTAAACATTTTTAAATAGACCGCAGCAATTAATATTATGTCAGAACTCCAGTAAATTTCAAGTCTATTTGAAACAAAAAAAATTGTGATTCTCATTTTGTCCAGAATCGTGCAGCTCTATAATGCTGGATAATTTAATTATTTTCGACAAAAGCATATACCATTGAAATGAACAACCTCATAGCTCACAGTAGATCTGTCTTTAACATTTAGGGAGTTTATCGTTAAAAATCTGTTGAAAAAAAAAATGAATGGGAGATTTTTACTTCTAGAACCTGAATGTTTCACTCTATACAAAAGTGATGAATGAATGTTTTAGATATTTAGGCATCTAGGCAGATAAACGGATAACTTAAGCAATTGTGTTCACTCATTTATTTGTTTTTTGCAGGATTTTTGTCCTGGTTCCGGAATGGTCTCCTGGCAACAGGGATCGGCGTTATTGCGTTTGTACAGAGCGATGTGGGCCGAGAGGCTGGATATGGTACTACATCTCTTTCTTCTCTCTTTTGTTTTGTTTTTAATGCATGCTCTCAGTCTTTTCCCTCTCTGCTCTGTCATGTTTGTGTGTGAGTGTGAGGAACATCTGACTCAGACCTAAATCCTTTTCCTGTTCTGAAAGCTTTGTTCCTTTTGTTCCTCAGCGTTCTTCATCCTGGGCGGAGTGTGTGTGTCGTTCGGTGGAGCGTCATACGTGTTCAGTCTTCTGACTCTGAGGAGGATCATGCTCCTCTCTCTGCCCGCTGTGCTGCTCCAAACGGCTGTGGTGTCCAGCGCTGCCCTCTTCTGGCTGTGCGCCGTATCGCTCTACATCGGCCGCCTGGAGGTGGAGATCATTCACGACGAGGACGAGGACGAGGATGAGGAAGAGCACGGGGGAGATGAGGGCGGGGAGTGCTCCGAGTGCAGAGCCCGGAGCAAGAGACGAGGTCCTGAAGAAAAAGGCCAAGACAAGTGAGACGAGAGGAGACTCTGAGTTGAAATGCCTTTTACACTGACCCGGAGCCAGAGTTCTGTATTCATAAACTGCTTTAAGACAAAAGGCAACACTGGGTTCAGGTCGTGTGGAGTTGTGGCTTCGACCAACATTAATGTGCAGTACTCTATTGGCTTGAGTTGAGTGAGCTTTTGAACATGAGCCACTGCTTGCAAAGGGACATAAATTCACATTTTTCCTCTGTAATATTTTTGTTGGTTGTGGGATATGAGTGGTGGAACATTAAAATAAAAGTTCATTTCTTAACTAGCACTTACCGGACAACTAGTTCAGCATCTTGGTTGTTCAGCTGTAATAAATGGGCATGTTCACTATTTTATATAGTGATGTAATTTAGAAATTAAAGTTTTGATATTTGTTTGGTAATACTTTACAGCAAGGTTTGACTTTCTAACATTAGTTAATGCATTAAGTAACTGATAATAACAATAAAGCATTCATCATTAAATATAGTATTGTTCTTTTAGATGATACATTAGTTCATGTTAAATTATAATGTATAACAATTAGAATTTCTTATAATTTATATTTTTACATCTATAATTTAAATATATATATATATATACATACATATATATATATATATGTCTATGCTCTCTCTGTCTCTCTCTCTCTCTCTCTCTCTCTCTATATATATATATATAATTATGACTTAAAAAATTTATTTGTATCTGTAGAAATTAACATTAATCAAGGTTAATAAATGCTGTGACAATATTGTTCAATTTTTGCATTAAATAATGCTATCAAACTGAACCTTACTGTAAAGTCTTCCAGCTTTTATAATATAAGTGCTGTTTTTTTTCATGGTACATGTCAGTTTTCATCATGCTGCATTTTTCCATTGTATTGAACTTATTCTTTGAGATTTATGTGAAAATGATTACCTCACGTCTCTCACAATTCCCTTCAGATTTCCTGCTCTAGTCTTACTCAATAAAATCACTCCTTGTAGATTTGACAAGAACTTGTAGACTTCATCTTCCAACTCATGGCTTTCTCTCAACAGAGATGATGAAAGCACGACTTTTCTTTTATTATGCATGAATCCGAAGTATAGATATTGTTATTAGCAGTTCCTGTCTTTGGTGCGTCGATAATCCGATGAGGTGAGATGTGTTGTCAGGCGTGTGTGCGTGTGTGTGTGTGTGGACACTCTACTGGAGTGTATGTTTACTGTACATTTAATCGGCGCACATTGCACACTTAGAATCAGTCAACTCTGTTTTTTCCATGTTAAAAGCAAATGTACACATCTTACCTTCAAGGAATAATTCAACAATGGCATCCAAAATGTCCTATTGCAGATTAAATTGTTGTCAATTGCTAATTTTTCTTGTCTGTTATTTTGGATAAACTATTAGTGGTGCTAAAGGAGTGATTCAGGTCAAAACTATAGTTAAATTAAAAGTAATGTAAATTGCACTTCTATAATAATGCATTTACAATAGAAATCTATGGGGCAGTGTTATTTTAGTATTATTTCTAAACTATTATAGTATTTATTCATATTTTGAATGAGCTTTTTCATACACACACACACACACACACACACACATATATATATATATATATATATATATATATATATATATATTATAGTTCCATTATGTGGTTTTGTAATTTTTAAATAGTTTGTTTTTAAATATTTATATTTAACAACCTCTGTGTATTTCCATTTTAGTGACTTTGCTACTTAAACTTATTTCAGTTAGTTGCCAGAACAGCCTTTCTAATTTTTCATTAGTTTTAGAGGCTGTTTACACGACACAACATAAAAATGGAAAACGTTTTATGTGTTTTGGCCATTCATTTACACGACAATGGTGTTTTAGGGACCTGAAAACGGAAGCTTTTTAAAACGATAGTTGTCTCTGTGTAAACTATAGAATTTGTGTAAATGATGGTGTCATGCACATGCTCAATCTATAGGCGCATAGTGTTTTTTTTTTTACATAGTGACATCGCCAACTACTGGCCTGGCAGCAGAATACAGCGTTTTTAATCATTTTCAAAGATCCTTGTTACAACATTGTCGTCTGTATGCAAAAAACGCAAAGTTAGGAGCCGTATACACGACATCGTTTTTGACTAAAAACTGACAACTTTTTATGTGTTTTGCCTGTTCATTTACACGACAACGACATTTTGGGAAACGATAACGTTATTGTCTCCATGTAAAACTCCAGAATCACACATTTGTGAAACCGATGACATCATGCGCATGCGTAATACGTGTTCAGTTTAGCGGCTCGCAGTGTTTCTTTACAAGGTGATATCGCCAACTACTGGCCAGGCAGCAGAATACAGCGTTTTTAGTTTTCGCGGATCCGTGTGAACGGGATCGTTTTGACAACGTTGTTGTCTGTACATGAAAAATGGGAAAAAAAACATTTTAATTTTTAGTACATTGTTGTCGTGTAAACATACCCTAAATCTAAAAATTTACTAATACATTTTTTAAAAACAAAGATTGTATCTCTTAACATTAATGTATTGTGAACTAACATGAACAGTAATGTCATATTAACCAAAGGTTAATAAATACTGCAAAAATGTATTGCTCATTGTTAGTTCATGTTAGTTAATGCTTAATGTTAACAAATGAGACCTTATTTTGTATAAGTGTTTCCAATATTTCTATTTTATTTTATTTTATTTCAGCTTTATTTCAATTACCAAAAAAAAAAAAAAAAAAACTATTAATAGTTGTAGACAACATTAACAGCTCTAGTGAGGTAAGACACTTCACTGATCTAAACACTAAAATGCACAATTTTGAAATACAATCGCATAAAACGTAAATATTAATTTTCTAAACAGAATCGCATATTGAATATTAAATATTCCATATTGCACAGACAATGTTAGTAAATTATTTGATATACAGTAGGCCTATAATGTTTAAGTTTTGTGGTTATTCATTTCAAACAGTAGCTAACTCTAAAAAAAAATCATGATCAATATCATGACAACATTACAATAACTAAAATAAGTTAAGCAATTTTCTATTTTTTGAGTCAGTTAGATGTAATTTAAGTTTGAAATGACTTATACATACAATTTGATTGTAGCCTACTTAAAAATGTAAGGCATGGACCTTTTTTTTTTTTTTTTTGTAGGCTACTGTGTGTTTAGCCTAATGTTTATTGTATTGAGCGTTTTGCCCCATAGACTTCCATCACGTTAGGGGTTAATTATTACAGCTGTGAAATTGTAATGACAAAAAGTTGTTAAACGGTAAAAAGTTAAAAACAAAACGTGAGTGGAGGCTGTGTGAGATATCAAGGGCAGGTGGCGTCTCAGGAGGAAGGGATTCACGGTAAACAGACAGACGTGTTGATCTGTACGCGTGTGCGGTTTGTTAATGGCGCCGGGGACTCAGAAACATGTGCGCTGCTTCTTTCATTAGTCGTTCCGCTTCTGTTTGTACATCTTCAAAGGAATGCGCATTTATTTGATTATATATTTTAATTATTGTCATCCAAAAAGTTTTTTTTGTTGTTGTTGATTTCTCGTCACAGTGGCTGTTGTTGTTATCAAAGACCTTGTATATGAGTCCTCAGAGAGATTATGGCACTTTAACGTCGGCATATAAATGCGTATTGTTGCTGCATGCTCGTGTTTTGTAATTTTCGGAACACATTTAGGTTTTCGTTTTATTGAGTTTTTAGTATCAGGCAGATGATTGTCTTTGCTATGTGGCTTTTGAACCTGAAGCCTGATTGGCTGATGTTCATAATTCCACCTCTGTCGAGCATTTCTGCTGTTTTGCTCTCGTGTTTTTTTTTTATTTAAATGTATATTTATGTTAATGTGAAATGCAGAACATTCTATAAATGTACACCTTAAAAACCAATGACACTCATTGTATGTTGATTGGGAGTGTTTATCACTGGTTACAGACTATTTGTTTATGCATGACCTTCAGTGCTATTTACAGTACATAATTAGTCTATGAATATGTACATAAACGGGGACTATGCAAGCACATTTGTCTCCTGCAATTTCTGAGAAGGACAGGTTTGATGCTTAAGGTGGCGTGAATTCAGCGCTGCACAAGGTGGAAATGTCATGTTAGTGGCCTTTAGAGGTTAACAAGCTGACAGTGTTGCAGAAGCTTTAGCTTTCCAATCAACACAAGTAGGCTAGTTTACAGTCCAGGCTACTATTTTAAAGAAATTGTTACTGTAGGTAAATGACAATTACCAGCAAAACGAAAACATAAATTTCAGTAAATGTAATTAGTTACAGTACTTAAGCATCTTTTTGGCTACTTTGTAGTTTTACTGAGTATCCAAGATATTATCAACTTTTACTCTCTACTTGACTACATTTTTGAGTAAGTGTATGTACTATTTGCGCCAATACATGGGTCAAAAATTCCCATAAACACATTCCTAAACCTTGTGGAAAGCCTTCCCAGAAGAGTTGAAGCTGTTATAGCTGCAAAGGGTGGGCCAACTCCATATTAAACCCTACCGATCAGGAATGGGATGTCATTAAAGTTCATGTGCATGTAAAGGCATGTCCCGAAACTTTTGGCTACATAGATAGATAGATATATTTCTATAAAACGTATTTTAATTATTCCCCTCCCTCTTGCAGCGACATCTCTTCTCTGATGATGTGTTTACTGGCGAGAGGGCGGGGCAACCTGTCACTCACATGAGGTTGACCAATAGCAAACCACAACCATCTAATCAGTTCCCCATGGACAAAATCAAGTCCCGCCCTACATTTATCTAATTTAAGAAGCCATTTCAATCGCATATACGTCACAATAGAGAAGAAAACACTATAACAACCTCAGTTTCATGCTTACTTTAATCAAAAAGCTGTTTAGAAAACTGCTGAGCTACTATAAGACTATTAATAAATGCAGTGACACTTGTTGTGTCACTGCATTTAGTGATTTACTCCCCTACATTGAGGACTCAAGAACAAATGAAATATGTCTGATGTTGTCCTTGCTTTCCTTGCCTATTCTCCAACTCGTCCTCGTTCTCTGGTGTTTTGGTGCAGTTCGTTAGTTACTGATTCCGTGCGTGTTTCAGTGCAGTTGGCCCGCGGTCTGTCTGTCTCTCCCTCAGCGCACGCAGCTCTGCTTCACATTCAGGGCATCTACAGGGGCCGCCACACGGCTAAAGGGCACATCGCCCAAACACATCCCCACAAGCCAGACTTCACACACCTGCGTTACACGAACTGAGTTCATAATCGCACAGAGCTGCATCTCCATCATATGGAACCGGTGCGTTAAACCCAGCTTCATTTGTTATTGTCTTAATATGTCCATTTGCAACACAAGATCACTGAAAACCGCAACGTTCCCCCTATTTATTGCCAAAATGACCCATACAAGAGAACTAATTCCTGTTTATATGTCAGTCTGCTCTTAAGAGATGGCCGTGGAGGATATTTTAGAGGAGAAACTTCGAGTCACAGTCGAGTTATCGTATGCGCACGCACACGGCCCGGCCATTCGCCTTTTCTTCCCAACAACTCAGCTTCTTTAGTATGCAATTCCTTTAGTCGTCAAGAGGGAATGATCCTCACACTAATGAACTGAGGCCTGCCACTTGAATGTAAAACAGGTTTTAACCCGTCTTCAATGTCAGAGCCCCTCCCTGGGGTTTCTTGAAACAACACAACACCATCGCTAACACCAGCACGCTCCACGTTTCAATCACAGCGTCTGCCTTTGTCTCGACCCTCCGGCCTATTACTCTGACAGCGGGCCGCTCACCGACTCCGCTTCAAAGACACGGAGCCAGAGTTATGAATCTGTACACGGATTATGATGAACGCCAATCAAAAGGCTTTATTGTGAGCGGAGCGGAAGAGTTGACAGAGTTGGGTAGCTTACATGTGCTCCCAGAGGGAGCTGTTGTTAAAGCAGCTTATCACATCAATCCGATCCATGTTCTTTCATCTTTCCTTTCTTTTCCTCTTCTTTTGAACTTGTTAACACGGACCGGTGTGGATTACAAAATTTACACAAGATAATAGCCGATTGTTAATCCCTTTTGAATGTTCACTTTTCAAATCCAAAAGCAACCCCCTTCACGTCATTCAAGACAGAGACTTCAAATATTTGAACATTTCCAAGCATGCAACTGGTGTACTTTTTTTGCCATTGTATTTTTCATGCTATTCTTAGGGTGTGTTCACACTGCGTCTAACGCGTACAGGCTGCGTCCTTGATAGTGCGCCCACCTCCCATGCCGGAGACATCGGTTCCAGTCCTGCTCGGAGTGGGGCAAGTAGAACCGGAGGGGTTATATTGGTGCCGTGACCCGGATGGGAGTGAGATTTAGGGGGGTGAGTGTAACGTTGGCCACCGTAAGAGCTGTAGAGGTAAACCTCACTCCCCTGATCTCAACAGGTGCGTTAGCAACTGATGATGGTCTTTAGCGTCCTTGTTAGTGGGCCCGCCTCCCATGGCGTAAACGTCGGTTCGAATCCCGCTCGGAGTGGTGCGAGAACAACCGGAGGGGTTGTATTGGTAGTGATGGGAGAAACGATGAAGCTTTTCAAAGCTTTGAGTCAATTAAACCAATCGCTTCGCAAAATGATTCACTGTTTCGAAGCGTTCCAAACACCACAATGCTGGTGACGCCTGCTGGTCAAAACAGTGTAAATGCAACAAAAATTCAGACCAAATATGCATAAAAACAGCTTTTACCAACTAATTGCAAATGTTTTTTTTAAAAATATAATTTATCAAATCCAATTAACTAATCATCTTATATCATTAAATATAAGTGTCTTTATATTATGTGTTCTTATATAAATTTTCAGGGTTTGTTTTGTTTGTTCCATGCATTGCTTAGCTAAATTGGCCAGTAAGAGACTATTAACTACTATTATTCCTTTTAATTATCCAAATATCTCATTAAAATGAACAAATGTATCAAACTGATCAGAGATCATGTGAGTGTTTCAATGGTTCGCCAATGGGGGCTATCTCAGTGAATCCGCATGATTCATGGGTTCACAGAGATCACTCCCCCCCCCCCCCCCCAGCGAGTGAACCATTGAAATTTCGAAACGTTTCGAACCAGTTATGACAACGAAGCCTCGTTTACTGACATCACGTGATTTTGGCAGTTTGATACGTTTCGAAGCTTCATGGAGAAGTGTTTCAAAAGCACCCATCACTATACATTGGTGCCGTGACCCGGATGGGAGTGAGGTTTAGGGGGGTGAGTGTACTGGAGGCCAGTTAGTAAGAGCTGAGGTAAAACCTCACTCCGCTGGCCTCAAGAGGCGCACTAGTAACTGACACGTCCTTGTTAAGTGTGCTCGCTTCCCATGCCGGAAACTCTGCTTCGAATCCCTCTCTGGTGTGCGTTTCCCAAAAGCAGCTATGGTCGCAAGTTCTGTCATTACCAACGGAGATCAATGGAACTTGCGACCATAGCTGGCTAAGAATGCTTTTGGGAAACGCACCGAGTAGAACTGGAGAGGTTACATTTAGTCTGTTGTATTCATATTTCAGTTCAACCGCAGCAGAGTTCGTTTGGAATTGGACCAAGGCTCAGATTTCAGCGTTCACACTCATTCAAATGAACTGAGTACAAACAAACAGAGTAATCACAACAGAGTTTGTTTTAATTGAACCAAACATGCAACGTGGGAACACGCCCTTAAAAAAGGATATCTCTCTTAGAAAAGAATTCTGGCATAATTTTATGTCGTTCTAAACCTGTACATACCTTCTTTTTTTGAAACACAAAAGCTTACATTTTGAACAGTAAGCTAGTGGAACTTTTTCATTTATTTACAGTGAATAAGGACTTTCAAAGCTTCAAAAAGAATGTAAAAGTACCATGAAAGTGGTCCATGACTAAAGTACTATATTCCCAGTCTTCTGAAGTTATATGGTTGCTTTGTGTGAGAATCAGAGTGATATTTAAGTTGTGGTTGTTCTCTAAAACTCTTAAAATCCTCCTCTTTGGTGCAAAAATAGTGATGTATGATTTGTGAACAAATGATTCTTGTGTAGATCAAATGAGTCATATCTTTTTTGAATTAATTTTTTTGATCTGGTTCACAAAACTGGTCTACTGTATGGAACACTTTATGACCTTTGTGGTGCTTTTTTGAAGCTTGGATGTCTTAGTCCCAGTTCATTGTAAAAAGAGTGACCAGAATATGGGAATTCATTCATATTTTCCAAACTATGAGCAACCAGTACAAATTTGTCAAAAATGATCCTTTTGTGTAACGTAAACTGAGGTTTGGAACATCAGTAAATAATAACATAATTTTACTTTTTGTTTCAACTGTCATAATTTATTCACCCTCATGTCGTCCCAAACCCCTTTTAATTTCTTTATTCATGAACCACTGGCATTTGGTGACATTGACATCAAACTTGATGCATCTTGGCGGGTCGAGTTCGAATATGCAGAGAACAAAATGACATGGCACAAAGAAATGCTCCATTATTGGAATAGAGTTTATTATTGTGGTTTGGATTATCATAATAATCATTTTTTACAGTGTATCATTTTCATTCAAAGCTCATGGCGCTGTATTTTCACAAACATCTGATCATAAAGAAGTTAAGAGTCACAGTGATGGCAAAGGTTAAAGAAACACCAACTCATGTGCTGATGTTTCACGACTGATTCTCGCTCTCAACTATTTACACATTCATACACAATCACAAATACAAATAAAAACCATCTCATATCATTTAATGCTACTGAAAACCATCATATCTGCAAATACTGCATGGGCAGAGAAACCCGCATACACAAGAAATTGAAAAACCAAGAAAAATGTTCACATGGTGAAGCTTGTATCTGCCCTCTTGTAATTAGTTACGGCTTAAACCACGTCCTGTTATCTTCAGTGTGGTTTCATGAGTTACCAGAACTTGATATTGTTTTTGTGGTCCACTTACAACATCCATATTTTTCTTCATAAAACTATTTTAGTGACTGCACTCTGAAAGGAACTGAAATTTATGTCATCTGTCCATCCTTGTGAAAGATACCTATGTATAAGAAAGCTAGCTCTGGATCTTTAGTCACATTTTTGTAGAATTAAACACAGGCATATTATGGGTTTATAAAGTACTAACTTGGTTTAATTCCAGTTTTGTTTTTTATTAGGATATTATAATAATTATGCCTGTAAAGTACATAGACCTTGTTGTTTGGCACCCTGACTCTGTTCCATAATCTAGTGAACTGCCTCGCCATTGATTCCAGTCATTTGATGTTTGCATGTTGCTAACAGTACTTTAATGGGTACAAAGAATACATACAGAATATACTGTGTGCACAAATATTGCTGCAATGTATTCTGGGATCCACAATGAAATGAGATGCTATCTTAGAATCTGGTCAAAATAAGGTATCTCAGTTTTACTGTCTATGGAACAGCCTCACATCAGGAGCCCGTAAGATGCATTGCAATGCTAGGCACTTCACTAGATTTGAGAACAGAGCTCCTGTGCCTCAGCTTTACATAAAGGGGAAAATCCTACAATGTCCAGGTCACATTTAATCCCAAACTCAAAAGACAAAAAATTAAATTACATTTTGCATGTAGAAAATTAGCATATTTCATTAGGTTTTATTACAAAGCCTATATTTAGGAACATGTTCCTTGCGGTATTATCCTCTCAGTGCATTCTGTAACAAATACTTCCCTCGCGGGTCAAAATGACCCGAAGCCCTAAAATTATACTTTTTTCTTATTTCTTATTTTATTTGATATTTTTTAAAGCATTTTTTGGGGGAGATTTTTTTATTTTATGTACCTTTAAATTAAGTTTTATCAATAAATAATATATTTAAGCACATTCTTCGCATTCTTTCAACTTGGATTGAAAATAACCTAAAAAAAACCATGCATAAACTCAAAATATCTCACATTGGATCAATTTTGGTGTCTTTGCTGAAAATATATAACATGATATTTCATGACTCTTGCCACTAGATGGCCTTATAGCACTATATCGAGCAAATGAGCTATTCCGCTGGGTCCTAAAGTCAGTTATTGAGTTTATCTCTTCAGAATGCTTTCAAATACACATGTAGACATTATTACATAATTTTTTGGAAAAGTTTTAGCATTTGTAGTATTTTGAGCATTTTTTAGGTTTTTCTATGTATACTGGAGCATTCCTCGCATTCCATTCATTCATAAGGGCTTTGAATTGACATGCGAGGGAAGGATTTGTTACTCTTTTTTTATTACAACCACAAACTCCTCAAATCAAGTAAAAAAAAATTGTGCGCATTCGTGGTTCAAGTGCGACAAAGGTCCTAAGGTCTTGGATCCCTCCAATGAACACTCAATTAAAAAAAAAATAATAAAATGAGTTTGGAGTCAAAATGACCCGAGGGAATGAAAACTGGGTCAAATTTTCAATGTTTAATGCAAATTGGTGTTTTAATAGATTTTTTTTGTAATTCCCATTATTCTCATTGGTGATTTTCATTAAATTATCATTACTGTAATACTAATTTTAACTGTATTACAGTAAAAAAAAAACTACAGCACTACAGCAATGAGAATTTGGAGAGAATATGCTTAATTCACATTAAAATAATGCCACAAAATCATAAGTCAAGCAAAATATAATTTCTTACTTTGGATTTTCGAGTGAAATGTGACTTGGGATTAATAGGGTTCATGACATTCTTCCAATGAGCATTTTATTTTTTCATTACACCTTTATATAACAGGCAATGTTCTACACACTTCGGTTCCCAGAATCTTCCCCACATTTCTGCCACAAAAGCTGTAAACGTAATTCCAGTGGTTTTAGAACTAGAATGTCTGGCCATGGATGAAGTGCTACGTGTATGCAACAATATACTATAAGTGCTTGGACATGATACATGACAAATAGACACACTTAACCACACCCACCCCGCCCACAACCCCCCAAAAGCCCCCAAATTTATTATAGGAAGATTAGGCCATGATATTTTCTCATGACTAGTGGGAAAAGAAAAAAAAAATCTTTTGGGGCCTTTGCACGCATGAAGTCTTTCAACTCGGTGTTGACTATATATGGCTATGACCTTGAATTTATCATTTTTCAAGTGATTCTTTTTTTTTTCAGATGTTTAAAGACAATTCTTTTTTTTTACAAAAATGAAAATTCTACGCTGTTCAAAAGTTCTAATCTTTATTTTCACTGCGATCCCTCTGTCAGTCAAGGACCTGTGGACTGTGCTTTCTTATGTATTGTTTCCTTAGGAATGTCTTATTTGGGAATTGCCGCCATGCTACTTTTGTCCATACTTGCATATTCCTGTGTGGTTTCTTAAATTCATTGGGACTTGGAAAAAAATATATAGGTGGGCCCATGTCCTGGGGGCCAAGTAGGTTAGTAGTACGCGCAACGCGCTCCTCATCAAAGAGCCTCCTACCCAATGACGGTCCTGTATATTCCCAATGGTTTGGGCCTCAACGATGGCCCCTCTGTGTAAGTTGCATGATGTCCTTCATATGTTCAGTATGGCTTTGACTGCTTGTCCAGAGAGAGGAAGACACACTAACAAAATAACAGGAAAGAGGATTCTGGGAAGACTGTTTGACAAACCTCAAGTTCTTCTGTAGTTCCTCTCTCAATGTTGTGCTGTCCTTTACAATCACTTCCGCCTCTCCTTTAGATATTTGTTTCTGTCTTACTCCCTCAATCCTCGTCTGTCCCTGCCGCCCCCCTCAGTCCGTTCATACAGAAGGGCAGAGTTGGAGGAAAGGTGGGTTCGGCTGGAGAAAAGCCGCTAAAAGGAGGCAGAGACGCGATCCTTTGCAGGTGGGGAAAGAAAGCGGGAGTTTTGACCACATGGTCCGAGTGGTGCCCGTCAGCGTGAGCTGTAGGCATCTCAGGTGGGGCGTAGCGGATGGTGCTGGGAGCGTAGAGACTCTGAGGCCCCTGTGGGCCAAGCGCCAGGGGGTGAAAGAGCACACGTCCCGCAGCCCCACTCGCAGTCAGTCTCTGCAGGAGCTCGAAGTCTGGAGCGCGCCCTCCGTGGATGGACCGTTCATCTCTTGGCAGGGACGAGGCTAAGATGGGTGGAGACAGAGTCGGGGACGGGGGGTTGAACAGACCCTTGGATGGAGCTTCTGTCGGGGTGGGGTTTTGAGGTTGGGAAGGTGGACTGCTGCCATTGGTTCCTACACTGCTGTGCTGAGGTTGGCTCCAGCGCCTCCCAGAACCTGCACCTAGAGTTGTGCCTATCACTTCTTGTTCAGTCTTAATATTCGACCCAGAACTGGTCACCACGCTCTTAAGGTGCTGGATCACAGCGCGGCCGTTGTGGATCTTACCTGCTCCGTTGGCCCCATTGCCTTGTTTCAGCGCCCCCTCTTCGCTCTTCACCCGTTTGCTGGTGGGGTTGTGGTCCCACTCGCTCACTCTCTCATCGTCCTCTTCCACCTCGCTGTCGCTGGCTTGGTCCGAGGAGGTACATGGGCTGTCTTCTCTCTGACGAAACACTTCAATCCGCCTCCTCGCCTCGGGAGGACCACTTTCAGGGTCAGACTGGTGCGATCTCTTCCTGGTGCTCTCTGATTGGCTGGCAGCAGTGTGCGAAAAGGGTTCCTTCCCTTTGTGGTCTGTCTCAGACCTGCCTTTCAATGGCTGTGTCGCCGTGGAGCCTGGAGAAAAGATAAGTGTGCTGATTCGGGCTGTTGAGTAGCTTATTACCAGTGTTTGGATAGATAATTGTGTGTGGGGCTAAGAGCATACCTTGTGCCTTTGGAGAGGTGTCACGTGGGGAGGAGCTTGCTTGAAGCCGCTCTGCCCTCAGGCTTTCTGGGAGTTGTGATAAGTCCAGAGGCATGTCTGCCAGCTCTGTTCGACTGAAAATACAGATAAAAGAGTGCAAGCAGTTTACCTTAGGGAGCTTTACACATTTGACAGTCTAAATGCTAAACCCTGTGCCACAGGTTAACAGTGATTCTCCAATTATTTAGTATGGCTGAATCACACAACAGGAGGTTGCACTATATGAGGTACTAATACCTATACATCATATAGTGCCTGATATACTAATACCTATACCTCAAACTATACCTCATATAGTGAGTCCTGTTCCAAAATTTAGGTTAGCTGCCTACCTAGGCAGCGCTTTAAGGCATCATATAGACACTCCCAACACAAAGGCTTTTCCAACAGATAGGCAACAGCATTAAAGTAGGCATGACATGCTCTTATTGGCAATGATTCACCCATGCATGCATACATTTTATTTTTTCCTCCAACTTTAAAATGACTTGTTTGTCAAAAAGACAGAATCTCATGTATCAACCTCTTACACAGTGTGTTTATATGTTGTTGTTTTTCCTCATCTTGGTGTAGTTTATGTTAGGTCCAGCATTTGTCTTCCTTTTTTGAAATCATCATACAGCACAATTGGTCAACTGTTGTTTTTAATTGTGCTCTATAAATATGGCAGTGATATTGAGAAGGGAATCCGAAAATGTTTCGCAACAAAGTCAGTGAAAAAAATATCCAAGATGGCAGACAGATAAATATAAAATAGATGTATTTGACCCAAAATTTGTGTTTTATGTATTTTATACTTAAATCATTGTTGGCTTAGCAACATATGCTTATGGAAAAATCTATTGGGATAAATTGTAAACATAACCGAGTCTCGTGCTGTGCATGAGAACTTGGTTTTGTGCCAATAAATGACCTTTGCTCACTATGTAGAAAGTTCCAAATCAGTCACAGGTTTCATGATGGTTAGGAAGATTTTTGAACATAGCTATAATAGAGTTTCCTCCTCACAGAGAATAACAGTGTGGAATGAGATGTACTCACTTGTGATAACGCTTCCAACACACACACACACCAGAAAAACCCTTCTGAACATGAACATGACTCCAGCAGGGTGCTATAGAAGTTAATTAGCTATCGTAATTACAAAGCTAATTAACTAAAACACCATTCAGCCAGAAAATTTTGACATCCATTTGGTGTAATTATATATCACCAGTCCAATTATCACTGAAATTCAGCCAATTTTTTTCTTGTTTTTGTCTGACTTCTTTGAACGTGTGTGCACTTGTGTGATGAAGATTACTGCAGACAGATGGAGAGGAAGAGCGTTTACAAGTGCCACTGTGGAAACTCTCATCACATTAACATATTTTTTATACTGTAGCGCAACACTCAAAAACACAAATACATAAGGTCACTAAGAAGCTGACCTGAGCACATAGTTGACCCAGATGACGTTACGCTCATGGGGCGCTTTGTGGTTAATGGACACGGTGGCACAGGACTGAATCCACAGATACCCTCCTCTCTTCTGCAGCCACCGATAATACCTAGTCACAACCTGCCCTTTCCGCAGCACTAAGAGAGAAGGGAAATAATTACTGAAGGAGTCAGATTAAATATTAGGGTTGAATATCTGAAAACCACAATACATTTCTTAAACCTGGAAGTGGAGAAGAGTTACACAATTTGTTTATTTGGCTAGGGGGCGATGTTGTCAAAATGTAATTAGCAGCTTCAGGCTCTTAAACTGCCCAAACATATACAACTGTTCTTTAAATGTTGACCAGTTCAAACAAACATTATTTTCTTTTTCCATTCATTTTATGCTGCCACCATCACAAAAGATCTTCATATTTCCTGATCTGTCCTACAGTACATTACAGGATAACAGTTTGTTGGTCATTATGACAAGATAAAACCCAAAAGCGTGATCAAGTTCATGACATTAAATGCGTACTTACAAATTATAATAAAATAAATATAAAAGAAAATGATGAAAAGAAAAGAAATTTGAGAGAGCTGTGTAGCTATTTTAGTTTATCAAGATTGCGAATATAAATATTTGCTTGATTGGGAGGTGAAAAAAAGCTAGCACAAATCCTGACAGGCTTACAGTCTTCATGGCTCTGCCTGATGGTGTCCAGGTCTTCCGCATGGATAAAGTTGTAGCAGGTTTGGCCAACCACCTCAGCTGGGCTCAGGTCCATATACTCTGAAATCCTACAAAACCCACACAAGGACACATATAAAGGCCAATTCACACTTCACCGACAGACAATACCTCAGTATGTCACTTCTCAGACATTCCACGACCCGACAAGTGACAATTCAACATGTCCAATCAGCGAAAACAAGCTCGGACAGACACCAACAGTTGCTGTCAATGTGAACTGGCCTTAAGAGTGACTCTCTACAACACTTACTTCCATTTATTATGGCAGATTTATTAAGTGCACGTGTTATTTTACAGCACGTGTACTTACTCCAAAGTACTGGGTAATATAAGGGTAACTACATGGGTTCAGGTTAGGTTCAGGGTTAGTACCTAGTTATTGCAATTACTATAATAAGTACATAGTATGTACAAGCGGAACAGGACTGAAAAATAAAGTGCTATCGTTTACTTTATTAAATGTCAGTTTGCTTCACAGACACTGAAAAAGTTGAATTTTGAGTGCACAAAAATTTAACTTTCGGCCATGTAGTGCAATTCTATTCCACAGGCTTGGGACACAGTGTTTATGCAATCAAATATGGTACACGTTATTATTTACAATAATTAAGGGCAAACACTCTGGCAAAGGTAGTTACTAGCTAGAGATGATGTAATTGAGACTGAAAGGCATGCTGGGAGGTTACCTGTTCTCGCAGTAGCTGATCTGCAGATCCATGTTGACGCGGAAGACAAACATGTTACTTTCCATGCGCACCTCATTGAGCGTGGAGGGCGGAAGCGTGTGCGCCAGAGCAACCAATCCCATTGGCCGATGCAAGGGGCGGGGGGAGCCTGGCACCAGGGCTGGCCGGCACCGAATCCGACCTGTCACATGAATCACCTGAATTCACCGGAATTAAATGAGCAGTTCAGTTTATGAAATCATTCAAACACTCATAAAAATTATTAAATGCTAATATTCTAGTCAAACAGTGTTGAAGCCCTTGTGGGCTTCAGTTTTAATCTCTCCTCACATTCAGTTTCGCTTTAAATTCGTTTAGGCTTGGTGTTTATAATATTTGTTGTTTAAATGAATGCCAAGTTTTTATACTTAATATTTTATATTTAACGGTATACAGAACAAGAATATATTCATGGGGTAAGGGGAACTTCAATTTTATAATGTTTGTAAACACTATTTTTATTTACCAGTATTTTACATGGATGTAATAATAAAATGTGACTTAAAACACCATTGTGACTAATCTGTACTTTTTTTTCTTTTAACAATATGCAATTTTGACCCGGTGCAACTTTATTTATGGAAAATATGGTACAAAAGTAAAGAGACTAAGTCATAGGCTGTGTCCGAAATTGCCCCCTATAAACTTAAATAAGGCACTATTTGAAGGGACAGCCATTTCTTGTGGTGTTCGAAACCATAGTGGACGTTATCGAGTGCACTCATTTAATCCAACAATGCACCGCAATAACGAGTGTACAACCGATGTACACTCAACGGCTAGAAAATACCCATAATGCACTGTGAGAGTCGTGCGGCGAATGAATTCCCGCATCTGACCAAAAGATGGCGCCGCAGCTGAATCATCCATGCATCCAATTCCTTTTTTATTGATTATTAAATTGTTTAATTAAGTTTTATACATAGTTAGTTACCATGACAGAGTTCAAGATTAATCTTTTCATTACTACTGGAGCTGCCAGTTTGCTAAGTTTCAAATGATTAGTCAACAGCAAGCTCAAACTATGCAAAAGCGGCAGCCCTTCCAGCATTCAGTGTCCGAATTCACTCACTCGTTTTCATTCACTCCATCAAGTAGTCTATTTTAGTGGAGTAATGTAGGGAATAGTGAATGAGGGGAATAAGGGGCGATTTCAGACAGCCATAGTTTTGCAACAGCAGCAGCTCTGGGCATGTGACCAAAAGCGCAAATCTTATTGGTTTGTCCAGTTTTTCCAGTTTCAAAGTGCGATGGAAAAGATATTAGAACGCCTCTTTGTAAAAAAATCCTCTCGCTTTGATGGGATGCGAATGTTCACACCGTTCTGAACAGATGCATTAACAGTCGTTTATTCAAATTAAGATTGCACGAAACATTAGTCTTGGTGTGAACAGAAATCCTACTTTTGTTGTACATTTTACAATCCTCACACATGTAACAAGTTCCACATGAAGGACTCACTTTATAGCCTGAGGATTTAACATGGAGGCCACGCTTGGTGAGGGTGGATTTCATCCGGATGAAGAAGCCCCGTTCTGAAAACTCTCTGACTGGAGAACAGGGGCTGGACGGAGCTACAGGGGAAAACACACAACACAAAGATGAACCTTTGAACAATATTTCACAGTCCACAGATCTGATATGACAACAAAAGTTAACAGCTGGACAGCCAGCACACTCTCATGGCAAATCCAAACTAGTTTATGTTTTGGTGATTTTTTTTCTTTTTCTTCATTTTTACGATCTTATTTGTACGTTTTTGTACGATCTGCTTATGTTCCATTGAGGGTTAAAGTGTTAGTTCACCCAAAAATGAAAATTGTCATCATGTGCTAACCCTCATGTCATTCCAAACTTTCATTCATCTCCAGAACACAAAAGAAGATCTTTTTAATGAAATTTGAGAGATTTCTCTCCCTTCATTGACAGCTGTAGGACACTAATATTTTGACGCTTCAAAAAGTTCATAGATCGTAAAACTAATCCATATGAATTGAGTGGTTTAGTCCAAATTTTCTGAAGAGACTCGATCACTTTATAAAATGAACAGGTTTAATTTAGTCTTTTTTTCACATATAAACATTGATCAGCAAACAAAGAGAAGCTCAACCGAACATGCTTGACGCACGAGAATGAACCTCATTGGTTCTTGCAAAAGCTCAAATGTGCTGCGTAACACGAGAATGAACCTCATTGGTTCTTGCAAAAGCTCAAACGTGCTGCGTAACACGAGAATGAACCTCATTGGTTCTTGCTGAAGCTCAAACGTGCTGCGTAACACAAGAATGAACCTCATTGGTTCTTGCTGAAGCTCAAACGTGCTGCGTAACACGAGAATGAACCTCATTGGTTCTTGCACAAGCTCAAACGTGCTGCGTAACACGAGAATGAACCTCACTGGTTCTTGCTGAAGCTCAAACGTGCTGCGTAACACGAGAATGAACCTCATTGGTTTCATTTGTTAGTTTTACGATCTCTCTATGAACTTTTTGAAGCGTCAAAGAGGTAGTTGCGTAGCTGTCAATGGAGGGTCAGAAATCTCTCAGATTTCATTAAAAAGATCTTCATTTGTGTTCTGAAGATGAACGAAAGTCTAACAGGGTTGGAACGACATGAGGATGAGTAATTAATGACAGAATTTTTGGGTGAACTAGGCTAACCCTTTAATGTTAGGGATGGACCTTCATGATTATTTTTTTTTTCTTCTTCTATTTAAAAAATATATATATATTTAGTTTTCAAATAACTCAATTCGTTCAAATTTATATGAATTTGCCAAAACATAAATAGTTATGTTTTTAATGAGTTCGGGTTGGTGAAGCTCAGAACAACCAATGTTGAGAAATATGCAGGAAAGAACTATAATTATTTTTTTCCTGTGGCCCACTTATAATATTGGTCAAGGTTTTTAGCACCCAAAGCAGTGATATTTTTGTTTTTCACAGTCCTTTTCCACCCTCTCTCTGACCCTTAGAATTAAACAAGTGTTTTTTTGCTGCTGTGCTTTAAGCCTTCTATGCAAATACCCTCTTGACAATGAGAAACAGCACTTTGCTGCAGAACAGCTGGTCTTCTACCTAGGATCAGCACAAAATCTGATGGGTTTTGGTGTGCCAACACTGAATAGTGTATGTGGGTGATCACGTGTTAAAATGTATGTACTGTATCTTATTGACGATAAAAAGTTACTGCTGCGCATTTTCATTATATGATTTGAGTTCTAAAAGTTACAATATACTTAGAGTCTCCATAAGTACCAAACTATTGAGGAAAAATATAAGTTAAATAAAGCTACCTGGTTCTGGAGTGCCAGCCAGTGAAGATGCGGAGGCGGAGCTTGAAGCACTCTCATGGGACGTTTGACAGCCTGCCTCGGCTCGGAGGTGTGGCCTAATGCCAAGACGCTCTGCCATCTCGACATGATCCGCAGGGTGGATGTAATCGAACACGCTACTGCCAGTCAACTCCACCTGAGCAGGCAGATACACATACATACACATGCACACAGATCAATACAGAGTAACATTCATTTAAGAAACATGACATAGATCACAACATATTGGCTAACAACCAATGAGAGACCTTGAAAAAATAAATAAACAAGATCGTCTATAGCTATTCCTACATATGTAATGCGCAAGTATACACAAGCACACACATATTCCTAAACCCTTACACTGGGGAAGCAAACATCAGAGAGAAATAAAAGCAACGCTACACATAAAACATTAATTATAGTGTACCATGACCTCGAATTAATAGTTTACCTGCTGCATTTTACAAAATGTGTAAGAAACTCAAAACAGGCTGGCTTCATAAAACTTAAATCACCAACCATGAATAGAGTCAAAAATGTTATAAAAATGAACAAAAGAAAAACCTACAAGTCATTCTTAAAGGAATAGCTGAGACAAAAATAAAACGTTCTGTCATCATTTATTCAAATCAGTTTTCCTCCACCCGTGGAACACAAAAGCATGTCCAAGCTGCTCTTTACCATACAAACAAAAGTGGAAAGGGGACCAAGATGGTCAATATCTTTTTGACTCCAAGGCCCCCCATTGTTCACTACAATATTCAGGGGCCCAACATTCCTAGTTTCTGTCAATTTAATTTACAGAAGAATTTTTCAGTTTAACCTTCACACTCTTTTTAAACAACGAATTTGCATGACTCTTCCAGTTGTTCATGATTTAATGGATAAGATCCAAGGATGAGGATTTAAAAAATATATTTATAGTCAATTTCTACATGCTAAAATACTTAAGAGTTTGGCTTATCTCGAAAAATGTGTATTCATAATAAATTGCCTATGGATTTTTAAGATTGTATTAATTCACATGCCTTCTCCAGGTCTAAAAATCACACTTTTAAAATTAAGCTACGTCATATATCCAGGTTTTCCAAGAAAGTAGGAATCCTGGTTCTTCAAAGAAAAACTAAGAAATATCTTGATCTGTATTTGCTTTAACTTATTTCAATGCCTATTTTGTCCCTTTGGACTTTTTGACTAATTTCTATAACGTTGTTAAATCTATACATGGTTGGTGTGTTAAGTTTTGTGAAGCTCAGCTGTTTTGAGTTTCCTATACAATTTCTAAAAAGCAGCAAGTAGAATAAATTACATTTAAACATATTTTTTTTTTTAAATCAAGTTATCTTGAGGCACGCTTTGGAAGACTGCTGAGGCCCCCTAGTTATGAACCACTGTCCAATACAACATAATGTGATTTAAAAAAAAAAAAAAAAAAAAAAAAAAAATTGCAAGCATGAAGGAGATTTGACAGCAGTGACAGAAAAAAAAAGAAAAAAAAAATATTTAAAATGCATTTTGTATTTTCATATTATTTTGCACATTTATTTTATATTTATGGCTTTAGAAGACTACAGGAATGATCATAATTATGGACTTCTATGTTACTTTTAAGGGGAGGGAATGACCTTTCTTTGTTTGAAAAAAGAGCAGCCTGGACATTCTGCAAAACAGATCCTTTTGTGTTGCACAAAAGAAAAAGGCATACAAGACTGGATCCAGAAGATGAGTACATGATAACATTTTTTTTTTTTTTTTTTTACAATATTCCCATAACACCTTACTTAACTAGTAAGGGTTAAAAATGGTCTAATTTGCATTTCTGCGACTCCTGGATCTATAAAAAAAAAGTAATCTGTGTGGGTCAGATTTCATTCTACAGTATCCTGATAAAAGGCCGGTTTCTCCCTCACACCCTTGTCTGTGGGACACAGCCATTTATTATGGGATTAGATCCATTTACGGAGGGATTTTAAAGGATTTTCCGCTGGCCGTCAAGGACACTAATGTGTGTGTGCAAGGCAGGTTGCATGCAAACAGAGGGAAGAGCAGAAAGGAGGCGGTGGATGAAAAGCGGGGCTGTGTAATTGGGGATCAGTTGAGGGATGAATTGAGAAGAGTCTGGGGTTTTAAGCCAGTGTCGGCTAATTGAGAGGTAAAGGTGGAGGTAAATCCAGCAGACAGGTGGTCTGGCTTGGAGAACTTAATCTGATCCACAGTGCCTTGGAGAGGGATGTTTAGCTTGTTGGAGTGGCGCTGATGGGATCTCAGATTTTTGGAAGCAAGTAGACACCAAAGGTGCATGAAGGAGCTTTTGGGAAATCTCAATTAAAAGGATCCACTGGAGGACACTGGGTCTGTAAGAATAAATGTAACTGTGGAAAAAGCAAAAACACTGATTCATTTGAGTCAACACTGTAATAATTTGTCCTGAAATTCTCTTTAATTTAACCTGCAATTTTCCTTTATTTTCTATATAGGTTCTATATTTATATAAATATTTCATTTTATATATAAAAATATTGTCCATCTAACTGAAATTTGTTTATTTCAAAATGTATCTTTTAATTTTCATTTATTTAAAATGGCCCATGGTATCCACTTCATTGCATTTTAAGAGGTTATGTCATGTCCAAACAGTGAAACTTTAAAAAGTAGATCTCAAGACACCTGCATTATATTCCATTTTGTTGCTCTCCATCTTGCTGTTTTTGAAAACAAAAACACGTCCTGTGTGACCGGCTCCTTGCTTATTCTGTGCTGTTGCCTGTGTGGTGGCCTGTAGTAGCGTGTCAGGGGCCGTTCACTGGACGCGTTCTTGCATTCAAAATCAGCTAGATGCAGTGAAATGGACAAGAATGCATGTGACTTTTAAGCTTAACTGTGTTTATCTTGACACAGTCGTGCTCATGGTTCAACACAGAAATATATAGATATATACATATACATATATATACATACATACATACACATACATATATATATATATACACACACACACAAAACGTCATAGATCTGAAGGGATTGAAGACTGATGCAGAGATGGCTTTTTCTGGTGAACAGGTAAGACATTTCAGTGGCTCAAAAGCTAGCTAGATAACTTGTGATGTGTGATTGATCTGACAGAGCAATTGTTAGATCTAAACATCAGTAAAGTGCTTTATTTTAAAAACGTTTACGTTTTTATTTTTGGCTGGAACAATTGCATGAATTCTTTTTCCGGATATATGTCAAGTAGGACACTCTTCTTATGACATGTCGATGTACTGTACAATGACCAGAGTTGCCACGTCTGCGCAACAAAACTAGCCACAATGGCCAATCAAAAATAGCCCAAAAATCAACCAGCGGCAAGAGTTTAAAAGGAAGCCCAAGATAAAATTATATTATATTATAATATAATAATAATATTATATTGATGCATACTGTATAATTCTAATTATTAACTTTTCCCACACCATTAACGGAAATTTCCATCATTTATGAGACAACGCTTCCCCACATTGACAGAATTTTTTGGGTATTATTAAAAAGAAGAGGCTCTGTATTATATATTGCATATTTTGATATTCATACAACAAAATATTCTGGGGGCCATGAAACTAGTGAAAATTATAAAAAAATGCTGGCGCTGACTATAGCAACTTTTTTCAAAAATGCTGGCAGGGGAAAGAGTTAATATAAATATATGTGTGTGTGTGTGTGTGTGTGTGTGTGTGTGTATTTTTTTTTTTATATATAGATCCTTATATTTCATCATTTCATAATTACCTATACAGTATAAAATTAACATCCTAACAACCATAACAAGAACCCAAAAGAACAATTTGTTTGAAAATCAGACATCAGTAGAAAGGCTCTTCTCAAAGAGATGTTGAAAGAGGAATGAGAAATAGAAGAAGTGAGAAAAGGTTGTTGGTAAGTGTTAAGAAGAGGGTTGAGAAGAGAGGGAGAGAGAGAGAGCGGGAGAGAGCAAGAGAAAGACATGATATAAATAATAGCTGGGATTTAATATGTATGAGGCGTCCGGGCAGTTGTCCACAACACTCTCTCAGTCTGCTTCTGACTGATGGGAGAGGAGCAAGAGAAGAGGACGAGGAGGAGGAAGAGATGGGGAGGAGGCAAGGTGATGGGTCTGCATACTAATCAGCCTAGGATCAATTTCCCACCCCATACACCCCTCCATATTTCCCAGATGCTGTGGCTCTGGCCGTGGAGAGGAGACGAGGGGCTAAGCTCCTAGACCTCCATCTAGGCCTGAAGCTTTGGCTTCTGTAGGGCAAGCAGTCTGGAAGCAGGCGTATCATCCCGCTTTCAAGGTTCCTGACCCTGCGTAATCCGCCTAAGGAACCCTACTGTCTTTTCGAGAGGTCACAAGGATTAACCAGAAGGGATGGCTCTATCTACGATGGTGTGTCATGACCTCTGACACAACAAGTGGGGTCTTGTGCTTACAGTTAATGTATTTCCTCCCGTGTTGACCTTTAGAGACCCAGACAGAGACCGGACTGAAGGACCGTGGCCGTGTAAACTCGACCAGACAACAATAGAGAGCTGCAGTGATGGCATATTTTTGTAGACCAACCTGGAAGTTAGCATCACACTGGTTCCCTCGACAGAAACCCAATAGGATTTTTCTATTGGCTTTTGGATTGTCGCAAAAAATAAGCTGTGTGATCAGCAAAAGTTTATGATACGTTCTGTCAATTAAGATCATTTTCGCAAATTAACTCAAAATAATATGCGCACATCCAAAAACTTTAGGCAGGTGCATGATCAGATAAAGCACTACGCTAATTAATAAACAAAAATCAGCACATTGCCACTGCCGCTCCCAAAAATCGATTTAAAATATATCCAAATTAAGCCTAAATACAATTGCCAGAAATAAGCCTTAGACTATAAACAAACTACACCACGGTTGCTCGACTTCAACATCACCACCACTAAGCTTCCGACAACTCTTTCAGTCTTTATAAAAAAAAAACATTTTCACTAAAAGTTTGAGATGTAATAGTTTGCAAGAGTGCAGACTAGTGAGTAGATGGGTTTACCTGTTCGGCTGATGATGTTTAATGTCTCAAACAACCCCTATAGTCCCATTAAGCCACTTGTTAGCAAGACACGTAAAAGCACACTTGACTGAATTGATGTTTCTCGTGATTCTAAACACCTTTTTACCGTGCATCATTGGTCAATCTATAAATTAGAGTAAAAAAATCAACAATTCCTTATCTTATTTTTAGTGTTTAATACACTAAAGGAGGCTGTACTGTACCAACTACCTCAGGGGGGACTAAATGCTGCTAGGTGGAACAAACTGTAATTTGCACTACTGTCTGGTCAGAATAAATGAAAAGAAACCTACAATTGGTTTTGATGCTTTTTCCTGTTTTCCCGAACTCGTATCGAACCGTGACCCCAAAAACTGAGGTACGTACCGAAACGTGACTTCTGTGTTCCGTTACACCCCTACTATATACATTACTTTTGTCATACTTTTTTAATCGATTAGTAACATGCTAACGTCAAAGAGTTGTGCGCTTCATGTAAGTAGCACATTGTAGTATTTTTGTGTGGCATGTTTTTCTTTCTTTCTGTGAACTGTTCCAAAATAAGTCATGTATGAATTCATTTTTTTCAATTTGGACGCTGCCTAAAGGTGTGAGGCTGAAGGTTTTCCCCACACATATTTCGCAGACGTTGGTTAGATGAATTCGGTGTGTTGACCAGGTACCCTGCTTAGGTTCATACATCGCTACACTATTGACATTAGACAATGGACCTATTTTTGCCTGTGAAATTTCACAAAAAATATGCTAATGTGATGCACCTTTAGAGGGTAGTTCCCTGTAAGCAGTGAGCATTGAAAACTTCTTCTGAATATGCCTCCTGCTTGTGCAGGTATTCAGGAATCAGAATTTGTCAATAATGAAACCGCAAGACGCCCATAAAAGGGTTGACCACTCACAATTCCACTTGTTTTCCTCAACCATCCAAACTCATTCACATCTATTTTCCCTCCTAAACTCACTATCTGTCTTCCCATCCCCCCTCAGACCCATCCGAGAGTGTGTTTGTGTGTGTGTGTATTCTTTTTTGCCACACAATCAATGTGGCTTTTAAGATGTCTATCGATTTGTTCCCGAGACAGACCCCGGCTCGCTGGAGCGATGCTTTGATTGCTGTGCGAGTAATTACTGTTATTATTTATGCATCTGGGTGAAATGGCAGGACTTAACATTCCCTGTACAAGAGGCCACAGGCAATCAACAGAGAGAAAGCACCTGGAGAGGCGAGAGGCTCAAGATGGGAAGAGAGCTGGAGAAATGAGCACAGGGACACAGGGAAATTCACAATACGCAAAAAACACAACCATAGATGAACACAGATGAAAGTATATCACCGGGGTTTTATAGCATAAACTAGCATAAACTGTCAATCGATTTCCGATTTCGATCAAATTAGTTACACAACAGTTAGAACAATAACTGCATATTTCAATATTTGTCCAAGTTAGATGCATAATGATCTTTCACACAAAAAGCGCTTCATCTATTTTTATAAAAATGTATTATGTATTATGCAATTTTTTAAAGTCCTCCTGCAGTCAATAATTCTATAACTAATCTCCGATAATCAAAATGACATATCTAAACATTCTTTCCTGTGATAATAATTTCTTCATGCCTTTAAATAGCTTGAATGTAATAGTACATGGAACCATGAATATGCATATTGGTCCCCGCCTCCACTCAAAGCAGCTCAGACTACCTGATCCACTCGGTCTGTTGTACCGACACACAGTGCCAAGTGGAAATATTGGTTTAATTCAGCCGTACATGTTTGAACCAGAAACTGATTCAGAAGAAGAAATGGAAGAGTGAATTATACAGACTCGTCTATAAGTCGATGTATCAGAATGTTAATGTGTTTTATGTATTGCTCTATACGTCGGGCACATAACGGTAATTGATATGATTAGCCTTTGGCTGGACTACATTATCAAACAGCTAATAGTGTGTTGCTAATGTTACACAAACCATGTTCCCGTTCGCCATCTCAGCGTCAGACAGTTACCTTCTAAAACTCAGCATCCTTAGAAACACTTTGAACAACTGAATGTCAGTGGAGAAAGGCATACAGTTCATCACATGGGCGTCAGTTTGGTTTGAAATGTGCTGGGGACAGAGATGCATTCGGAAGTGCATTTTCAGAAGTTCTGGGTACAATGACGCATTCATTTTTTTTCTCTCTTTCGCACAGGTCATGTTTTGAAAGACGATGTCCTGTAGCCTACTAATGTAAATAAATAAAAATGTATACAAAAATGTGATGATGTCCGACTCATTTTATGAAGAAGAAAGCCTTAAGTTTTCAAAAAGCATTAGACTATGACCCACTATTCTGCTTCATAAGTACCATGTTGACAATATGATATGACGTGGTTTAATGTACCTAAACAATGATTACCAAATTTCTCTCTCACATTGCTCCTCATAACCACTGAAAACGGTCAAATTTCGAACCAAAAGTCAAATTATGGACGTAATCTGACATATAGGGCCCTATTTTAACGATCTGAAACGCAAGTATCAAGCGCAAAACGCAAGTAACTTTGTGGGCGGGTCTTGGGTGCTGTTGCTATTATACCGGCGGGATAAATGACTCTTGCGCCCGAAGCAAATCTAAAATGGGTTGGTCTGAAGTAGCTTCATTATTCATAGGTGTGGTTTGGGTGTAACGTGAAATAAACCAATCAGAGCGACATCTCAAATTCCCTTTAAAAGCAGGCGCGCTTGTTCTATAGCGGATTCCTATTATAACGGCGGATTTGCCAGGCGCACGCCAGGAGCGGTTCACAGCCGAGGAGACCGACGTTCTCGTCAGGGACGTTGGGGATGGAGAAACACACCCAAATTAACTTAGGTTAAACAGGCGAATGATAGTAAATGTGTAAACTAGATGTATGCTTTTATAATAAACTATCTATCTATCTATCTATCTATCTATCTATCTATTTATCGTAATAATGTACGATTTGCAAAAATGAAAACCGCTGCTTCTGTGTAGATGAGAGAATCAAAGTGCGCGTTGTGCACTCTACATTGTTTATGGCCAAGCATGCGCCCTTAAAATAGCATATGAATAACATGCGCAACGCACCACTGACTTTAAGGTAGTTTTTTTCGGTCAGTGGCGGAATTGTTTTCTAAACCTGCAAAATAGCATGAGGCTATTATCGTGGATTATCTCTTTGCGCTGAACCGCCCTGGGGAGCGCAAATCTATTTCTTAGTTAACCGACGTGCGTCTGTGGAGGGAAAAGTCCGCTGTGCGCGGGTGCAAAATAGGAATGATACATGCGTCGGTGTACAAAGTCAATTGCGCTGGGTGCAAGATAGGGCCCTAAGCGTTTCTGCTTCAAATTTTCAGCAGAGCAGCGGAGCGGCTGTGGGTTGACTCCCCACGGTTCTCATGGGCTTTATATACAAGTCCTAACGTGAAAAAGCTTTACGTGGTTTAATGTACCTAAACACCGATCACCAAATTTCTCTCTCATATTGCTCCTCATAACCACTGAAAACTGTCAAAAAAATCGAACCCAAAGTCCAATTATTATGGACGTTAAGTTAAAAGTGGTGGGTACAAACTTTTACCTACCCACCGTCCCCACCGAAATCGAAGCCTATGGTTCATCATAACATCGTAATATACATCATATACATAATTCACCCACTATGTTGCTAACTGTACACTATTTTTCCTGTCCCTTCTTAAAGATGTTCTTGTGCTCACTGTGGAAAAGCCCCACTCCGCACGTTGACGAGATTAGTTACATGTTTCTGACGGTAGGAAACAATATTTTTGAGACTGTCTTTGGTTCACTTAAGTTTTAAGGAGAAAATACTCAGCAATGGTGTTGACTTATGAATTTGCACATGGTGTGTCTTAAAAGCATTTTTGTTAAAAACATATAAACGACACTGAAGAGTTACCATAATAGTTAGTTGCACTAAATTAACACATTAAATTAACAGCCTAAGCATAAAGTATGCTATACTGTGTAAGCATTTCCGTCTCACCTGTGAAAGGCCAAGGTAGATGGACACAGTCTCTGAGATATACAGAAATCTGCCTTCTTGACTGACCACGAACACGAATCCATCCAGAGACTGCAAAGAGAAAAACACAACTGTAGCTGAAACTTTACATGTACTTTAGTATGTTACTCAACACATCAAAAGAAGTGTACTTCTTTAAAGCATGACAACAGATTATTCAAACATTTAAAATGCACTATAAAACTTAATTTGACATTATTACACAATGCACTTTTGTGCACTCAAGTGTGTTGTCATGAAAATGTACTCTAAGTACACTTAAGTGAACTTATTTCATTAATATTGTATTATCTGCATGTATAGATTTTCCAAAAACAACAACAAATGCTTTTAAGATTTGAAGTCCATGCAATACAAGCATAGTACTTTTTAACAAGGATTGACTGTCCTACCTAAAAGTAAGTTTTGCACAACACTACACAATCACAGCCAGTCAGAATATATCGTTTAATGTCAATATGAAATCAATCGATTGAAATTACTTTCTTCTTCAGCTAATGTCATCAGACCCATTTATTTTCAATTTATTTTATTATTTTTTACATATCGACACCACTTTTCATGATGTAATGCCTAAAGGATAACATACATTTTTTTCCCCTCATTAATTATCATCTTTCACTTAGAAATGTCACCTTACGGATGTAAAGTTGGTTGTGAATGCTGTTTTATACAGCGTCGCAGAAATATGAGAGATGCCGTTAACATTTTTGTGGTGTAACACTTCAAACTTAAACTAGAACTAACCAACAAATAAAAATCAATACTGCTGAACAAATCTCAAGATTTTTATGGAATCAAGTCTATGGCTGTAGACATAAGCATCGACTTCAAAGCGAAAACAACATGAGGGAAGAATCAAATTGATTTAGACAGAAACCACAACATCTTCCCCTGACTTCAAAATACACTGGTACACCAGAACAGCGCTTGGCAGATAAAAAGCGTACAGTCACCCAATTACAGGACTCATTTAAAGAATAATATTAATTGTAATAACACACAGGCACGAGTGAAGCAGAGTGGGCACTTTAGTTGAGAACGACTGATGTTGTTGCGGCGGTAATTTATGCAAGTGACGAGTTCACTATGCAAATGAGAGTGGACCGGAATGACAGGAATCTTGGAAATAAAGCGCAATTATGTAGTTATTACTGACAGAAGACGAGACAAAGAATCATAAGGATTTTCAGAAGTTTTAATTTGATTTCTATCAGCGCCGTCCCTCTTTGAACATTTTACTTTTTTTCTCAAGGTAACCCTTCTAATAATAATAAAAAAATTATCTTACAAATTACTCCTTTTTTTTCCTTTCTTTTTTTTTTTTAAGTCAGACAGCCAAATTCCAGTACTTATGGCATATTGCTCATCATTTTAAACAACAAGACATATGTGCAAAAGCGACTTCAAAACAGTTCTGACACAAGACATTTATTGCATGCATGAATGGAGTTGCATTAGAAAATGCATTTATTTGACTGTAAAAACTGTAATATTGTGAAATTACTGTTTTCTTTTTTAATATGTTTTCGAAGCTGAATTTTCAGCATCATTACTCCAGTCTTCAGTGTCACATGATCCTTCAGAAATCATTCTAATATGCTGATTTGCCACTCAAGAAACATTTCTTCTTATTATTATCATCAAATGTTACTTTTTTAAAATAAAAATTTCAGCATTTATTTGAATAGTGTTGTAAACAGTTTCCACAAAAATGTTAAGCAGCAAATAATAATTTAATTGTAACAGTCACATAGTATACTGTAAAAAGATGCACATCACATGACTAACATTGATATCTGTAAATGCACATAAATGAAACTCATGTTTATTTTCATATTTACCTGCAGTAGATGAGCTCCCATGTGCTGTTCAAATATGTCAGTGACCAACGAATGACTTGTTCTTCGTACTGCATAAAAAAAAAGAAATAAAAAATGCAATCACGTTTCAGAAGCTGTTTAAAGCCAATCGTCTGTCATTTTACTATTTAAATTAAAAGTTGTATTACTGTGATGATACTCTCAAACATATTCATAATAATAATAATAAGAGTTCCAAACTCTTTAACAAAACAAAGCAGAACAACTGTAATATTCTCAAACATTGACACATCTTGACAGTCACACTCTTTGGTTACTACAGGAGGAAACAGCTGATAATAGCGTTAAGCAGCTGTTAATACACCCTCCCAGTTCTTTACTGGTATTTCAGAGAGACTATCAAAGACAGCGAACGTCAGAGCCGCTGAGGTTTATTGGGCTGATAACACAGACAGAGACATGCTAATTCATCCTCAGCACACAACTGCATCCTGGGCCGCCTGTCATCACAAAACAAACAAATTTACAAATCACACAAATGACATTCGAGGTGCATTTCAAACATGCCTCGCTCTGATCTTCCGCTGTGGAAGCCCAGTTGAAATTCCCTGCACTCACAGCAGGACGTGCGCGAGTGTGCGTGTGTGTGTGTGTGGCTAGGATGCTTGTGGCAATCAATAAGTGTTTTGAGAGGATGACAGCGTTTGTCTGAGTTGCTACTAAACGGAAGACGGACTGTGAGCTCACTTCTATAAACCTTTTTCCCGTGGTACTCCTGCCACAATTCAAGTGTTCGCCTGACAAAATACACACCTTCAGAAAAGCGACGTGAACAGATACAGAAATGAAAGGTCTAGTTCTAGCACACCTACAAATGCCATTTATTCACATTCTTGTCAACCCTTGTGAAAAACAAGTACACTTTAACACACTCAAAGAATTAGCCTCTTAGAAAGAGTATTACTACTGAAATGAAATACTATGAAATAATATGAATTATACCATGGTCTGTCTGAATACTCGATTCCGATTGGCTGGAAGGTGTGCAATAAAACAGTTTAATGCACAGGTAGTTCCAAGTCAGTTTAACTATCAGTAATAAAAATAGCTTCGCTACATTATATATCTTAGCAACGAGGGGGTTACATCACTTTGTTTTCTAGCCTAATAGAGAGAGAGATGCTGAACAGATAGATGTATGAATCTCTCTCTCTCTCTTTCTCAATAATTAATTCAAATAAATGTAATCTTACGCACTACTTCTCTGTGTCTGATTCAAAGCAGACAGAATGTTAGATCTAACTGTAGCCGTAACTGATGAAAATAACCATCAATTTTACCCTTCCGGGCAAATATTGTGCTGAAAACATCAATAACAGCTTTAACTTGTCAATGCTGGCAAATGACCATGGTAAAAGTGTTTAGCTAGCCGTGGATTATCTCTTACATAATATATATATATATATATATATATATATATATATATATATATATATAAGGATATACTAAAGTGCGATTAATTTCAGACAATTAACTGCATGTTAAGTGCAATTAAATGACAATGTATTATAGTTTAAATTTATATTAAATGCAGTTAGCTTAACTTTAAAGTCCTTTTTTACTCGCTTAAGTAGGACTTAAGTACATCTTTATATATAATTTAATAATAACTTCTATAATCGTTGAAATGTGTCTACTGTCAAATGCACTGATAAGCATTTATGGTCAACTAAAATAAACTTTAATGTTCTATGTAAACTTGTAAGTTAATTATTTAAAAATATTTGTAATTACACATTTATAGACCTTATGTGCCAGAGAAACAAACACGGAAAATCCTTAGAATGTTGTGTTTTGATCTTCTGTTTTTTGCAGAAGCTTTGTATGGCATCGCTGTCGAAGAGTAATTAGCTGGTGGATTTACTTATTGTCGAGTTAACAAAGTATTGTTTGATATGTTTGAAGCAGACGTCAAAATAAAATTTAGTAGACTGGGAAGTTTTTAAAACGAGTGGTTCATTCATAAATCCGTAAGATTTTACCTTCATGCTGTGGAAATGCAAACTGCGAAGTGCTGAAAAAGGGCGGGGCTAATGTTGCAATTCAGTACATTTACAATAAATTAATTTTGAATTAAATACACTATAGATCAAATTAAAATCAAGTACTTGTGCTTTAGTATATTAGTCAACACATCAAAATAAGTGGACTTCTTTAAAGCACGACAAAATATTAAAACAATTATTTGAAACGTACTTTAAAGTAAAATTTTGCATTTGACGTAAAGTGCACTTTTTAAAACGTAAGTGTGAAGAAACAGTCATGAAAGTGTACTCTCTTAAAGTGGCCTTTAATTTTACAGTTTTTTTTTAAATGTACTATTTGAAGTACACTACAAGTGCACATTCAATAAAATTAAGCACACTTCTCTTTCACAAGGGAATCCAAATCTGTATGACTGTCATTATTACTCATTTGATAATCTTCCTCTCTTTTGTAAGTCCTTAATACGCAAAAAAACACAATTTAATATAATTTAATATAGTTGTATGGACCACTTTTATGATACTTATTATGGTGCTTTTCTGTCATTCTTGGAACAGCCCTTGTCCCCTTTTATTTTCATGTGGAAAGGAGCAGCCAGTACATTTCACAAAATAGCTCCTTTTGACTTCCACTGAAGAAAAATTAAATAAAATAAAAAATTTTTTTTACAAACATTAGCACATTTAAACATTAGAACACACTGAAAATAATTCAGTCCCTGCACCCAAACTACACACCCCAAAACTCAGTGGCACTTTAAGAATGGGGTCCCCTCACTGGAATATCAATGAGTCTGTCCCATTCAGAGGCCTGAAAAGGGGGTCTGGCGCAGAAAGCGGGATCACCACTCAGTACTTGTGGGTACACAGAGCACTGCTTGTTCGTCTTTGGGGGTCACATGCTTGTTGACGATTGAATAGTCAAGCAACCCCCCTCATCCAAACACCGTGGGTCTTCCCACAGGGCTGTGAGTGATGCAGTCGAGCTATAGGGCAGGGCTGACAGGAGCCATACTGCCTGATGGATGGACAATAGTCGGCCCTCATTTCCCAAAGTCAGTCGCAACAGCAGAGGCTAATGCGAAGTCGAACCGGGCCCAATAGGGCAGAGGATGAGAATGATGGTGATGTTCCTCAGACTGAGGGTCTAAAGGATCTATTTGATAAAGCAAATCTGTTAGCATTGGATACTTTAATGATTACAATTCTGTCATGACAACTCTCTGAGAGATTGGTATGGTAATAGAGATTGGCATGGTAATGGATATGGCAATGTTAATGTATTTGGTCTTGGCGGAATAGATCTGTTACGACGCTGCTGCTGCTGTAGAGCAAGTACCGAGACTTGCTACTGCCAATACATTCACGGACATTGCTGTGAGCATGTAGGACATGCTGCTGCTACTGCACATGTAACATACATGAATCAACCCCCGTAGCAGATCTATACAGGTGGAGCTGGGGAAGGTGGAGGGTTCCTGGAAGCGCGCTGCAGACTGTTAACAGCAGCACTACCAGTATTTGAATGTTGAGCTGCAGCTCATTTGCCGCTGATGCAACAGCAACCAATCAGCTGTGCCATGTATATAATGATGTGATCGCTACCAAATAAGTAGCCTGCGCCATTTAGAGTTTCACTGATGATGCATCCCAGCGCATCCTTAGGATGCATCTTTCAACTATAACATATAAAATTTATTTATATTTATTTTAAATATGATATATTTATATTTATATATTTATATTTATATATATATAATGTAATATTTGTAATATTGTAATATTTAATATTTTGTAATATTAATATTGTAATATTTAAATCTTGTCATATATTAATTGCAAGATTTAATTTGTGTGTGTGTATGTATATATATATATATATATATATATATTGCAATTAATATATGTCAATATTTAAATATTACAATTATAAACAATTACAATTTACATCTTTAGGAAATACTTGTTTTCAAGGCATTTATTGATTTAAGTTTTGTTCTGAAAATTGTTTTTAATTGTTTTAAGCATAAACCTCACAGAATTGTGTTACATTAAATATTAAAGATTCTCAATATTTCATTTGAACAAATGTTTAATCATCTTACACAACAATTTCAATATTTTTTACTAGAAAACATGGCAAATAATTGTTCTTCTATTTATTCTATTGTGTCAGCTTTCATCTCATTTTGTTTATTTTTATTTTCCTTATGGAATTTTTAGAGAAACATTTTAGAGCAAGTTTTAAACATGAATCCTAACTGAGAATGAGAAACCTCTGCGTAATAACAGGTTCATGTTAATTCCAGCTTGACTCGTGGGTCAGCTTTGAGGGTCTTTGGGACGTTGAAGCACAATAATGAATGAAATAACTAAAGTCATTTGACTTTCTTCTCCTTCACACTCAGCTCATTTTGACTCTTTCATTTCTTTCCTCTTTTCCTTCTCCCCCTTCTTCAAGCTGACAACCTTTTAACAAAGTTCGAAGGTTACTATGGAAACTGCAAGGTTGGCCTTTCATTCCATGTTCGCTTGCTCAGTCCAGTTGGCTGATGGGAATCGTAGGCCGATCGCCTAGCAACTTGTTTACAGGGCTGTGGATGTAAAGCGGTCTGTGCTCCCCCACCTCTAACCTCACGTATGAGACAGGAGGAATGACTCTCAGACAGACGAAAAGAGGCAGAGAACGCGTCTCCAGTTGCAATGTCCCTCTCCGCTGCAATTATCCTTTCACTCTGCCATCCCTCCCTCTCTTTCTAAGCTGTTACCTCTCTCCTAGCACGGTCGAACATAATTTGAGTGCAATTAACGTCCCTTAAAAGCCCTCAGTGCTTTAAATGCTTGAAAATAGGAGAGACAGACAGACATAGAGAGCTGGCAGGAGGGAGAGTAAGAGAAACAAGTGAAAAGGAGAAAGAGAGAGACAGTGTGAAAGTCAAAAACAAGACTGTATCACAGAGAGTGCGAGACCTGGACAAAAGGAAATGTGTGCGAGTGAGAACTTAATCAAAATTCCAAAACTGCATGAACATTGCAGCACTGATCTAAGCTGATAACATTTCATCTTCACAGTTACAATAATAGCTGGATTTTTACAATATCTGAAGACAATGTGATCGGTGCTTGCCAATGCAAAACTCAGCACCACATTATTGAATCATAAAAAGCTTTTTCTTTTGTCTTGTTTCACATTAAAAACATCCAAACATCTTTAAAATTTGATACGTGTACACGAGAAGCAAAATTGTGAAAGATAATACAACAAAGAATATATCAAAAGAACATGCAAATAAAATATCAAAAGATGCTTTCTTCTTTTAATAATAAACCTCCCTAAATGTATTTAAAACTATATTTATTTATTATTTATTTATTTTATTTCATTTAAAACAAGAACATTTTAAGTAAATGAATCTTGTTTTAATGATGTTTAGACATTTTTACTGGAAAGCAACTGTGACTGACATGATCATTTTAATTGAAAAACAAATATGTGTAATATAATAATGTTATATGAATTACGTTTATTTTACTGATCTTGTTTAAAGAATAAACCTAATTAAATTGTATTTAAAATATTGTGGTTATGTCCCATCAGCTCAGATTCGAGCCTTGGTGACTTAATAATCTAAATAATTAAAAAGGATTCGGTTTTGTGCTAGTCTGACGAAATCCTCCAGCGTCCGTCCTGTAGTTGTTGTAATCGTATCGATCCACCTCTTTTACTCGGGTTCCACCTTGTATTAATGCTGCGTTCCAGGCAGGTTTTTGAGCACGTAAATCACGACTTCAAACCACGACTCACGACTTTGTAGCGTTCCAGGCAACCTGTAACCCATGTTTTTCCAACCTTATACCCGTGAAAGTGCACTGGAACGGCAGTAAAACCCGTAACTTCCCACCCGTGAACTCGTACTAGATCGATGCACTCCCAGTTACGAGTTGGAAAAACACGGGTTACAGGTTGCCTGGAACGCGGCATAAGATGCATTTTGGTCGATCGGATCACAAGTGGAAGACGCTAAATACAGGTGTAAATGCGGTCTAAAACTTTTTGAGCTTGTCCACTTTCTACCACTTCCAGAGGTAGTCGAAAACGCATTCGACAGGATTGCTTTCGTAATGTAAACGCTCTTGTAGTCGAATGTGTTCGAACAGCCACAAAAGACCGCCTACTCTCTGCCTGCTGACCTAATGCTTAGACATTATGTGACACACGCTAGCCAGACGAGATTTAAACTCTGTCAACTGAAGACCCAAGATTGGTTTGAAGACTAAAAATGTATCAAGCACAATGTTCTCTCACCATTCCTGATTTATAACACACACTCACTGTGTTCAGCTGGTCTTGCGGCTGTCATAGCAGAAACCAAAGCATGTGTTTTCCGTCATCTCTGGTCGTGTCGAGGTTATTCCGTCAATTAGATCGAAAGATCTGAAAAAGTCCATACATTTACCCACCCATAGACCCTCCCCTTGAAAAAAATCAGGACAGAAGTGATTGAAAGTGGACAAAAGAGACTTAAACACCAGGTGTAAACGAGAATGTTTCCCTTAGTCCACTTGTGATCCAATTGACCAAAACGCCTCTTAATACCAGGTGTAAACAGGGTCTTTTGCAGTTTTCCTCTGCACCTTGAACACTTGCTCTTTCCAATCATGATATCCTTTTCCAATGATCTTTCCCTTTGAAATGTGTGACCGACCAAAGTACGACAGACACGGTTTCATCGTTTGTACTTTGAGTGGCATTTCTGGTCGAAACTATCTGGATTTCTTCTCCGTCAGGCTTAAATTTATCAATGTTATCAGTTGGCATGATCTTGGTCTTAATGTTTAGTTCTAGTCCCATCTCTGACTTTCCTCAGCAGATGGTCCATATCTTTCTTTGTTTCAGGCAGTAGTGTCGTGTCTTTGCCATTGTATATCAGTCTTCCACCTATTCCAATGTTATCCCCCTCTTATGCCGGGTACACATTGTAAGATTTTGGGCTGTCCCAGACGAAAGATAACCAATCGTGGCGATTTCTGTGGTCGTGGCTCCTAAACAGTGGTCCTACGTCGTACAGTGAGAGAGGTTCAAAGACGGCTGTTGTCACGGCCCAAAGATGACTAGCCCCTAGCCATGACCGCATCCATATTCTCCTCTTTCATTTTCCTCCTCTATTTTTCAGCGCACATAAAAAAAACACAACTGCCACAGTGCGATTCATCTTGCTCTATTTGTTTACCACTACAGTAGCTCATGCTGATGACATTTTATTCCTCTATACTAATGATTCAATAGGTGTCATCATCGTACAGTCTGCATATTATGTCTCAAAAATCGAACAGGATTTTTTCACAAAAGTGACAGCCCTATGTCGTACCCAAGTTTATTAGATCCATGTCAAACAGTGTGATTTGTAATGATCTTATAGGATTGCCAAAATCGCACAGTCTGTAGCAGGCATTAGGGATGCACCAAAATGGTCTGTCTTCAAGAAGCTGCAAGATGCGAGATATCATTCAGGTGATAGAACAGAACAAATGGTTATGGATGAGTTATGCACCAGAGTTTAATACTTAAGGTTGACCCTAAATATGAGCAACAGTAATAATCATGCTTGACTAAGCAAATGCCACTAACTAATAACAAACTGTCCAAAAATAGTTTGGAACTGGAGCCGCTTGTTTTGTACTTGATCTGCTGATCCGCATGCATTGCGGGATAATATATGTGCATGTATCCTTTTAAGGGCCATAGGTCTGACGGTCAGACATAAAAGGTTTAATCACCCCATTATCCATAAAGACTGTCATTCCCCTGCAGAGCCTGTACAACTACACACTCACACGCACATACACACACACAACACATGCATACGCACAAGCTCATAAAGAGATAAAATATCACTTTTTTTTTGTGTCACAGCCATTTTACTTTTCCTCTTGTCCCTCATCGTCCCTCCATTACTCCTCGTCTCGCCCTCCCCGTCTCTTTCGCTCTCTCTTCCTCCCTCTTTCACTCTCGCCCTGTGTGAAGGTCATGCAATTGATTTTCCTCTGTCTATTCATTTTTCAGTCCTGGTTTTGAAACGTGGGAAGCAGACAAAAGCCATACCACCCCCCCCACCAGCACGCACAGCCTCCCCTCCCCCGCTTCACACCACTCGCACCCGCCGTCAGCGTCCGCCCTGAGAGGAGCCCGACCCGGACTCACATTCCTGCACTGCAGTTTGAGATATGCATCATGGCCGTACCGGCTCAGCTCATTCCAGCAAACGGCGTCACCAGGACACACTCACTGAACAGCTGCCGCTATTTCAGTGTGAAAACCTGCGTCGTACCCACTAATCACTCGCAATTCATTTTAATCAGGAGCTGAATGTGCTAAAATAGCATTTTGCTATTTTTAATTTACGATATTGTCTTTCTTTTTAGTGCAAATGGCTACGTAAATTAAGTTTATTATTATTGCGGCTTATTTAAAAAAACTCTAAGCTGTAAGCATGGAATTAAATGATTAAAGGATTTAAAGTGATTTAAGGGAGTAAAGAGAAAGAAAGTGGACAGTAAAAGAACTAGAATTTATTAAGTAATTCATTTGAACTATTGGCAAATAATATATATTTTTCAAAAAGGTCATGACATGTATTTATTATTTTATTTGAATATGTACCTTGAGGTTCACTTATAATGCTAATAAAATAATTAAAATAAAACAGATACCCTCTTGTCTGAAATGATCAGTTTAAGGCTTGTCAGTAAAAGGCCACTGTTATGATTGGCTAACATCATTGTATAGGAGACAGTATCAACGCCCACTCGCTATAGCATGTGAGTAAGTGCTTTGAAAACGTTATCCATATAAAACCACGAAATCATTTACTATGGTTTTTGATGCTAAGATCCAATAGAGCTGATCTGTCAACAAATGTTTCTTTGTGAAGCCTCCGTTACACTGTGCCTCGTTTACTAATTAAAATGCTCCGAAACAAACATATAATCCTTCAACGCATCTTCCACCATTAAAACCGTTGCACTTGAATTTGCGCTGTTTATGTGAACAGTAAAGCCTGCCTTCTTTGGCTTGACTGGCCATATCAATTGGGGTTATGTGCAACAAACTTCCAAATTCTGTAAAATGGGTTGCATCGCTTATGGTTCAGGTCTTTTGCATGTGCTTCGCTAAATATAGAGCCGTTTTACTCAAGATACTGTCAAAAAAGCGAGCAAAAATGAGCATAACGTGTCCATTTGTATAGGCAGATTGATTTCTAAAACTTTTTATTTTTCTTCTTCTCACTAACATTAAGATATTTAATTATTTTAGTTTAAGTTAATGTGCTTCTGTCATTTTTATTCATTTTTGTTTTTTTTATTTCTATTTAGCTTTAATTTAATTTTATAGTAGTTTTAGTAATTTTAGTACTTTAACTTATTTTATTTCAGTTAGTTGAAAACAGAACTTTAGTGCCTGATTGTGGGTTAATGTATGATAAAAGGACGGTTTGCCTTACTTCAGCAATCTGTTGCAGTAGATATTCTCAAGTGTGACGATCATGATGTGAGACTCTTGTCTGTATCCTATCCTTTGGTTTCTCATAGCTGTCTACATTCATCAACTCTCAGGTGGCATTTGAGTCTACACACTACCACACACACCTATATCATAGTCTGACCCTGTTCACTTCCTCATACAGGTAGGTATGTTTATCTACTACACAAACACAAATACACACACACATCCACACACCTAATTGTGGCCTAGTTGTTTCCCCTCAGTAATAATAGCAATTAGACAACCCTTGTAATTACTCTCTCCTCGTTATATAGTTAATTTCTGTAATTACAAATCATACAGATAATTTCGTCTACCCTTTGTGTGTTTTTTCTTTCTATCCTGTTATACTATGCATTTGATTGAGTGGGTGTGTGAGGGACATTAGCTCTGTTCCAAAATCTACTGAGCTGCCTATCTAGACAGCACTTTAAGGCATCACACAAATCTCTTGTGAACTCACTGTGCATTTCTCGTGAGGATTGAGCTCTATTTGTGTGTCACATGAGTTGCCGTCTAGATTGAACAGTGCTGGTGTGAAATGATGCTACATTTTTTTTAAAAATCCAGCATAAGGTATATTTTGCATGCTGGGACCAGCAAAGGATGCTGGTTGCTGGTCTTGCTGGTCACCAGCATGGGAAGTGGGAGTGCTGGTGGACCAGCTGACTAGTTTAGCTGCTCCACCAGCTAAACCAGCTCTAACCAGTATAAACCAGCCTGGACCAACATGGAATTGATGCTGGTTTGGAACACAATAAACAATTCAGTTCCTTCAGCATCTTTTTTGTGTGTGTGTGTGTGTAGCAAAATATTTACTAAAAAAATTATGCTGTAACTATATTTGGGGTATATATATATGGGGTACTATATTTTTTTTAATGTTTTTGAAAGAAGTCTCTTCTGCATTTATTTGCTAAAAAATTCTGTAAAAACGGTAATATTGTGAAATATTATTACCATTTAAAATAACTGTTTTCTATTCAAATCTATTTTAAAATGTAATTTAATCCTGTGATGGCAAAGCTGAAATGTTATCTACATTTATAAATGTAATTTATTTATGAGATGGCAAAGCTGCATTTTTTAAATACACTTTAAAAATGTAATTTACTCCTGTGATCAAGGCTGAATTTTCAGCTTCATTACTCCAGTCTTCAGTGTCACACGATCCTTCAGAAATCATTCTAATATGCTGATTTGCTGCTCAAGAAACATTTCTGTCCATCACCAATGTTGAAAACACTTTTACTGCTTCTTATTTTTCAAGATTCTTTGATGAACAAAGTTCAAAGAACAGCATTTATTTGCAAATATACATATTATGTAACATTACAGATGTCTTTTCTGGCACTTTTGATCTATTTAATACGTCCTTGCTGAATAAAAGTGCTAATTTCTTCCAAATAAATCTTACTGACCTTTGAACAGCAGTGTACTCATTAATATTAATTAGTCGGTTTGCTAGTTTTGATATTTTAATTATAAATTCATCTGTTATCAGATAACCCTGCTATTAATATATAATCAGATTGTATAGTTTATGTCAGTTACTGGTAATATACATTTCAAAATTCTCCCTTAAACAGTGTAATTAACCACATTTTGGTGGTAGTTTACTACATTTCTAAAGGATTGACTGTTGAACGCTGCTAGTAAGTCACAGTAGACAGCAGACAGCAAAGCTTCTCACTAGGCTTTGAAACAGACAAAAACAGCAAGCAGAAAGAGAGACATTCGCCCAGGTATTTTAACAGGACCGAATCGCTTTGATGCGGCAGGTATAATGAGGCTTGCAGGCGGGCTACAAAAGGACCATCTCTCAGAAACAGACTTCCTTGGTCTGGCCACTTGTTAACAAGCTTCAGCTCTGGCTATGGCTCTTTTGTTCATCCCCGCCGGCTTCCACACAGGCAGCGGCTAATTGGCTGTTAGATCTATTGTTCACTTCACAATTGAGATGAACCTATCAGAGGATGTAATGAATGACTGAGCGTATTTGAGAAGCCAAATGACCCTGCTCTCAAATAAAACTCAAATGACAGAGCGAGCCTCCCTCAAAAAAGAGACAATATGTATCCCGATGACAGTGGATTTTGCTCCTACAATCCGTGTACAGTCTGTATGCTGCAATAAGTTGGCAGTGAACTAGCAAACGCATTATTTCAGATGAGGCGTGTTTAACTCCGCATGACTGCGAGTGATTACTCTTGTGGCGCAATCTCAATTACTTTTCTGTGTGTGTGTGTCGTTCTGTGTGTGCAAGTGTAAGCGCTCTCTCTGCTTCTCCGGCAATTTTCGACGTGAGAGTGTCCCAAGTGACGTACACAGGCGACCTATAAGACAATAATAGCCTATTCCATTTAAATTCATAATTTAAATTAATAACGCATTTGTATTCATCGACAGGCCGCCACTGTCATGTTCGAATTGAGTTTTGTTGTGGTTCACTCGAAGTCATCTCCTCTGTTAATGGCACCTCAAATACAAATCGCCGTCAGGGTTGATGCTGTCGATGAAAGCCTCATATAAATCTGCCTCAAAATATGTGAGATGTAGTGAGGATCTCACAATTTCTCACCGCGCATCTTTTTTGTGTACCTGGGGTATCTTGAGACAATCAGAGCCTGCTGTTTCAAAAGGAAAAAACCCATTTACGAAGCAATACTGAAAAAAATGACTTTTTGAAATGAAAAAATGAAAAAGTATTTTCCTTAAATTTATGTGAAATGTAGGCCCAATTTAAAAAAAAAAATTCTCATACGAGTTTAACAAATACAAACCAACAACTGGTCCCAAACTAGTTGCCATTTCATATACATATACATATACATATACATATACATATATACATGCACACATACACACACATACATATATATATATATATATATATATATATATATATATATATATATATACACACACACACACACACACACACACATATATATATATATATATATACACACACATACATACATACATACATACATACATACATATATATATATATATATATATATATATATATATATATATATATATATATATATATATATATGTGTGTCCTAAATTTTAGCAACAGGCAAATAAATCCATCATTATATAAAATTAGAAATAATATTAATAAAAATAATAAATAATTAGAAAATAAAAATAAAAAATTATAAATTAATGAGATTATGTTTAACACATTAAAGAACAATTATGTATGATAAAAAGTATAAAGTTAACTTTTATTTCACATAAATTTTCAATATCGCTTAATAAACGGGTGTTTTAATAATACATTTTTAAAATAACACCTGTTTATGAAACAATATTGAAAATTTTGATAATTTATGTGAAATAAAAGTTAACTTTATACTTTTTATCATACAAGTTTAACAACTACAAAAAGTATAACATTGTTTTAACAATGTATAACAGTATAACAATATATTTCAACCTATATAACTCCCAAATTTTGGTAACAGGATTGAAAAACCCGAACCTGTTCGTCCATACTAATTTCTCTGACATATTAAGTAGCCAGTCTAAACATTCACATTCTCTAGGTGTAATGATCACACTTACCCTTGTTGCAGTTGTTCTCTCCCTCCATTAGAGGGCTCCAGGGTGGGTCTCCCTGGCTGGCAAAGTGTCTCATGTGCAGGTAACTGATGGTGAGGCGGATGATGGAGGCCTTGTCCAGCTGGCTGGTAATCGCCCCGGGGAGGGGAAGCATCTTCGCCAGCTCGAAGAACTCAAAGTTCTCCTTACCCCGCCGAGAACGAGCTGCATTGCGAGACTTCTCCTTCCTCAAATTCTGCAAGCTGGTGAAAAATAAGACAGGACAGAGAGGAAGAGAAGAAGAAAGAAGACAGTGAATACACAAAGATAATGTACAGGGTGGTGAAGGCGAGTTAGTGTTGTTCAACTACAGTATTCATTAATGTTTTATTGCGCATAACATCAAGGGTGCGATATGGTTGCAGGCATTAACCAGAAATAAGAAGCTCAGATTTTATAAATGCAATATATAGTGATAAATATTTATTACAATGTTAGATTCGTTTTTAGGTAGACTATCTAAAGCCTCAAAAGCTATCAGTCATCAGTTGAAGGCGCCTCAACCCCTGTGATGTGTGGCAGCAGAGCAAGAGGAGAATTATCAAGTAGACACAGAGCAAGTGTAATACCATGACATTCTCAAGTTCATTAAAGAAGAGAGGTCATATTTATAGACAAGATAAAGCAAAATCATCCACAAGGTCCAGTCCATCCAATCATAGTACTCAAAGTACTCATATATGGCATATTAGAAATATAATAATAAGTAAGAGAGTTTTGATATTCAAATGTTTGTGTGAGTGTATAAGTGTGTCCAAGGCCTAGTCCTTGTTTTGTCTAGATGCGTCCATGGTGTGCACATAACATAATGGAAAGAAGGCACACAAGGGCAGTCTTACACAAGAATAGTCAAAAGTGAAGCCTAAGAAAGAAGAAAATATTCCCATATTATAATAACAATAATACATATGAATGTAATATATAATTTTAAAAAAGATTTAGTATCTACAATCCTCTCCAAAAGACGTCGGTTGATTGGATGAAGGCAGATCTGAATACGAGCTTGCGTTCGAGTGTATGAGGGGTGGAGTTTAAACTCTTTCCCAATGATTGGAGAAGTCCAGCATATGTCACCATAAAGATGTCTGTTGTTTTTCCGGAAGATCGAAGTCACATCTTTTTGATTACTAACATTCATTTAGAAAATAGATAGGGTGAATTTTCATTTCATGCCAACTTTATGAAGGCCGTGTGATGTAATTTCCAGCAGAAACCTCACTGAAGATCGACAGTAAGCGACAAGGTGTCACTCTGGATCTTTCCATCAGCCCCACTCCACACTTTTTCCAGGCGCCTCAGAGTGTGATGACTGACCTATGATCAGGTTCACTGCGGCCGGTAGGAGGCCTGATCTTACATCAGAAGTCATGCACCAGCGTCCAGCCCAAATCCAATCGCTGCGTCTCTTTCCCAGGCTCCCTCCTGGGTGGTGAGCCCCAGTCTTGATTGAGGGATCAATGGAGGGAGGGGCTGTCGCGGAGGCAGGCCCAGGTAGCTGTCGCTCTGATTGGATATCGACTCGCTCTCAATGGGGCCTGAGTGGAGGAATTATGTTGTCACGGCGACTCTACAATTTGTGACTGCACTGAAAGACTGAGCCGAACGCGCCTCGCTCGCTCTCTTTCTGTGTCTGTGACATTGATTCTCATTCATCCTGCAGATGCAGGGCAGCATCAGCACGGGAGCGAGGGATGGCGTGGAAAAATGTGTGTGTGTGTGTGTGTGAAGAGGGGGACCCACAGAATAAAAGGGAACTGCCAAAAAGCACACATAAAAGAGTCAGTTCCTCAAATTGAAAAGGCACTAATTTACTTGTTTAGACGGGACTGAGTTGTGTTTTAAGGGAAGGAGTGTGTAAATCAGCAAATTATTACTTATTTGATTCAGCTTTTTAACAATAGTTTATGACCTATATGTGTGTGCGAGGGAACGGCAGAGGGTTTGAGAGTTGATCAAAACTAATAAAAATTATATCCAATGTAACATTAAAATAATGGGGCTGCACGATAATCTCGATAGAACTTAGTGTGTTTATCAAATCAAAGGCTGCGATTTTAATTAAGTAACTGTATAGTCTGATGCGCTGCGTGTTTCAAAGCGAAGGGCGGCATGCAAATAAACGTGATCTGGTTTATTCATCGTCTGAGAGCTTCCCGGCACAGTAAATGCAGTGAAGTCCATCTCTGCATGTGCATTTAGGAAAGCAAACCTGCTCTAGGTTCACTTTATTTACATATTTGCATAATTCCCAACATATTTGTGGGCAGAAGTTTACAGCTATTCAGCAGTTTTCTGCCGAAAATAAAAGCTCAAAGATTGGAAAAGTTTAAAGCTTGAGTTTGAACTCCCAGTCTACAGAATATCACTATAATGTATGTCATGTTAAGTCAGTCGATCAGTGTTTTGGCCTTGTGAGATTTCTCGGTGTATAAACAGTATTGTTCCAAGTAAAAATTCTCCAAGCTAGAACATCTCATCGTTGTAGTAAGACGACCCTGGAGGGTTCAATCAATACGGAGCCATTGATTCCGTTTAGTTTTATATCCTCCACAGCTGAGCGGACATTAATAATTCTACTAAAATTTAGTTAATCTCATGCTAATGGATCCAAACCAAGGGCTTACATTGAGCCGTGGCAAAAGCAAAAGCTTGAAAGAGAAATTGAATTGTTAGATGTGTGTGAGTGTGTGTTTGTTTATCCTCACCAGGGTAAGGTGGGTGGTTTGGCGAGTAGTCCCTGTAAGAAATCCCACTCCACACTCACACACTTCCCCTCGCTGACGAACGGCATGGCCGCCATCACGCCCCCTATGGGCCGCCACCTCTAACTCAGGCTGTGATTGGCCGAGGCTATGTCAGTCCGAGACCCCCAACAGAAGAGCTGAAAGACAAAAGAACAGTCAAATAAGTATTGAAATAAACTATAATGATGCTAACTAGATGACATGATTTGTTTCAGTGTGAAGATATGATAATACCAATGTGTTCTGAGTGTTTTTTAGCATAGTAATCTGGGTGGTTGATAAGTGGTTACATACTGGTTCAAAAAAACAAAAACAAAACACTTATAACCACTAATACATCAGTGATTATTTCCATAAATATAATAAATGACTTCTGAGTTTTGTAAAAACATTGTTTATACATTAGAGTATAGGCCTATACTGCACTGACATTTAGTACATTACATAATTACGCAATATCTCATGCAAGAGTGTCATTTCGAATAAGCTTCAGACGATTTTAATATTAAATTAACTTACATTTTAAACACAATATTGTCAGTTACTCAAGACTGAAGGCCTCTTCACACAAGCATGTATGTTCTTAATGAAAATTTGGTCTGATTTTTGCATGTGATTTGTCTGTTCATACCAATGCGTAAAAAAATGTGAAAACGTGCTGATTCAAAATGCAAATTTACTCTCTGGCAGTAGGTGGTGCTTAATCGGTATTCCCCGGTTTCTTCGGCAAACAAAGCTCTGCGGACATTTCCGTTTCTGACCCCCAACTTGTCATGGCGAATAAAGGCGAAAATTTGTGTATTTGCGATGGTTTATCAAATAACACCAAATATATGAGTACAGTCACAAGAGAGACATGTCTTTTATATATGACTTATAGTTGCATTTTAGCAGATTCGAGCTGGGAGATTATATAATTTACATTTTACAACAATACAAGCAATCAGGTAGTTGAGATATGCTATATAGTACATACCCCTTAACGTCAGTGACCTGTACTATATCCGGGTAAGGTTGGACATACAATGTTATTAATGTTCCAAAATACAGAGCAACAACAACTTTCTCTCTTTAAATCCAACAGGGCTTGTGGCCATACAGCAAAACCCAAACACACACACACACACACACACAATTCCATGAGTTTCCAGGGCTGTTTGGCCGCAGAGCTCGTCCTGGCCCAATCTCTATGACATTTAAAGGGCCAGCTTGCCCTCCAGCAGCGTGATGCCATACCCACAGGCGTGAGATGCCTGCTGGCCTGCTCTGAGTAAATCACAACACAGTCATACTGGCTACATGCCACAGCCCTACACTTCCCCTCTGACCTGACCTGGCACGGTACACACACTCACACAACTAGCACAACATCAGCGGATTCATCATATGGGTCGATGCCACCTCTGACATGACACAAACTTGTATAAAGCCTCGTTAATTTCAGGTGATCCCATGACAGGCACTAGCAACATCATCATGGCTCACAAAAGCTTAGTCATGAGCTGGCGAGACTGTATGAGATGTGCTTTAATGTGCTAATGGCCATCATACATCACTTTGACCATGGCCTGTTGCCCATAGGAAAGAAAAATCACATTTACTAGTGAAAAATGTTTCAGAATAAATCCTACAGTGAAAAACAATTGGTGTAGAAACAATTAGCACTCTGGCAAATGTAATAAACATTTACAAAGAAAGGGAAAGTAACATCAAATTAAACGTGAAATGTTTAAGTAAAAAGGCTAAAATAGTATTTTCTTGTAAAACATTTTCCAACAATGTTTTATTCACCACCTTGAAAAATCTTTTTTATTAAAGTGTAGTGTTTCAGATAAGATCACAAGGTCTGAAAATGTGTTCAGATTTGCAAGATAGCATTTCTCACCAATCTGACCCGAGCATGTTCCACATTTATTTACTGTATAATTCTTAAGAAACATTTTTGAGACAAAGTTGATACCAAAATGAAGCATGTGAACTCAAAATGGCTGATAAATTGTATGTGATACATCATTTGCTCAAAATTTGCCACATATAAGAGATCAGAAGCACACATGGACAAACAAAACACGTTTACAAGTGAAAGAGTGCAATTAGCATTAGCAACTGTACCACACACACATAGTGATTGCTGGTCTTTAGCCTATCATGCTTCATCTAATCGCGTGCGGGATCTCGCTCAGCATCCTCACTATCTCCACACACATAATGGAGGTCCTGTCCACCGTAATTGTTCAATTAACTCCGTAACCTTGATGTGAGGTGTGCTGGCATTCATGCCCTTCGCAAACGTACTATGGCATCAGAGAAGGTCACGTTCTGCTCTGAAAGTCAACTATAAAGTAAAGAGCATCTCATCTACTAGACTGAGAACGAGTGCCTTGAAAGCTGGTCTAAAACAGTTTCCTATTGCTCAAACAGTACAGCAGTTTTAACAATGCTAGCAACACCAAGGTCATCGCTTTGCTTCTTTGGGAATGCATGAACTGTATAGTATATGCGTATACGAAGAATGCAATGTATGACGTTACAAACCTATGGAAGCTTGTTTCCGCCACAGAATAAAAAATAAAAAGGCTAATTGCAATATTTGATTTTGCAATTCTGACTTTTTTTCTCAAAATTGTGACTTTATATCTCACCATTCTAACTTTATAACTCGCAATTGTGTTTATATCTCGAAATTCTGACTTTATAACTTGCAATTGTGAGAAAAAAAAGTCAGTATTGCGAGGTAAAAAGTCGCAATCAAGTTTTAATTGTTTTATTCCGTGGCGGAAACAAGCTTCCATACAAACCTGTATGACTTACAAAATAAGATATTTAAAAAAAATTGGATTGCGATTGTGATTTTGGATTGATTTAACTTTGTTTGAAATTTCTGAAAATTTCTATTTAGCTTTAATTTATTTTTGTTTCAGTTTTAGTAATTTTAATACTAAGTTTAAGAAATTCTTTATTGTGAATAGAAAAACAGAAATAGAAATGATTATTATTTCTAATTTTTAAGTTTTCCATTTAACTAATATTTTATTTTATTTAAACTTTATATCAATTACCGATTTGTTAAGTAAATAGTTTTTAATGAACGATAACGATGTTTTGGACTGACATGAGGATGAGTAAAATGACAACATTTTCATTTTTGAATACTAATGTTGTTCCAATAGCAACAGTGACGTGGATCCTAACTGCATGTATGCGGTGGGATTTGGCTCAGGCCGGGGTGCGGGAGCAAACCAAGCCAGGGTGTGTGTTTGGCGGAGCCTGTGGCTGTTTGTTTTCAGATGGGATCGTTAATTAGGGCCTCCAGCTGTCAGAGGTTCGTTAGTGCACTCCGCCCCTCCCTATGGAGCTGCCAAATGGGGAAAATGAGCACATTTAAGCCAATCTGCACGGAGACAATACACCACGTCTATTACCAACTCTCTTTCATGCACACACAAACTCCCTCTCTTTTCTCTCGCACAACATTTATTGGTCCCACATTTCCAGGCCAGATATAACACTGCCATTCCGTTTTAAATGTCACATGCAGTGGTATGAGGATGCGTGAAGGACCTCTGGAACATTCTGGATTATTCATTTTTTGTAATGCAGGGTGATTCTGGTGACTGACCTTTGAATGCCTTTGACAGAAGAAGAAAACAATTCCTGTATGTGGCCATCGGGCACTTTCTCTCTCACTTTCCTGGCACCCGTTTCCTTCCCCCCTTTTTCTCTTAATAAATCTAAACAGCAAACAGCTGTGGTGGGCCGGTCACGTCACACAGATTTCCAGACTTTAATCGGACACTAAGGGATTGACAATTGATGTTAAAATTTCAAAGTACTAGCACTACCTAAAACTGACAGTTCGGTCATTACTTACCCTCACGAGTAAATTAATTAATTTCTACCGCAGAACACAAAAGGAGAAATTATGAATAATGGACTGGTCGTTCTTTTCCATGCAATTACGATGAACGCTGACTGAAGCTTTCATGCTTCAAAAAAGCACAATAAATTGATCAAAATAAATAATAATAATCCAGACAACTTGTGCCTTAAGTCAAAAAAGCCTTCTCAAGCCATATGACAGCTTTCATGTGAGAATAATTTGTCGAATGGCCTCAGAAGACTTTTGCGTCTTTATTCAAAGTTCATCCATTTCAAACATCTCATTTTATTGTAAATGCATGGAAAACTATTCACAAAATCTTCAAAATTTCTGCTTTTATGTTTCTCAGTAGAAAGAAAGAGATACGGCTTTGGCTTGTAACGATCTGAAGGTGATGAGAAAATGTTCATATTTAAAGTATATTTCAGTCATTTTTACTTTAGTTATGTAGTCGTTTAAAGTTGCAATTATTGACTCGAAATTACGTTTATATGTTCATTTTCATTTTGTGCACCAATAGCTTTACTTACCATTCCTGGTCAAAAACGTCTGATTCACAGCAGTAGCTGGTGAACAGCCATTTCATAGCATAGCATAGCATAGCAGTCACTATATATTTTTTCATCCAGAGACTAAAGTAACCATTTTATAGTATTGTTTTTAAACTTAGAATATTCATTTTCAATTGTTTTCTAATATTGTTAACATATGCTGTCTTCCTGTCCTTTGAGTGCATCTAGGATGCATTTTATTCTACAAAAGCCATATGAAAAGAGAATTGATACCTGTGACCCAAACATCCAATTTCACTTCTTTAAATAGTTCAATGTGTTGGTTTTCAATGCAATTCTAAAGGTCCAGTTTGTTCTCTAGTAAAAACTGTTTATTTTCCGGTGAACTTGGCCTTAATTAGTGGCAAATTTGCAGCAATCTTCACCAGACGTTTGCCAGAACACTTTATTTCTGGAAGGGTTGCAAAAGTTGCAAAGACAGCGTCAGCCATGGGTCACTAAAATACACCTGAGAACAAAAGTCGACTTTAAAAGATTAACCTGGAGTCAAGCATAAAAGAAAATGTCCATAATTTACCTCCTCCCTGTCTTTGATGCACCTATAAAGAGCATTTCAAATGACCGTTTAATAGGGATAACTGCAGAAATGATGTTGTAGCATGTAACATGCAATTATATTTGCTTTCAGAATTATTAATCCAACATCTTTGAAGTGCTGTCTATACCGCAACATCTATACTGCATGTAGTTTTCCATCAATATATGGAGCTGTTTCAGCAGAATACTAATTTCTCTTCACATCTCTCTGCATTTGAAGTCCAGCATTAGGAAGTCAGATGTTGTCTCATTTTCTTTGAACGCTGATAAATCAGCTCTGGTCAACAGCATTTCTCTCTCCATATCTCATTTAACTGGACCTCTCTTGCTCTGCACTCTAGCAGTTTGCCACTGACCTTGGTGGCTTCCCATCACTCCCAGTCCAAGGTTCTTCTCAAATCCTCAGAGCTGGAGGCTGCATCTTCATCTTCACCCAGCCCATTAATTATCAAATGGAATCAATACCCCATTTGATTAGATCAAACTGACCCTACCCGCCCCTGACCTGCAACGGTAAAACGGAAAGCGTAAAGGATGCTGGACTGGCCCCTGAGATCTTGCATCTCGCATGAAGAGAAATGTTGCGTTTCGTTTTTAAATGCAATTTTAAAATGGACAAATAGTGACTATAAGGGATTAAAAGATTGAGAGCAAAACATCAAGAATTATTTTGCTTTTCTCAAGGACCAACTAAGCAATCATTCAACAGTGACAAAAGACTCCAGTAATCATCACGTGTCTCTTCCAGAGTTTCTACACAATAACTGTCTCAAATTCAGATACCGGTATGCCAGCATATGTCGAGAAATTTCAATAAGAACCTGACTAAATAATCTAGATTTGATTGACACGGGTTGGCTGTGCACAGTTCTATAACTTTTCAAATGCATGGGAAAAAAATGCATTTCAGAATATTAAACACTTGTAGTTAACTGAATACTGCAAAAACATAAAATAAATAAAATACACAATGTATATCTGAAACGCACAGTATTCAGCTCTCAGGCAGGGAACAGGTCTTGAAAACACACAGGGTCAAATAGCCAAAGAGAGATTGTCAGAGAGAAGTCTAGAGTCTACATGCAGACATGCAGCCACATCAGAGCATTTAAACGTCCCATTTCATTGGCAAAGTACAACACCATTTGCGCACTAGTAAGAATTAGAGGATTTTGCACTATGAAGGATATATTTAATGATATGTATATATACAATTTATATAGTCTATGCATGTTTCTTGCTCACGGACAACTGCAGGATATGAGTGTGAATTGCATAAAACCTTTCATAAACATGTCTGGGTCATATTTCATCCTAAAATTAAAAGAAAAATGTTAGAAATTATATTCTCTTTAGTATAAGATACAATTATTGAATTGATGTAATATTTTAACTGCAATTAAATCATATTTCCCCAAGGTTACTGTAATGCAAATATAAAATAAATATATATAATTGTGTATACATGATTTGTTGTACTTTACTTTTTTACACCATTTTAAATGTGTGGGGAAAATAATCTTAATCACATTTCCCCAAATGTATTGTAGAAGTTTATATTTTTAAACACTTTTGTATTAATTATTTTTATTTTATTTATTTTATTCCTATTTATTTTGAGGTGGAAAATGGCCTAAAAGTGTTTCCATGAGATTCGCCCATCTAGTTTCAAAAATATATCGACAATACTTCACTGTCGTAAGACAATCTCTGACACTTGAGTGATGCTTATGTACAGATCATGGATGATAAGAGAAAATTTTAAGGATGCAGAAGGTCAAAATCAGTGAATAAGATCATATCTCTCTGACTGCAGGAGGGGTCTGTATATCGACTGGGGCTCTTGTTTGTTTGTTTGTGTGTGTGTGTTTATAAGGGCATATTGATGTGTGTGTGTCTGTATGTTGAGTATATAAATATCCGAGCGCGTCCCTGCAGAGCTGGGTGTGAGTGGCAGGAAGTGGTTATGTAAGGAGTCACAACGGGCTGCAGTGGACAGCCTGACCACAGATCAGGTCAACCAAGTGTGACACCAACAGCTTCTCACTGACACCTTCCTGACACTGTCTGTCACCAGGCCTGTCTGTCCCACTCTGAGAGTGTGTGTGTGTTTGTGTGTGACGGCTTTTATGGTCCTATTCCTCTCTTGTACATACCTGCATAACTTCTATCAATTCTCAATTTCCAAGATGCCCCTGATGTCTTTCGCATATGCGGATATAGCCTTTGGATGTGCATGCTTTACTAACAGGGCGGCTCGCTTTCAATAAAATTGGCATTTTTGTGTCTTTGATTAATACTATTACACGGACTGTTAAAATGATACTAAAACTGTAACGTAACGTTTTCTTCAGAAAACACTCAACAACAACAAATTTATCATCGTTAGGATAAGCAATAATGAAAAATAAAAATGTCTCAGGTTACCAAATTGTAGTAACATCTAAATAAACTACTTTTATTTACGTGAAAAATATAATATGGCTGAATCCCTCTGACTATTACATTGCACCAATGAAAGTATTTTTTAACAGGCAGGTCAGGTAGACCTAAAGCTGCTTAAAGCTTCAACAACTGCTCATTTTCACTTGTGTTCAAACAAATATATTTAATGAGCAACAGGTAGATTTCCAGACTAATATGAAGCGATCGATTCGAAACACTCAACCAAAGCAAAACGATGAGAAGAAAATGGCAAACAAACTTCCACCACCTCTTAAAACTAAAGTGCCAGGAAAGTTTTTCACTCACTTTTTGTTTTTCTTCCTGGTAATGGCTGCCATAGTAAGTGTGAAAGTGTCAAAATATTCCTGTCCTATAATTACGATTGTCCAGCATCGCCATATGTCAAACTAACAGTATGAACTTTCCATTCATGACGGAATCTAGCTGAATAACACAAAAATAAAAAATAAAACATACTTACATTGAAGTATGCAAGTACACGGTAACTACAGAGTAATAATAATAAACATATTTAAAGTGAAATTATTTTGAAGACCTACTTGAAAACACACTTTGTCATTATTTTTACTGTAGCACATGCAATGTAATGTTGCCAATATCAACAGAATTTTCTAGGATGTGCGACAAATTAGGAATCATTTTGTGACAAATCGTTATTAAAATGATCATTATATAATAACATTTGTCGTTACAATATTAATTAGACACTTTTTAAAAATCAGTTTTTTTCTCAGGAAACATTTAATTTAAAAAACTAGCAGAACTGAATTAAAACGCATTACAATAGCAATTTCGTTTCTTTAATAATCCCCATGCTAAGCCCAAACTGACTGATGAAGGAAAAGGTTAATATTTACCCACCCCTTTCATTTCTAATACAAATCCAGTCATTTAGAAGAAGCTGTTAAATCCAAAGACATCAGATAACAGAAGACAAGCGCCTCGCCGCTACCATTCACTACCTTCCACAGAACACGCCGTCAATGCAAAGCGCACTAATCTTGTAAAATCCACTAATTAAGTGAGAGATGATGTTTGAGAAGGAGCCAAGGTGGTCCGCACAATTAACCCCAGCGTTCCCTCCCTCCGCTCCCAGTACCTCCGTCATTAAGGGGGAGAGACGAGTGTACTTATGAGCAAAGTGTCTTTCCCAAAAAGTTTCCCAGGAAGCCAAGCCTTCCGGCATGAAGCCATCAACAAGTTTGAGGAGAAAGGGGAAACCCTCCGCTCGGATCTTAAAACTGTCAGACATGTGACAGTCTGACATGTGTGTGTCAAGAGCAGTTGCGTGACTCACCTGATGTGCATGTCCACCTCTGAGCAGCTGTTTCGAGGGCAGATGTATCCCTCCTCCTCTTCTTCTTCTTCTTCTTCTTCTTCTTCAGTTGTCTCGGACCCGTCCGAACCGTGACCCTCCCCTCCGCTCAGTCCACGTTCCAGGACCCCTCGCACTCCCACACACACATACAAACACTCACACGGGGGGGTGACAAGGGGGTCAGACGGGGCCAAGAACAATCCCAGCTGCTGGCACAAAAGAGTAGGCGAACACACAGCGGTCTGCTGCCGCAAGAGCGTGTTTGTGTGTGTGTGTGTGTGTGTGTGTGTGTGTTTGTGGGAGCACGGCGGCAGCGACCGTGCTCTCGCTCTCTCTCCTCCCTCACTTTTCGACCGGGATCGTCTCAGATATGACTGGAGTTAGAGGATGCGAGTCTGTTTCCTTCTCTGGCGTGCTCCCCGCTTTGGCTCTCTCTCTTTCCTCGTTGAGCTTCTTTTCTTTTCATTTCCTCTTGGGAAAGCTGCACGCACCGGTCGTCTCTTCACTCGCTCCCCCTCTCTCGCTCTCTCTCCTCAATCGCTGGTAAATATAAAAGAAATGCTTGTACGGCCCCTACCTCTCTCTCTCTCTTTCACACACTCTCTCTCTCTCTCTCTCTCTCGTTTCTTTCTCGTTTACACTCCCTCCTCCCCACTGCCCTCACTTTTCTTTCTCACTGTCAAAGCTGCCTTTCAAATGCTGATTAGCACACAGAGTAAAAAAGAGAGAGGGAGAGTGGAGTTATGGCTAGCGTTCGGCTAAGATTCCGTCACATTCGACTTGAACACCACTTCTCTCAGACAAACACACACTTGAGTTTCCGTCCTCAAGGTAACTGCTCTACCGATATCATCTCGCCCCAACGGGCTCTCGCACTAACAAACACTGAGCGGATAAACCTGCTCGGACTGTTTCGCGCACCCGCGCCCCTCTCCCACCCCTTCCCGGTTCGTTCTTCTTGCCCTCAAACACCACTCAGAATATTGATACATCACCCCCTCCTCCTTTCTTTCCTCCGTTTCTCTCTCTCCATCACTCACTTTCTCTGCTGAATACTGATAGGCTGTCTAGTCCGTGGTCTGGGTTTCAAATTCTCATTCTCTCTCGCTTTCCTCCGTGCGCTCGCACAAAAGCTCTCCGTAACATAAAGGCAAAAACGGCAGAAGTTAATGCACTGAGCACAACATAAATTCACTTAAGCACCATTTCAGATTATGTCAAGCCAGAAATTGGCGTAAGTGCTCCGGAAGGAGGAGAAAAGAATGTGTGCGGCTGTAAACGCAAAAGCGGAGGCGACAGGATAATAAGAAAACAAAGAAGTGCGTGATAAATGCGAAAGAGAACTCTTACTTTTGCTATTGTCAGTGAGAGGGACAGAGAAAGACCGTGAGCGAGGGAGCGAAATAAAGGACAGCAGGACAGTCCAGATCATTGAAGATCTCCTCCAAAGTTTAAACAGCTGACTGAAAAGTTGGCGAACACACATCCAGTCACACAAACACACACATTTAGCCAGCTATCTGAATGAGGACAGACCATAGACCAGTAATGCTCAAATGGTGGGTCAGAAGTCTGTTCTGTTATGAAATCTTAAAAGAAAAAGAAAAGTTGCAAAAGTTTTTTTTTTTTTTTTTTTTTTTTCAGGGATGCATTAGAAGAACCTTGTTTTTTTTTGGTCCCCCAAAGAACTTTCCAGTGAACAGTTCTTAAAAGAACACACAAGAAGGATTGTGTGTCCTAAAAACAGTACTAAATGCAAATAATAAAATGCTACTAACCTAACAAGCACGGCAAAAAGAAAATACGACCTAGACCTTTGTAATAAAAGATTGGCTCGAAACTATCAAAATTACATTTTATTTGATACATTGTTTTTGCATCACTCACCACCAGTTGGGAATCCGTTAGATCATAAGGGTAAATTTCATTAAAACATGTTCATATTTCACCACAAAATCAAAATAAATAAGAAATATTTTTTATACCCCAATCTCATGGCTTCTGGAACGTTTACTTTTGAGTTTTTTTGTAATTCTCATTGTTATCATTAGATTGTCACTATTTTTGTACCCCAAAAGGATTGTTCTTAAGAAATATGTTTTATTGTAATGAAAATGATATCAAATGTCAAAAAATAATCGTAATTTTTTTTAAGCTAAATATAATTTTATTTCATTTTTTAAGTCCCCGTCATCAATAATTTTATCCCTTAAAACTCATCTTTGATCACCAAAATTCAATCACACCAGCTCAGAATACCTGATCCATTCAGTCAACTTAACTGTAGTAAATATTGGTTTGATTCAGCCAGAACCAGAAACTGATTCAGAAGAAGAGAAGGAAGAGTGAATTATACAGGCTCGTCTACAAGTCGATGTATCAGAATGTTGATGCGTTTTGTACAATGTTTGACACATAACGGTAATTGATATGATTAGCCTTTGGCTTGACTACATAATCAAACAGCTAATAGTGTGTTGCTAATGTTACGCAAACCATGTTCCCGTTCACCATCTCATATAGTTCATCATAACATCGTAATATACATCATATACATAATTCACCCGCTATATTGCTAAATATACCCGATTTTTCATATCAACATATCAGCTGGCTTCTCTTGAGACTCCCTTCGCAGCATAGTAATGACAATATGCTAAGCCTAATTTTTTGTGCAGTTTTAGAAAATATATATATATAAAAAATAATAATATTGACCAACTTTAATTTGACTTAATTTTTCTCTTTGAGAACATCCCTAAAGAGAAATTTTGTGAAGTGTAGCTAAAAACATATACACAAGACAACAAAACTCCATTGACTCCAGTGATTATTATAAGAAAAACAAAAGGTGAGAATGAAAAACAATATGAGCAGAAAACTGTAGCCAATAGGGTAAAAGAGAAAGTCTACAGCAGTGTTAAGGAATTAGTTGCTGAAACCACTGTCCAGTGTCCTTGAAGCAAAGATTCGGACAGTGTTATAACGCAGAGAGTGTTATTGTCTGTGTGATTTCACACACACACACACACCCACACACAGTGCAGTGTCCTCTCCTGATGTCCTCACCTGGACCATTTCAGTCCTGGCACAGGCCCAGTATTCACTCACTGTATTAGCATCGGCTTCTGCCATAGAACTACTGTGCGTCACCATTACTGATCCATGATAAATGACCGGGCCAGAAAAAATTCTACATATAAAAATTATTATATTTAAAAATGATATTATATATATATATATATATATATTAGGGCTGTCAAACAATTAATCGCGATTAATCGCATCCAAAATAAAAGTTTGTTTTTACATAATATATGTGTGTGTACGGTGTATAATTATTTTCTATATATAAATACACACACATGCATGTATATATTTAAGAAATATTTGCATGTATATACTGTGTATATATATTTATATTATATATAATTTATATTATATATAAATATTTTATATATAAATAACACATTTTTCTTAAATATATATGCATGTGTGTGTATTTATATATAGAAAATAATTATATACACCGTACACACACATATATTATGTAAAAACAAACTTTTATTTTGGATGCGATTAATCGCGATTAATCGTTTGACAGCCCTAATATATATATATATATATATATATATATATATATATATATATATATATATATATATAAAGCATACTGTATATGCATCAGGATCTGTGTCCATATATTTTATTAACAGTTCATATTAATATTGTGTATTTATCATGGTATCTGTAGTTTCTGTAACCTTACCCCAAAATACCACAAATTCTATATTTTTGATAACTGTGGTGGATTGTGCCAACTTACCGACTAGTTTGGGACTGCTATTTAATAGCCTTATAGTGTTAGTGAAATTCTTACACTTTATGTGAATGTTAAGTAGAGTGGGACAGATGTGTGTTAATCATTTTAGAGAAATACATTTGCTTGGTTCAAAAATGCCTAAAAATTTGGGTTGTGTGGCTTAATGACCATGGGAAATAGTGGGTCCGATGGCCAAACCAGTTGAGAATCACAGTCCTATTAGAGGACCAACAGGTGTAGTTAATGCAAGTTTTACACAGTTATCCCAGTTCTCCCCTCAAAGACGGAGATGAAAAGATTAAGTTATGATGTTTTTTTTTCTGATGTGAAGCTGCTTTATATCTTGAACATTAAATTCTTCTATTTTTTTTTAAATGTGGAGCATCAGATGAACAAGCCTTTGAATTCTCTGACTCAAAGCCATCCATTTATAGCTGCTGTGGGTACTAGCGATGAACTGATAAGGCATTAAATGCTTCAGGAGGGTAAGACGTCTAGGCATCAGCATGACAGAAATCATCTGTATTCCCCCCCACATGAATACTGTATATCTGATGTAGTTCAAGATGGTTTTCAAACTCCTGATCAACATCAATCAGCTACCAGCAGCACTATATCCAGCACAAAAATGCCTCATGATGCAAGTGTTTAAATTCCATTAAATTATGAAATACTAAACACCCCTGTGCTCAAAAATGCTGCATCCATTAAAATGTCTGAATGGTGTAAAGGTGTCAAAACAGTGGCAAGAATTCCATTACGCACACGTTACGCTCCGTTTTTGTAGCTTAACTTACAAAAAGATGACACCTGTACTGAACTGTAATGGGCAAAGTAGCTCCAATGATGAGAGGAACTGCATTTTTAGGGTTGCATCATGTCCTGTCGTTGGTTCGTTTAGATGTCTTTGGTCCATGTTGCATTCATATTTCAGTCGAACATCAACAAAGTTCATTTGGAAATGGATCGAGACCCCCTGAAAAGGTTCGGATGGCAGCGTTCACACTTACAGTATTCAAATGAACCGCACTAGCAGTTCTGTCAGGACCACTACAGTCAAATACGATTGACAATTAGCATACAGTTTGGATTGGCGGTATGGTTCCGTTCTGGGCGAGAACTCCCTGCGCAACCGTGCAGCCTAGCATGGATAAGAGCACGGAGAGCAGCCGTCAGGGTAAACAGAACAGAACCAACATGAATGTTTGCAAATATATTTAATTCAAGATTTTAAAGTACAACATAATTCGAGAATTTATTCTGATTCAAGGGGAATCAGAATGCCAAATCCTGACTGGGCGAGAGAGGGAGCTGGGGATGGAGGAGGGTGATTAGCTCCTGAGAAACGCGATAGCTGCTGATAATACTGAAGGAGCTTAAATATGTATACGGTGATAGGCTTCGTATTCCTATAGGAAGATGTGGATCAGCTGTTTGTCTTGTTTTAATACAATCAAACTTGCCAACGGTGAACACACCCAACGTGCCAGCAGGTCGATGTCCTTGAAGGATTAACTCACCCAAAAATCCCGTAATTTACTCACCCTCAAGCCATCCTAGGTGTATATTCTTTCGTCTTTCAGCCAGACACAATCGGAGTTATATTAAAATATATCCTGGCTTTTCCAAGCTTTATAATGGGAGTGAATAGTAACTTATTATGATTTTGAAGCTCAAAAAAAGCTCATCCATCCATCATAAAAGTAATCCATACTGCTCCAGGGGGTTACTAAAGGCCTTTTGAAGTGAATAAAAATATCCAGATTTATAACTTTATAAATTATAATCACTGGCTTCCGACAATGGCCATACACAAGTCGAGTTCTGACAGAAGAGTGACCCCTGACCCGACGCATAACGAATTGATGAACAAGGAAACGCAGAGGATAAAGCAAAACAAAAAGAGAATCGCTTACTTGATGGAATAAATTTAGTAGCTTTCATAATAAGAGTATATTTAATTCATACAGCGAACACAATGCAATGTTTTAGTTTTACAATTGATTAATTCATTTCTTACATGCAAATACAAATAATGTTAAATAGACATACTCTACCTGAAAATTTAAAGCACTGTTTGTTTAATTTGTACCGTTCCTGCATTAGTTTTGTTGTTCGTAATTTGCCTCATTTTATTTTTTAATAACAAAGATTAAATAACAAAACAAAAAAAACTGTGTGATGTATATTTTTATTGTGAAATTAAATTATTATGAAGTTATTATAAAAACATTAGCTAACTGTGTGATTTGTATATGTACATTTCTGAAATACATAACTTGGAAACAGTCACCTCTGATAACAGATCACTTTTAATTGTAATGTAGACATGCATTTCCTGTAAAGCTGCTTTGTAGGGCTGCACAATATATCGAAATTATCGAAATATCGCAAATGTATATATCACGATATCCATAACTCAACAGCTTTGATTATTCAGTTTCTGTTGTTAAATAAACCTAATATAGGCCTTCCTGAAACCCTAAACTCCATGGTTTACACTGATGTTAAAATAACACTTCTTATGCTACAGTAAAACACTGCTGAAAAAAGAATGTTAAACACTTCTGTAGGTTATATAATTGTAAATATATTTTAAAGATAATTTAAGTTTATTTTACAAACTGTAAGCATTATCATATCGCATATCGAATATCACATTATTTAATGAGTTATCACATATCTTCTTCAGTATCGTGCGGCCCTACTGCTTTGAAACATACGTATTGTGAAAAGCGTTATACAAATAAATGTGAATTGAATTGAAATTAATTATTAAAATCTTATCTCACAATTCTGACTTCTTTTCTCAGAATTGCGAGTTATAAAAAGACTAACTTTTAATCTCAGAATTGCAAGTTTATATCACGCAATTCTGACTTTCTAACTCGCAATTGCGAATTTATATTACTATTTACATTTATATTAATATTTATATTACTTTTTTTATTATTATTCTGTGGCAGAAACAAGCTTCCATATAAAACTACAGGAGTCAGATGAGAGAAGTTAAATTGACCATCATTCCCTCAGCTGTTGTATTAGAAACATTCTCAGAGTGGTTTTTTTTTTTTTCATATAGGTCATATAACAAAAAGAAAAAAAAAATTAAGTGAGATTTAAAACGCTATTTACTCTTGAGGCTGTAAAAACCGCCTATAACATTTAACCAATGTGATTTGGATAGTATTTTATTCTTATCAACTCTACCTGACCTGTCCATCAGCTTGTCCATCTGTCTGTCTCTCTCTCATTCTCTATTCAGCAGTGAGCCACAGCTGTCTTATACAGCATCTCTCAACCTTTCTCAGCTCTGACAGCACAAAATTACCTCTCTAATTTACCTTGTCCACTTATAGAACATGTCTCTGTGTGTGTGTGTGTGTGTGTGTGTGTGTGTGTGTGTGTGTGTGTGTGTGTGTGTGTGTGTGTGTGTGTGTGTGTGTGTGTATGTGTGTGTGTGTGTGTGTGTGTGTGTGTGTTAGTAACCGTGTCAGCAAAAATGTCACTGTGTAAATGTGTGTGTGGAAACACTCTTTTGTGGGTGGAATATGAGAATGCATTAACGTGTGTTTGTATTTGCATTTAAATGTGTGTTCATGTGGAATGCAATGTGTTTGTCTGAATGTAGCCTCCCCTTGGTCCAATTACTTCCATCCTCCCTTCCTCATCCTCCAACCCTCTTCAGCTTTCACTCATCCCCAAATCCCTCTCTCCCATGTGGGACGCCCTGCTGTACCTCTCCCTGACCAGCCAGACCTCCTCTACCCTTCCCCTCCCCCCAATCCTCGTCCCAGGTGAGCTGACGACATCAGGAGTGCTTAATGATACCGGAATATTAATTAGCTGTTTAGAATAATAATAATATGAGCAATTCAATGCGGTGGAAAAATGCATGAATGTCTGATCCCGTCTAAAACATGGACAGCCTCAATGTGACAGACTTGATTGAGCAACTGTATTTTGGACAAAACATTTAGCTTATGTAACAGAAACAGAATATTCATTGGTTAGAAATAAAATTAAATAAAACTTGATTTTATAAATGAATGGCTGTTGGACTAGGTGACGTCAGTCAAAAAGGAAAATTGTTGAAAAAAAGAATTGGAGCAAATTATTCAATGTTTCCACAACTTTGGGTACTTCTGTGTCAGGGGTTGATTTTATTCAAATCAATTTTTTTTTTTAAATACCGGAACATATTTACTTTTCAAATGGCTTTTATTTATAGATTTTATTCCTAGACCCACATTTTGAATCTGAAAATACCCTTAAATACTATAATTTTTCAAGCTTTTTATCTTTGAGTGAAATAAACTTTTAAACCATTTCAATATTTATTTACATCTTTTTGTTTTGTTTAGAATGACATGCAACACATAATTATACCCTTAATAAAGTTGCAGTGCTCTTGTCTTACCTTGATGAAAAATCTAGATAAATATTAATTACTAATTTAATTAATTACAAAATTAATACTATTTAATTGCTTAGTTATGAACATTAAAGGATTAGTTCACCCAAAAATTAAAATTTCCTAATAATTTACTCACCCCAATGCCATCCAAGATATCCATGTCTTTCTTTCCTCAGTGGGAGAGAAATTATGTTTTTTGAGGAAAACATTTCTGGATTTTTCTTCTAACAATGGACTTCATTGGTTACCATCGTTTTTTAAGTCCAAATCAATGCAGTTTCAAAAGTCTTTGAAGTGTTTAAACAGGCTGTATGCGATCACAGCTGAAGAAGAGGTTGTTATCTAGCGAAACGATAGGTCATTTAAAAAAAAAAAAAAATTATATTATAGTAAATTATATAGTAATAGTATTCAGTGAATATGAATATGAATAGTATATGAATAACATTCTGATGAATATGAATAGTAGTTCAAATAGTATTGCCGGCGCCGGCGTGACCTTTCAACGTGATGACATAGTTCCCTGTCCGTTTGTTGATCAGCTCAATTCGAACTATTGAAGGTAAAACGTCTATAAATTAAACATTTTTTTTTAAAATGACCTATCGTTTCGTTAGATAGCAACCTCTTCTTCAGCTGTGATCGCGTACAGCCCGTTTAAACACTTCAAAGACTTTTGAAACTGCATTGATTTGGACTTAAAAAACGATGGTAACCAATGAAGTCCATTGTTAGAAGAAAAATCCAGAAATGTTTTCCTCAAAAAACATAATTTCTCTCCCACTGAGGAAAGAAAGACATGGATATCTTGGATGGCATTGGGGTGAGTAAATTATTAGGAAATTTTCATTTTGGGGTGAACTAATCCTTTAATTCATAATATAATATTCATTATGAATATGAACACAATATTTCAACGGTGAATAATTTCCAATTAAAATGTAATTGTTAAATTATTTTTTTAAAAAGTGTGAATTATGATTTAGTAATGTGTGTTACTTACCTGCACCCAGATATCATGTTGGCAACATCCAACAGATGTTTGACAGGTCCTGGGCTTTTGTTAAAACTACACTCTAAAATGCTGGGATGTTTCAACCCATGTTTGGGTCAAATATGGGCAAACCCAACCTTTGGATTACATTTTTTAATTACATTTCTAAACCCAATGGTTTGGTTTGTCCATATTTGACCCAAACATGTGTTGAAACAACCCAGCATTTTTTGGAGTGTACATATCAAACTTCCGCAATGGACAGTCGGATCAACAGAGGGGCGCCTACATCAAAAGTGCATTATGGGCGTTGATGTTTTTATCATCTTGCCAGCGGTGAATACCCCTTTAAGAAAGTTTATTTTCTAAAAGTGCACAAGGACAAAATGCCCATAGTTGAAGAAACACCCAATTACATTTCGATGAAACCATATTTTTGGGAATTAACGCCTAGACAAACGATGGACAATAAGACCAGAAGTGAGTATGAATGAGTAAACAGGGTCCATTTGGACTTTAAAGTTGACATTGCCTTTTCTGCAATGGCTCCCCTCTCCTGTTGATCAAATTCTTGTTTTCTTTTTATCTGTTCTGCCATGATCGGAGTCCTCTACTTCTCCTGTCCTCCTCCTCCCTTTCCCTTCCCCAGTCTCTATCTCTCTCTTCCTAGCGCTCACTCTCTCTCTCTCCCTGCTCACCTACTCGATATTCCAGCCTTGTTTCCCTGCAGTCTCCAGCACAACTTTCTGACCCACTTCCCATTTCCTCCCTGGCCCTGTGATCAAAGCCTGCAGGACGGCATTGCCTTGGGCAGCAGAGAGCGGGAGAGAGGGATGAGGGGATTGAGGAGAAGGGCTAGAGGAAGAGTTGGATAAACGGGGAATGGGGCACTCGGGTGGAAATGGAAAGATCACAGAACGAGGGAAGGGAGTTCGCACAAGTGATCTCTCAGTCCAAGGACAAAAAGATGGCAAGATCAGGTCAGCAAGCTATGGTCATCCAAACATGTTCCCTGAAAAATGTCCACCTACAGTGGGTCTTCATTTTCACTCTCCACTAAGAAATACTTGTTTGTATAATTACTTAAAGTGCCCCTATTATGGATTTTTGAAAATGACCTTTCATGTAGTGTGTAACATAGCTCTAAGTGAATGAAAACATCCTGCAAAGTTTTAAATCTGAAAGTGCACCGTATATAAAGTCATTGTCTTTCAAAAGTAGGAGTCGACTCTGAGTCAATGAAATAAGTTTTTCAAACGAGTCATAAGCCGTTTCGTTGTGACGTTGAAACATTAGCATATTGCCCGCCCACTTATTGCATGCACAGACACCAGGGAAAACTTGAACCTCAAACCAACAGCTGATTCCTGTGGATACTGGACAGCATCATGTCGAGAAGATGCTATGCTCTACAATGTGAAGGTAAAGCCAGTTTTTTTTCACTGCCCAAGGACGAGCATGTGAAGAATCAGTGGTTAAAATTAATCTTTACCACGATACCACAGCAGTATAATCCTAAACTTTTGCTGTGTTCCCTTTATTTCACTGACGACTGCTTCTCAAATCTCAGAGTTCAATGCAGGATTCGTAAACTGCTTGCTCTTCAAAGATGGTGTTCAAAATACTTAGTTTTGAGTTATATATTGTGTAGGTCTCCTGCTAACTGGCTAACTCACATTATTACTGCCTTACTAAAATACTTCTGCTAATCAGTTGTGGACCACACCTATAACTGTGTCTATTAATGCAGATCGTCCGTCGTTCTCACTACTTTGAGTAAAGATTGAATAACTAGTAGTTCTTCCAATGTTTCATCATCTGACTCACGCTAGGATTGATATGGTAAAATCGACGTCATTATTAGTTACTGTCTTTAGTTTACAGTGTAGGAAGCCTCAGGACAAACAGAGCTGACGTTGTTTTGGCAATGGGCGTTTTTGTTTTCGACGCGCTGTACGCGGTAAACCAATCAAAACAGACTGAGCTGTCTGGCCAATCAGAGTAAAGCAGCTCGTGGAAAGGAGGGATTTAGAGAGACTGATTAATCTGATGAGTCTTTGAGAATCATTGAAAATGTGGTGATGTGCAAATGTATATTATGGAAAAAATAAACAGTTTTTTTACCTTTGATGCATGTAAACCTGTTGTAGGAGACTCCAAAACAACATTAGGAAACTTTAAAATAGCATAATAGGGGCACTTTAAAGCACTAGGTTACACAGAAATGAAAATTGTCATTATTCATTATTTACTCAGGTCAAAACTCGTTTTCATGTTTTCATGCCATTAAATATGAATACAGACTAAAACTTTTAAGCTTCAAAAAAAGCACCATAATGTATCATGAAAGTGGTGAATCGTGCTATATTAAGACTTTTGCAATTTGTGTGATCACTGATCAGAGCAAAATTTTAATCTTATCAAAATCTGCCTTAGCTTTCTCCAACACATTCATGAGAGTTCATTAAAAATGGCTAATTAATAAATAAAGCATCCTTTTGAGTCAAAAATCTCTTCAATAAATTCCGTTTTCACATTTACTGACTCAACTTTTTAAAAATATATCCTGACTGTAGTCAAATAGTAAGGATTTGCATCTCTTTGATTTTATTTAAATTATAATATATTTAAAATGTCTTTATTTTAATTCCCTAGATTCCCCATAAATCTGTTAATTGTGAAAACAATTCAATTCAATCAGTTATTAAAGTATGAACATGGTTCAAATATGAATAGATGTGGAACAAGCAAGAATTAATTAGTTAAAATTAAATGATTGGTTTACATATAATAAATTTGACTTATTGATGATAAATATACACCTGGTTATTGTGCATTAAAAACACATTTGGTTTATTAGTACAACTACATAAATCTCATTCTTACAAATTTGCATCACATCAAAATTTTGTTTATGTTAATCTAAATGGATAGAAATTTTATATGCAATTAAAATACATAAATGGCCTTTTTTGGGAGCATTATTCACAGCAGTCAACAGCTTTCTGGAGGATACCTAAATTTGTCACTCAAAGCTATCGTTTGACCTGAGAAGACTTGTAATATAGTGTATGGACCACTTCTATTACACCTTTATTAAGGTTTTGCATCTTTTTGGAAGCTTGAATGATCCAGTCTCAAATTCTACATGCACAGAAAAGTCACCAAAACTGCATTTTTTTCTTCTTTTGTCCTTTTCAGCTGGGTCACTTTTTGGTCACTATCTACTGGGTCAGATTTTTGGTCACTATCTACTCTCATGGAAAAATCATACAGATTACCTACATACAACATGAGGGTGAGTAACTAATGATATTTTTTAATTTGACAATGTGTATATTACAATACTTCCTTTAGCAGGTATTTAGATATTTTGTTTGAATGAGTCTCTGACTTTCTTTATATGGCTAATGATGAATAGTTTAAAAGAAGAACAAAGATGTGGATAGAGAGAGAAAGATGTGGATAGAGAGAGAGAGAGAGATAGAGAGAGGGGAAGACACTGGCCCATTTGTACCCAGACCAGAGCATCTTGTACTTTAACATTCTCCCTGCATTCTGACAAAGAGCACTAATTATAAATAAATTAGGGACACGACACGGTGAGCCACAGAGGGACAGGGAGAGGCGCAAGAGAATGAATGAGAGAGAGGGAGAGAGATTGAGGGAAAAGGTGGGGGTGAAAGGAAAACGGGGAAGAAAAGAAAACAGATAAGAGGAGACAGGGATGAGCAAGGAGACACGGGCCGAGAGAAACGAAGAGAGAGACATGGGTAAACAAGACTGGAATTACTAATAAATGGCTTTTGTGTGGATTGCAAAGGAGAATCATAAAAATTCAACAAAATATTTTAATTAAATAAGCAGTAGAGACAGAAATGGTACTTTCCACATTTTCCAAAGAAACAGTAACTAGTACATTTTAAAACATTTGTTTGGGGAGATGAGAAACACCAAAACAATCATATCACAGTTCAAAATTCATGCAATTTTATAAGCATTAAAGTGGTTTCAAAATGAGCTGCCTCATTATACTCCTGAGTTCTGAGACAGATGCCTATTAAGGCGGAAACCTACCTCAAAAGGAGTCACCATAAAACGGAAGTAGCAACATATCTTTTCTTATGTATTGTAATGTAGATCTGAGTTAACAAATTAGCAAAAAGGAAAGAAAAAAATTGTACGGCGGGGACTTCTATTCATCGATTGTTGATTGGTTGAAGGAAGATCTGAACGTGAGTTTGCCGTCGATTGTAAGAAAGGGGTGGGGTTTAAGTGAACTAAATGATTGGAGAAGTCGTTTCACCGCAAGATCGTCTTATGATATTTTTATAAAAATTTATGAGATCAATTTTATTTTTTAAATTAAAATTATACAAGGACAAAATCAATTACATGCATATAGAAAATAAGATTGACTGTAAGTGACTGATTTGACTTCAATAGGTAGAAACTTTATCATTCTTAGTAGGTAATCTGGGCTCTCTTGTAATCATCTGTGGTTTTATTATAAAATTGAAAATCTCGACTCACTATTGATTCCAATCCATGTTTTCACTGTTAACCAGCCGCAACAGCAGCACATTGCAAAATTATTTATTTACATTCCTTGCAGAACACACAGTCCTTGCTCCTCCCCAATCAGTTCCTCCTCCATATTATTTTTTCTTTTTCTCCTTTTAAGCACACAGACAATTTGGATCGCAAGCTTCTTGCGGGCTATCATTTTTAATAAAGTCTCAGTCTCAGGCACGCATGATCTAGCGTTATTTCCTTATCACTTCTCGAGTGTTTGGTTGTGAAACGTAGTTTGCGGACCAGACAGTTGTCTGCGATTCTTCCTATTGTACAGTGATGCGGTGTTATAACAACAATTTGCCTCCGATTTCAGGCATTTGTCTGTGATATCACAAAAACCTGTTAGCGAATGAAAATCGGGCCTAAAATCGTGCACTGTGAACTCGACATAAGTCAGTCACTTGTTTCATTCCTAAATGAATCAAGTGAATGATTCAGTGACTCGCTCATAAAAACAGTATTTTTTTGGTTTCTGATTGATTCTGTGTTTTTAAAATAAATCGGTTGAGTAAATTATTCAATGACTCATTCTTAAAGTTGGTCAACTGTTTAAATCCTGAAAGAATCAGCTTTTTTGAACAAATCGGTTTGACTAAATGATTCAAATATTTAATCTCTATAGTCACTTGCCACCAATAATGTAACTAGCAGAAAGAGTCACTAAAAATACCCTCCATTAATGCACAGACTGACAGTCTGTCTGGAACAAACAGACAGGAGAAGTGATGCAAAGAGTAAAAAGTGCCACTACTCAACCAGACTGAATCTGATATATCTAATATATTCAAATAATAATATAATACACATATTATACAAACAACATTGTGAACTGCCTACCTAGACATCATTTTGGAATTAAGCTATACACTTTTTTTTGCACATCTAAACATTTAAATGGTAATAGAATGGTTTTTAACCAAGGCCACTGTAAACATAAAATATTAACTTACTGTCATTCAAGCTTATCAGCCCTGACTTTCAGACGAAGGAAAGAAAAGGTCAAGTTATCTAAATAGATCACACTTCAACCCTTTTGGCCCTGCAGTCATTTCTGTCCATACAGCATTGACCAAAGAGCCAAAGATGCTGGACCCGAAAGGCCTGGATCAGTTTTTATACAGCATATACTGAAGATGATTGACAATATCTCATTCATTTATTTTGTGCGATCACATTAGAGGTAAGATATATAATAGTCCGTAACTCCAGTGGGAAGGGAGAGGTTGATGCACGACGTTAGAGGTGAATGGCAGTAACACAGACGGCAAAGGTCACAAAGGTCAACCACGTCTGCACCTCACTGACCTTCTTTGGGCAACAAGGCTATAACCATGGCAACTGACTCACAAACATATGTGATGTCATCTATTATAAGAGGGTGTTGCTAGGGGGAGGGGATGGTCACACACCAACACACACACACACACACACTGTGCTGTATGTGCCAGTGACCGAGTCATCAGCGCCTATGCCATATCCAATGATCGCTTCAACTTCCCAGACAGCCATAAAAAAATGGAAGCCGAATCAAAATAATTAGCATTCCCGTAACGCAGGGACTGTCTGTGTGCCCCCTGGCAGCGGTGAGAGGGGCTTTCTGTCTTTCTCTCTCTTTTCCCTTCTTCTTTCTCCCTTTCCAGCTCTCTGTCTCAGCCTGTGTCATTTCAGCAGAGCAGCTCTGGGTGAATGAGGTGGCATTATGGAGGATGATGACGACGACAAATTACAAGCAAACCTAAGATTGCTGTCAGACACAGCAATATAAAGACAAATGTACAGCATGGTCCACAAGTCAGAGAGCACTTGTAAAGATTGTGATATGATGACATTAATAGTTGTTAAAATATTATTTTTCTAATCAATAGTAATAAGTAGGGTTGTAAAAATATATCGCAATACAAAAATGCAACAAAATGTATCGTGGTTAGGGACAATATGTATTGTTTATAATTTCTGTGTGAGGAAAAAATTCATGTTTTCAGAGTTTTAGTGTCAGTAGTACTACATTAAACCACTATATATAAAGTTGAATATAATGTATAATAATGCAATGGGGGAATATTTGTGGGTCCTGATAATGCCAAATGTCTTATTTTAACATAATTTTAAATGTTTTATTACATTATTTTAAATGTATCTAGTCAGTGACAAAGTGCAAGAATATTCGTCTAAAATAATTCTGTATTTTCAGCTTCAGAATCATGAATATTTTTTTCTGGTGTCACTATTGTCCTGTGCATTGTCCAAGTCCAAGCCTATTAATTTACTTTACCTTCCTATTCAATGTAATACCAAATTTAGCATTTTAATCAACAGTAAATTTTTTGTTAACCTTTTACTATATGTCTTGGAATATCGCAATAATATCGTCTCGTGAGTTCAGTATCGTGATATGTATCGAATCGTGACATGAGGGTATCGTTACACCCCAAGTAATAAGACTGTCAAACTACTGTCAACGTCTCAATCATGCGTTTGCGAATTTATGAATTTATGAATTTATTAAAAATAAAATAAAAATAAAAAATCCAAGTGAATTAAAGTAAAATTGGAAATTAAAAACAAGCTCATCATCGAATGTGTATTCAAGTCAGTGCATGACATTGTTAATGTGTTTTAGACTAGCTTTTTAGTGCTTTTTGTCATTCATGGAGCTTGACCGCTTCAGTCCTCATAATTTCTTTTATTGTTCCACGGAAGAAAAAAATAAAGGGATAGTTCACTCCAAACCCATTATTTTCTGTATTGTTCCATGGAAGAAAAAACATCTTATGGGTTTGGAGTGAACTATCCCTTTAAAGGTGGAAGATAAGCAACTGGTTGAGTCACCAGTGATCAACTGATCTTAAAAGCACATCTAGAAACACAAAAGCATGTATGGAAAGAAACATGCCCATGGATCTCTGATCAGGATGTCCCAAAGTCATCTACAATCAGTGATTTGCTGTGAATTAATGACTCTATCCTAAAACCACACTCCGTCCTACACACATGGAAAGGCCCTTTCTAATTGGACATTGATTGTCAAGGCCCTCCAATCTCGTTTGAATATCTAGAGCATGTTAATTGAAGAATGGGATTGGGTGTATCTTCACGCTTAAGGGGAGGAGAGTGACATAGACAAATGAATGTACTCTCACAGACACAATTACAAGAGCTCACCCATGAGCAAACTTACACACCACAGCATAAACATGAGCTCACGGGGACTTCATCAAGACTTCATCCTTTTCCATTTAAAAAAACCCTCACACAGAAAACTCACAGATAATTTTATGGAGAGCTCAGAGCTGTCTCACTGTAAAACATCAAACCTTCAGGTAATCCAAATGGTTTAAAACAACAAAAGACTGTTATTGGAGGAATTTACAGCAAGATTTTCAACATTTTCTGAAGTATTTGGCAGTTGTTTGCCTGTTTTATCATCCACCAGGAGAAAAACATCATTTTTTTTTATTATAATTATTAATTTTGGGTAAAAATGTCAGGGTGATTCAACTGTGTATCAAATGAAGACATAAAAGAATGAAATTAAGGAAAAACAGTAGTATGACAATGTTTTATTTTAACTCAATAAGTCTGTTAAAATTCATGACAAGACAAAGATATATTTATAAATTAATTCATGATATTCATCGAATTGTGTACACAAATGTGTTCAATGAAATTCAAGAACAATTGGTTTTACTCATAATTTTCATTTATTTTTTACTCAGAATTGTTACTGTTCATTTTAGATACAATTCGGTCAGGTTTTAGATCTCTACATAGCACTAAATAAATATGCATTGTTAAAGGTAGGTAAATAATTAATTTTTTCTTTTCTTGGATTCAGGCTCATGTTGTTTTAGTTTTCTTAGATCTCAGCTGCACATTCCCCACCATTAATCACAAAATTATGTTAGATTGTCTGCAGTGTATGGTTGGCATTCAGGACACGACCCTCCAGCGGTCTGCCTCCTGTCTAAAAGATAGGACATTTTCAGTTAATCAAGGAATATTTTTCCTCTACATCGGCTCCTTGATTATGTGGGGTCACTCAAGGGTTGATTTTAGGACCCTTACTTTTCTCTGTGTATATGCTTCCACTGGGCTCAATCATTCAGAGATATGGCATGTGTTATTGTAATGCTGACAATTTTATTTTCCAGTATGCTTACATGAGGTATTGGCTAGCAGACAACTTCTTAAAGTTAAATGAGAGTAAAACTGAAGTTTTGATTTTCGGTTTTCCTTTACCTGGACTAGTCGATCAGCTAGGCCATTGGAAGATAAATGTACAAGATCATGTAAGGAGCTTTGGAGTGATTTTAGACTCATCACTGCTTTTGCTCATCAGTGCTGTTGTCAAAATCATAATTGGTCCTCTTTAAACGAGTTTTCCTTCTCTTTATCATAGACTCTTATTTGCCATTGACCCACAATTTTTTACAAAACACTCTTAGGCTGAATACTTAGAGGAGTTTTGAAAAAGCCCTAACCTTAGATATGAGCAACAGTAATAGTGATGCTGGCTTGAGCAAACACTACTAATCAATGCCACAAGCATCGGCACATCAGAGTAAACAACTTAACCTGCCAGAAACGCCATTAAACACCTCAGTTCTTTTCATCTCTCTCTCTCTCCACATGCACATCAATCACAGCGCCACAGCATCATCAGAAAGAGTACATCTGAAATCATGATGGATGACAACTTCCCCCAGATTTCCCCTCCTGTGCCAAAGCCATTAAACTAAAGGCATCAAAATGCTCGGACGAATAAGAATCTCCTCAGTCTCGTGTCCGTCCCACCATACCGAAACCAGAGATGCTTTCGTAGTTTGACTGCGTGTGCGTGCTCACCATCATAATCCAAAAATGATTTTTGTTACAAACCCTTACAACTTACTTTCTTCTGTGGAACACAAATAGAGATTTTTTCTTTTTTTTTAATCTTGGCTGCTTTTCCATAAAGTGTCAAAGTGTTTAATAAAGGTCAATGGGGTGCGTCTGTGAAACTCCATAATGACAAAAATTAAGTATCATAAAAGTATTTTAAAGTGGCCTATATTAGTCATGCACAATATTCCAAACCTTCTGAAGCCAAACAACAGCTTAGTTTGAGAAATAGACATTTAAGTTGTTATTCACTCAAAATATTGATTTCATGAAAAAAGTCATAATGTCTAACACTCTCATGGAAATTCGCAATCATTTAAAGTTTTGGTGGCGAGTTCCTACAATCTCATTTGTACAAAACCTTCATTCATTCTTTATTTTCTAAAAAGCATGTTTATAAAACAAATCTTATGAATACGCCACCAAAATAGTTGCTTGTCTAATGAAATTGGGTTTTAATGTCTGATTCATGATCAAATGGCTCTTTTGAATGAATTTCAGAAGCTTTTTTTTTTGCAAATTCAAAATGATTCAATTTAAATCATAATAGAATTTCCTAAGATTTGAATAATGAATGTAAATGCAATTAAAGATTTTTTTAAATACATTCTCCAATGTGTCTTGAGCAAGAAAAAAACAAAAACAATTACATTTAAAATCATTAATAATTAAAAATCTTGCTCATTTAAATTTGCACATAACACACAGAGCGCATTGGACACACAGACATACACACACGCACACATATTGACACTCCAAAGCATACAAAATGTATACTCAGTCTTTCCAGGCTCATATTTTCTGCCATAAACACATGCTATCAGGCCAAATGGCATGGGGCACAGGACGCAGCTCAAGTCATTATTAGCGGTGCCCTCCGTATTGTGTTGGGAATGAGCTGTGATTGCCAGTTATGTGTAATATGCTGTGAATGTGCATTGACATGGCTGACTGCTCAGCAATATACAAGGCAATTAACTTGATTGCCCTATCTCAGACTAACGCTACCAGCCCGAGTGAGAGAATGAAGACACAAAGAAATACGGCATCAGACGCTCTGCTAAAGCTAAAGCTATGAGTGCTGGAAAGAACAGTTAGCAGGAGACAAATGCTGGCCAGTCAATTTTGCTGTGCTTTGTGTCAATCTGTAAGGCAGGAAATGCCTGGACGGTTTGAAGCACTGAAATGAATGTGTGGACTAATAATTAAAGTGTCTTTTTAAGTTGGCATTATCAGAACCGAACTGCAACAAAAAATAGATTTCTGAAGAAAATATGAGTGCTATTTCCTGTGTGTTTCCTTGCTGGCATGATGCTATGGTGTCGAGAGTGTTTACAAGGGCATCACTGTGCATCTACTTCACTGACAAAAATGTGCTGTAGGATTTACTTTGAAACTATTTTCATTCAGAAATTGCTAAGTTTCAAATAATTACAAAGAAATGGCAAGCAACACATTGAATTACACATGAAAGTAAAAAGACTGATTTAGTATGTTCTTGTAAAATGTACTAAAATTATCTTACCAACAAACATTTACAAACACACAGCATCGTTTTTTTGAAGAGTGTGTGAATGTGCTCTTATACCCCAGGGAACCCTGCAGTATAAGTGGAAACCCACGATTGAATCATCTGTAAATAAAGCAAAACAAAAATAGATAAGTAGTCCTCGGATGCAATTTTTGTTATTTACAGCAATTATCTTGACATTATTTCGATCTCACACTGATTAATAATAAGAAGTTATTAGTTCACCAACTGCATGAGGTCAATAATGACTGTTCTATTTTGTCGAACGAATCTGGTTTGAATGTCGGATATGCAACAAAGTTATCACGTTTCAGGAAACAGTCATGACTAGCTTGTTAATTTCTCCAATGATGCATCATGTAAAAAAATTATTGTAATTTTAAATGGTCGAAGACTGTACAAATGCAATGATTAAAGCCTGTTAATCTGTTAATGGCATTGTTTTTGTTTTTCTTACCAGTTCATTAGGTTTTTATGTTACAACTTAAGTTAAATTAATGTTTATTGGATGATTTTAGTATTATGTGTGGTATCATGATGGTGTTTGTGTGCACTTTCTATATATTACCATTTACCTGAGCTTGTGGAAAAGCAACTATTCAAATAAATCAAATATTCAAAAACCACTTGAGTGTGATATATTTAAAGGGGACATATCAATCCACTTTTTTAGCCCTTAAATGCAGTTTGTTGTATATTTGGAGTGTTTAGAAGTACAGAAAAGTTGAAATTATTCTCTTCAGGTGCTTCGTTGATATCTTTATATTCTGTTTTGGCCTTATTTTTCAACCTGTTCCGATTTTTCTGTTATCTATGACGTTTTGTGAACTATTACGTCATAGTATTTGCAGATCGCCGGTCGCGCGCGCGCACGCACTCTCTCTCTCTTCGGAGCTAGGCGAAAGTGTAAACAAGACACCGTCTCCAAACTAGACGCTGTCTTGCTCTCTCTCCAAACTAGACGCTGTCTTGCTCTCTCTCCCTCGCATATTAATCAAAATAAATCGGTGGTATACACGGTGGTAAAAGGTCGGAAGACCAAAGTTTCATGTGTAAATACAGTAACACACCATTGCGATACATCCATATGAAGACGTTGTTCTGCAGGTTCGTCGTCTTCATCTTCATCTCGCTCCGGCTCCGACTCTGGCTCGAACATGTGAGGCTGGCTGGACGAGTCTTCCGTTGTTGACATTTTGTTAATAACGTGTGAATAAAAAGTTTCTGTGCCGCTAGATAATCGTATCTCTGCTATCAAACTACAACAATGGCCGAACGGGGTGGAGTTGAACCGAGTGTCACCTCTGCATCCTGGAGAGGGGGCGGGGTATGAAGTGTCTCAATTGTATTTAAAGAGACCGCACCAAAACGAGTTGCTCTCAGACGCACATCAGAAAAGGGGTAGAAAAGGGGCCTGTGGAGCTATAATAATGAGGAATTCAGACCCAAGCATTGCAGTTCCGCTTTATATAGACTACAAATGTATGATTTATATGTAAAAAGGAACGATTTAAAAGCATGATATGTCTCCTTTAATGCAGATGTGTACTTACATTATCCCTAAAGTTCCCAAGGATTTGTAAATCCAGAGAAATTCCAGTTTTAAATAATGGCTCGTCCCTTGTCACTGTCGCATATCAATGACTTAATATCCGCGCTATCCTCGGTTTACGCTTGTAGAAACCATAGATTAATACATAGATCCCACATTAACATCCGTTTCAATACGTAAGCCGCTAATGAGTGATCTATGTACACATATCTATGATACAATATCTCGCACGATTATTGATTGGCGTTGGGGAGTACAGAAAATCCCCCCAAAAAACGTAAACGTAGATCAAATGAGGCAAGCAGGCTCTGGGACAACCGGAGAAATAAAACAAGGATCAATATCGGCGTGGCATTTCCGAGATGGAGAGTGTTTCGCGACAAACTTGGACTTGACCGAGACTCTGCTCTCGCATGTGTTTTAATAGACAGGTAAGCAAATATATATTATTTACTATACACATACAGTTATATTGCACTTTGTTTGTACTTCAGTAACGCTTTTTATCAAGTCTGGTGACCAAGTCTATGGCAGTGAAATTAAATACAGTATGTGTTGCACAAAAATATTTAGCCATTACTTGCAAATACTGTGGGTTTGTTCAAATGTACTTTTAGTAAAAAATTTTAAAATGTGTAAAACTGCGCAGCATTAACCCACCAAATCATTTGACAAATAGTCACATATTAGAAACAGGCTAATAGCATTACATTTCACGTTCCTTGCAGCTAATTCATTACGATGGCATAAAATAGTTTGATCAAACGTACAGGTAATACAAAAACTCATTTATTAGCTGATATATAATTTATAACTTATGTTCTGGCAACCACAGCTGCCAGTTTTTACCATAATTTTTTTTAAGTGTACGGAAAACGCACCCATGGTCACGTATAGGTGGTTGCTTGGTTAAAATAGTTGTTGCCGAGCTATAGATTAAAATTTTCGCTTCCAAACCAAAAAACTCTAATATACACTTCTGCCCAAACTCCTATGTCTTCCAATGTTCTATAAAAAGGTTACCACATACTGTAGGTATTCACTCTTCAATTGGCTTATGTTATCTATGCATTTTTCATTTATTATCATCTAAAAAAAAAATGCAGACTTTAAATGACACTATGTTTAGGGAAATGGATGAAAAACAATCTCCGCAGTGGGGCTTTGAGCCCACAGTATCACATATCTGGCCAAGAAACAGACACAACCCACAGTTGTTTTGTTGAATGAAAGCCTGAGAAAATATGCCATGCCGGGAGCCAACAATTACATGCAAAACACATTGCTAGATAGGGATGAGGCCGACAAACAAACGGTGAACAAACAGGAGATGGGAGCGAACAGAACATCCAGAGGGATGAAACCTGCCGCGTGCGCTTTCTGACTCACTCACCAAGCTCATGACTTTGGCTAGTTGACTGAAAACCACATTTCAAATGTGGGAAAAAAATTTTCTATATCTATTTGATTGGGTATAAATGGCAGAGATTTGATATTCGTTTTGCAAATTGCCAGTTGAACTTAATACAACATTCAGTGACATTCCTACTTGTACATAGTGCATGTAATCCCTGAATTTTCTGAGAGCTCCAACTTTTACCACCTGCTGCAATGTCATGCGGAAGCACTATATAGTTAAGCAGTTGTTTTGTAATATTTCAGTTTAATCATTTCTATAATTGACTTTTGTTAATGCCTTAATAATGCAAGAATAATACAAAAGACATTCAATACAGATTATTGTGCCTAGAAAAAAGTTCTAATGTTCTGCTAAATAAATATTGTTTATTAAAAAGGCATTTACATAACAATTGTTACTTGTTTTATAGTGGTTTTGCCTATTGATTACTCAAATTATACAGATTAAAGTTCTGGCATAGAAACGCACTATTCCAAGTCCGAGGATGTGAACAGCTCCGAGAACATAATGGGTTTACGCTAATTCCCACTATAGCGCCCCTTGTGTCAACGCTGACATTGCAACACATACATAATGAATTGCATTCTGACTAATTTAAGAATGCAATTAATGTGTGAAATCGAGCTTGTGTGGAATGGATTGTACGTTCACGTTCTTGGGAGAAATGCGCTTCGGGCCTTTCAATCTTTTTTGTCAATAACCAGTTCATTCTTTCACTCTGTCCCACCCTAAGTGTGTGTATTTGCAGGTCTTTCTCTTCATGTACGTTTCAGGTTACAGTGTCAACACTCCCTAGTGGCTCTCATTGGCTGCTATGATGGTGTCAGTTGCCCCGGGGTTTGCCCTCTCACTGATCAGTCTCTAATCCTCACTGATGGGGGTCTGCCTGGGTCTAGCGCTGGGATTAGGGGGGCACGGGACCACATCTCTGGGGCAGCTGGCCGTTCCCTCCAGAGAGAGGAAGCTCAGAAATATATGCTGAGACAGGAATTCTGAGAAGTTGACTGAAAGGATATGCAGGCAAGACATTATTAACGGTACTCGTTAAGGCAAACATCACAATTATTATTGTTCCCTTGAACAAACTCTGAACCTTAAGTATTAAACTTTGGCACGTAACTCATTCAACACTGTTGCGATTGATATATTTAGCTTTTTGGTGAGGAGAGTAGTTCAATAGTTGGAAAATATTTTTCCTTTGATGGCCATTCAAAAGTAGTGTTTTCTCATCTCCCCGTTTTGCAAGAAAATGTACACGACTGTTCAAAAGTTTGGGGTCAGTAAGATTTTTTTTTATAAAAAAAAAAAAAAAATACTCATAAAAGATGTTTTTAACTGCTCAAAAGTGACAGTAATTATATGTATAATGTTAGAAGTTTAAAATATAAAATATATTTATAATGCTAGATTTCCATTTCAAATAAATGCTGTTCTTTTGACCTTTCTATTTATCAAAAATCCTGAAAAACGTATCATGGTTTCCTCAAATATTTAGCAGCACAATTGTTCATAATAATAATAATAATAATAATAAATGTTTTTAAGCAGCAAATCAGCAGATGTGAATGATTTCTGAAGGATCATGTGACACTGAAGACTTGAGTAATGTTTTACATCATAGAAATCATTTTAAAATATATTCACATAGAAAATAGTTATTTAAAATTGTAATATTTCACTATTTTACTGCATTTTTAAAATAAATCTTACTGTCCCCAAACTTGTGCATGTTAGTGTATATAGCAAAAAAAAAAATGCATACATGTATAAATATGCATGTAATTTAAAAATGCTATGGTGAGGTTTTACTTGTTTATAAAATACACACACACACACACATTCTTGCACATCTATCTTTATGAGGACATTCATTGACACAATGCAATCTCTAGCCGCTTACCCTAACCTTACCCATCACAACTGCCTAACCCGAACCCTTACCCTAAACCTTCCCTTAACCTAATTATAACCTTATCCCTAAAACCAAGTCTTGACCCTCAAACAGGCCTTTAAAGGGGTCTCAGAAAGTGAGGACCGTCCAAAATGTCCTAACTTTACTCTCTTTGTCCTCACTCCAATGGTCTAAAACTCAAACTGGTCCTCACAAAGATAGTTGTACAAGTACACACACACACACACGTGTACTGTATATCCGTATGGGGGTGTGTGTTTAGTTTACAACACCACTACAAACCAGAAGACAAAACATTCTTTTTGTACATTCTTCTGTCAAAAACAGTTTTCTGTATATATATAATTAATATTTGGGCCGCAATGCTTGCATCACACATCAAGACTGTGTGTTTCTTGTGTTGTGTTGTGTTGACTGTCGAAATGAAACGAAACAGACTGCACAATCAGACAGAACAGCCCAGCTCAGCTCTTAACATAGAGAAGGCGGGCAACTCGAGGATTTAAGCGCTCTCCTCCCCCTCTCTCTCCTCACCCCCTTTCATGAATTAAAAGAACAGTCTGCAGGGGGAAGCATAGTTAATTCTGATCAGATCTCTCTCTCCCTCCACTTCCCCTGGCGTCTCTCTCGGCCTGACAGACATAGATGGGATCTGACAGTAAACAGCCGAGCGGATGCCTTGCGCGTGATTGACACGCAGGCAGGTCGCCGCGCGCCCGCCCAGCACCTAATCCTGCCCTGTCAGGTTTAATTGGAGAGGTGGAGCCCCGTGTCACCGGGGCAACTGATTGGCAGGACCCCGGCTTTGCATAGATATGAGCCGTAGATGAGGGGTGCAGTACTACTTCACTGCTAATAGAGATATGGAGACTGATATAAACAGACACGCAAACATTTATGCATATTTTACACACAAATGCACATTTACTTGCCATACTGGACGAGTTATAAAAATATACTGACCACATATGCACACTATTAAATGCACAACGCACTATGATGTTAGAGGTATACGGTGAGTTAATTTAGAAGTGTGAAAGTGTTTCTGGCCCTGTTTACACCTGGTTTTAAGATGATGACACTAAATACAGGTGTAAACAGGGTCTAAAACGTTTTGAGCTTGTCCACTTTCTACCACTTCCAGAGGTAGTCGAAAACGCATTCAACCAGATTGCTTTCGTAATGTAAACGCTCATGTAGTCGAATGTGTACGAACGGCCACAAAAGACCGCCTGCTCTCTATCTACTGACCTAATGCTTAGACATTATGGGATACACGCTAGCCAGACGAGATTTAAACTTTGTTGGCTGAAAACCCAAGTATAGTTTGAAGACAAAAAACAAACCAAGCACAACGTTCTCTCACCATTCCTGATTTCTAACACACACTCACTGTGTTCGGCTGGTCTTGCGGCTGTCAGAGCAGAAACCAAAGCTACTGCTCTCCATGTGTTTCCCGTCGTCTCCGGGCACATTCTTATGTAAATTGCGCAAGCTTATTTTGTCCATTAGTTCGAAAGATCTGGGGAAAAAAATAACTTGCCCATAGACCCTCCACTCGAAGAAATCAGGACAGAAGTGGTTGAAAGTGGACTTATTATTCTAATTTCTAGTAATATTGCTTGTACAGGGCATATACATTATTACAAGGGTCACAATTATTTTTGTAAAATGAAATGTATACATACTATGACTCAACTACACCTCTTCTATGATCATGTTCATTTTGATATTTTTGGGGGAATAAAATAAAAAATGTCAAGGTGATACAACTGCACTAACGTGATAGAAAATAAGAAATATAAATATATATATAGAAAAGTGGGTACACTCCTCACATTACAGCAAACATTTTAGTATATCTTCTCAGGGGATAATACTATAGAAATGAAACTTGGATAAATGTTAGAGTGGTCAATGTGCTGCTTGTATAGCAGTAAAGATTTACTGTCCTCTGAAAATAACTCAACATACAGCCATTATTGTCAAAATAGCTGGCAACAAAAGTGAGTACACCCTAAGTGATCATAGCTGTACGTCGTTTAACCATGCAAAGCCACATGTTCTATTCATCATGTTCATGTTTTTGTCTGCTTGACAGGACCATACAAATGTGTGTATCTTGCATTAGAGCAGTTACAATTTGTGCTTTGAGTACAATTCTCTCATACTGACCACTGGATGTTCAACGTGGCACCTCATGGCAAAGAACTGACTGGCTTCAAAAAACAGACGCATGAGCGCTGCCAGCATTGCTTTAGACATTGCAGAAGCAGAAGGTCAGCTTGTCAGTGCTCAGACCATACACCACACACTGCAACAAGTCGGTTTGCATGGCCGTCATCCCAGAAGGAAGCCAGATGGACAGATGAAACAAAAAAAGAGCTTTTTGGCAGCAAACACTTAATATGGGTTTGGTTCATACAGGGATAAAAAAGTACCCCATGTGTAAAATGAAATACTCTACTGTATCTTTAATGCTGTGGGCCTAATTTTCTGCCAGAGGTCCTGGACATCTTGTTAGATACATGGCATCATGGATTCGATCAAATACCAACAGATAAAAAATCAAAACCTGACAGCCTCTGCTAGAAATCTTATAACGGGCCATGTTTGGATCTTCCAACAGGACAGTGATCCAAAAACAAACATCAAAACAAAAATGGGTCACTGAGCACAAAACCAAGCATCTGCAATGGCCATCCCAGTCCCTGAACCCTATAGAAAATGAGTGGGCTTAACTGAAGAGAAGCGCCAACATGGATCTGGGAATCTGCAGGATCTGGAGAGATTCTGTATGGAGGAATGGTCTCTGATCTCTCGTCAGGTGTTCTCCAAACTCATCAGGCATTATAGGAGAAGACTCAGAGCTGTTATCTTGGGAAAAGGAGGTTGCAAAAAGTATTTCATAAAAGGGGGCAAATAATTGTTCCCAATGTGTTTTGGAGAAAAACATTTATTTCATAATGTGATTTTCCCCCCACTTAAAATTATTTTACTTCAATAAAAGGTTAGATTAGATTTTTGCATTTTTTTAAATAAAATATCAAAAGGATTAACCATGCAGATTTATTTTTTACAGCCATCTTTGATCATATTTACCAAGGGGGCAAATAATTCTGACCAGCACTATATATATATATATATAGTTAAAAATTAACAAAACTGCTTCTCTGCTATTTAATATTTGAAAAACATTTGTCTGCCAAATCAAAGTAAAGTGGTGCAACAAACATGCAGAGAGAAAAAAAAAACACTGAGTCACATCAAGTCTCTTAAAATATAAGCTAAATTGACCTTTTTATCACAAGGCAAGATTAGTCCCGGTTATAAAATGTCATATGATGTGACTCTCCAAAAATGATGACTTAATATATGCTAATTAATAACATTTAGGCTATTAATTGCATTTACATTTTTATCCAAAGCAACTTACATTACATTTGAGGTATACATTTTTATCAGTTCTTGCTTTCCATGTGATCGAACCCATGGCCTTGGCGTTGTTAGTGTTGTTATGCATTACTGTTGGAGCTACATTAAATAATGTGAAATTGCATAATTGTTTAATTGTGAACTAACTGTATGATATTTGTAAAAAAAACATAATAATAACCTTGAAAAATCTAATAATTTGCACTATTTACAAAAAGACGTTTATGTACTCATCAGGTCCATAAAGATTTTGTCCCAGATCCTGTGACATCAAGTGATGGCATTGTAGTTGTGTCAAATGGTTAATGTGCTTAAGTGCTTATCATTAGCATTTTTTGTTCATGTTTTGTATGTGTGGTTTTTTTAAATTATTATTATTCATCAAATCATTAGGTGTGTGTTTGTTATTTTCATCTGCAGGTGTACGTTGCCTCCAGAGTTTAAATTTAAGGGTGTTTGTTGCATGACCCCACCGTTACACGTGTGTCTGCTGTGGAGTGATTGACAGCTGCCACTGACCTGTAGCAGTCAGAAAGCCATGGTAGAGGTCACCGGGTCAGACAGAGCAGCGTTGCTCTAGAGACGACCTCAGCCCCTCATCTGCATACAAGCCTTCATTAGTAGCACCACGCCGCCTGCATAACAGCACCATAAATTAATAAGGAAGCTATAGGAGAGGGTACGGTAGAGAGCACACTTAATTAGGGCAAGGTACAGTCACAGGGGCCAAATTTAAGTGTATACAAATATTGTAGATATTCCGGAAACAAATGTGTTTGTTTAGTACAACAGATGCTTTAATGATAAGCTTATCTAAACTCAGTTAAAATAAAATCAGAGAAACAGCCTACCTAAGTGTGAACTGTACTAGTCTTGATGGTTTTTATGGAGGCTTTTGCCAGCTGATGAACACCCAAAAAAAGCAGTGAAGAAGTTTCGTTAAAATATTATAAACATTTGGAAACAATATTGTTAACTAAGTCAAAGTCATGTGGTGCAACCACCATGCAGAAACATGTGGAGAAAAAAGGAAATGATATCATAAAGAGACTTTTTGTGACATGCCAAGGTTAGTTCAGGTTATAAAAGTCATGTGGTCTGACTCCTAAATATGTAATATTCATTAATTACTAATTTATGATATTTTTAAAAACATACTTTTTTGAAAATAATGATTATGTGAAGATTCAACATACAACACCTATCAACTCTTTTCTATTTGAATATATATTTTATAAACAAGCAAAAACTAGGCTAACCATAGCTTTATTTAAATTACATGCATGTTTATAGGCCTACACGTAAACTAATATCCAAAAGTTTGGGTACAGTGAGTTTTTTTTCATTTCATGTTTTTGAAGTCGTTTGTGCTCATTATTTGATCAAAAATACAATAAAACAGTAATATTGTAAAATATTATTACAATTTAAAAAAACGTTTCTATTGTGATATATTTTAAAATGTGATGAAGAAACATTTTTTATTATAATCAATGTTTAAAGGAGTCATAACCTAGTCTTAATTTGGATACCTACTGCTGTATTATAGTCTTTCATGCCCTTCTAAAAAATAAAAGTGGAAAAAAAATTAAAAACAGAGCTCCTAAAACCTTTATTTCTGAAGGCATTATTGTCTCGCGAGATCTGATGCGATGTTTTGGCTGTCGTGGACGTAGAGTCCATTCCCCGTGTTTACCTTGAAGCTAACGTTACATACAATAGCCGCATTAGTAGTTAGCTGCTGTTTGTTACACACAGTAGAGCAATAAAAACAGTCTTACCGTTTCAATTTCAGGCAAGTCCCGGATGGTTGGAATGGCACCTTTTTTCAAACGGAGCTTCGTGGCCAACTTCGCCTGATATTGGCCCAAATTTGTGAATGATTCCGGCGTAAAATGTTTAGCGCAGACACCGAACAATAAGCCAGTTGAAAGTGTTGCTGGGACAGCGTCATTAAAAATGAATTTTATCCACTGGTCCCTGATAGTTTGGTCCGTTTTTGGTATAGAAAACACATTCGCATGTTGTTTCTGGCAGTCAACCACAGAGCAACTCACGTGTGCACTCGGTTTCTCCATCTTTCGCGACTGAACTGAATATGAGGGGGAGAGGGGAAGGGCGGGCTTCCTGCTGCGGTGTCCATATATGGTATATCCTGCCCCGTCTTGACGTCAAGACGGGGCTGAAATCAAAATCTCGTTTTTTAGTGCGCGTGCACGTGGGCTATTTTACAAACCCTGAGGTAAACAAACGCTTCACTTTTAAATATCGGCTTCCCGGCCAGTGTATAATCATTATGAAATCATAACATACATTGATTCTCGTGGAAAAGTGAAATTTGCAGGTTATGACTCCTTTAAAATAGTTTTACTGTTTAGTATTTTTGTGAAAAACATTTTTTTTTCAAGATTCTTTGGTGAATATAAAGTTCCAAAGAAAAGCATTTAGTTGAAATAGACATCTTGTGTAACATTTTAAATATCTTTGATCAATTTAAAGGGTTAGTTCACCCAAAAATGAAAATTCTGTCATTAATTACTCACCCTAATGTTGTTCCAAACCTGTAAGACTTTCGTTCATCTTTAAAACACAAATGAAGATGCTTCAAACAGTTCATATAGAGATTGTAAAACTAATCCATATGAGCGGTTTATTCCAAATTTTCTGAAGACACTCGATCGCTTTATATGATGAAGAGATTTAATTTAGGCTTTTATTCACATATAAACATTCATCAACTCACACATCAGTTGTGGTAAATGGAAACTCAAGCATGTTTGAGAACCAATGAGGTTCATTCTTGTGTTACGCAGCATGTTTGAGCTTCAGCAAGAACCAATGAGGTTCATTCTCGTGTTACGCAGCACGTTTGAGCTTCAGCAAGAACCAATGAGGTTGATTCTCGTGTTACGCAGCGCGTTTGAGCTTCAGCAAGAACCAATGAGGTTCATTCTCGTATTACGCAGCACGTTTGAGCTTCAGCAAGAACCAATGAGGTTCATTCTCGTGTTACGCAGCACGTTTGAGCTTCAGCAAGAACCAATGAGGTTCATTCTCGTGTTACGCAGCACGTTTGAGCTTCAGCAACAACCAATGAGGTTCATTCTCGTGTTACGCAGCACGTTTGAGCTTCAGCAAGAACCAATGAGGTTCATTCTCGTGTTATGAAGCACGTTTGAGCTTCAGCAAAAACCAATGAGGTTCATTCTCGTGTTACGCAGCGCGTTTGAGCTTCAGCAATAACCAATGAGGTTCATTCTCGTGTTACGCAGCACGTTTGAGTTTCCGCAAGAAGTTTGTTCAAGGTTTGGTTGAGCTTCTGTTTCTGTTCGCATAATAAACATTTATAAGTGAATAAAAGCCTAAATTAAATCTCTTCATCATATAAAGCGATCGAGTCTCTTCAGAAAATTTGGACCAAACCACTCAGTTCATGTTAGTTTTACGATCTCTTTATGAACTTGAAGCATCAAAGTGTCAGTTGCGTAGCTGTCAATGGAGGGACAGAAATCTCTCAGATTTCATTAAAAAGATCTTCATTTGTGTTCCAAAGATGAATGAAAGTCTTACGGGTTTAAAACAACATGAGAGTGAGAAATTAATGACACAATTTTTTCTGGGGGGGTGAACTAACCCTTTAATGCTACCTTGCTGAATAAAAGTATTAATTTCTTTCCAAAAAAACAAAAAAGAGACTTGCTAACTCCGAACTTTTGACCGGTAGTATATGTAGGAAAACATTTTAACTTACAGCACATGACATCTTTGGACTCGTCAAATTTGAACTTCTATAAATTCTATAAAGTTTTTTTTACATTAGAAAACCAACATGAACATGAATATTACATTTCCACATGCAATTTCTTTTAAAAATCCTTTTCTTTATAATAGACATTTACTCGCCATCATCTCGAGGAGACCCATGACATGCTGATTTCTAATGATCACATTATTGTCTGTTAATCCTGTTTCCTCTTTAACCTCTGAAAAGAGAGGAAATTAGCTCAGTTGTCACAGGACGTAAGACTCTGCCGGTGAAGATGGACAGAGTGTGAGAGGAGGCTGACTGGGCCGCAGTGGGGCTGGAGCGCTGGGATGCCCGCTGTGCTCCGGAGGAAATTCTCAGGGCAATCGATGGTAGGAATTAAGGCTGGGTTTTGGGCTCAAAGGCCTGGATCTCGGCGTTATCCTCTAGGGGAACGTTGGGAGCGCAAGTGGAGAGGCGAGGAGCTAACCTGGAACTGTCAAGTGCGCATGAAGGGCTTCTGAAAGCCAGGCAGGAAGATTCGCAGGGGCCGCTTCAATGCACGGAGCCGCTCGCGCGTGCTCACCATGCCATGGAAACCTTATTCAATATTCTATGGAAGAGGGAGCTACTCAAAGTTTGAACTTGGAGAAGAAGAAAAAAAGCAGCCTCTGAGAAGACTGCATGTGCTTAACTCACTTCTCGCTACTTGCTATAGCATCATGCCAGGCATCCATATTGATTCTGAATGGTCAATGCAATCATCTTCACTCCGCGCTCCCCGGGGTGAAACCGAACTCGACGCTTGAATTCACGACTCATTACAAAACGAGACTGGAAAAAACACATGCGCACAAGAAGACCATGGGGAAATTACAGGAGAGCTATGGTGAATCTCAGAATTAAACAGCATAATTAATCATAGCGGAAAAAAGACAGCAAGAGAGGGGGGGAAACAACCACATTGCTAATAAACTTAATAATAATTGCATTTCTTTTCCACATCAGAAAATGCAATCAGATCAACCATGAACTGACTAACTAATCTGCATCAGCCGTCTGCCTGGCCTTCAGTGCCAAAAACCAATGACCTGAACACATGTCGTGAGCACTAAATCTATCAGAGAAAGTTGATTTCATCTGATATACCAAGAGGTAAAAAATATATAAGTTGTCTTATTTTTCCCAATCGGAACAGGAACCAAATGACACAATTTACAGTGGTCACAAAAAGTAGCCTATTTGAATGGTTAAAAAATAGCTACACTACCATTCAAATGCTTTGGATCAGTAAGACTTAAAAAAAAAGAAAAGAAATTAGGTTAATACTTTAAAAAGTGATATTAAAGACATTTATAATGTTACAAAAGGTTTCCGTTTTCAAATAAATGCAGCTCTTTTGAACTTTCTATTCATCAAAGAATCCAAAGTAAAAATGTATCACGGTGTCCACAAAAATATTAAGAAGAGATGAAACGGTTTCATATCACAATTATGGTTCAACTATGCTGGAAATGTTTAAAAAGTACTGATACACACACTAAAATAATTTTACCAAGTTTTATATCAAAACCAAATGAACAACAAATAAAACTAGCAGCACTCTGCACTTTTTTTGTTTGAGAAACAAAGTTCAAAAGTTCAAAATCAGTATTAATGTCACTTTTATGAGCTTTTCTTGCAATGACTTTAATCCAAATGGTTTCAAGGTTAGTTTTAATCATATGGATAAATGATGTTCTCCTCAAGTTCAGAGTAACCACAGGTGTAACTTAGGCTACCTAGTTCTTTACATTAACTATGAACGTTTTCCACAAACATTTAACATCCACAAAGTGTACCAATGACGTTTTATTATTTAAAAGTCTTTTTGTGACTTTTTTTTTTTTTTTTTTTACTTGACTAGTAGGCCTACATTTACTGTTAACGAATTCTTTCAAATAAATGCTATTGTCGCATAATGTTAGCATCGGTTCTAAGTTAACGATACCATCAGCATAATCGTCTCAGTTTTATTTAATTTATGATAGTGAGTTATAGACAGTGGCCTACTAGTGAGTTATAGAGAGTGTAATAATTAATTATCTTACCTGTACATCAAAAAGCAACGTGGTCATTACAACACAGCATTTTCTCCGTCATCGGTTCTTCCAACCGACATTCATACCGATGTTTTAACGCTCGTTATTTGTGTTCTTCGTCTTTCTTTCTGTGTTCTTGCTTCAGACATTTTCTGCTTCTTAGGACGTACAGGTACATATTCTCCGGTTGTCTCCGCAGGTGAAGCATAATATAATAAGTGTGTTTCGTTTGTCTAGTTTTTAGCACTTTCGCATGATCGCATCATCAAAAAAACACTTCGCTATAGCGCCTAGAGGCAGCAGCCAATGAGCTTTAAGATTCTTTCTGACGTGTAGTAAAACGGCGCGCGCGGCTCATGTAATTACAAGTTTTCAAAAATAAAAAATAAAACTTAATTACAAGTTTCAACATGGCGAAATAACGACAGAGTAATAAAAAAAAACACCTTTTTATGGGTGAGCTCATTTATGAGCTCATTTAACACGAGTATTAAAGTGCTAGGGCTAAATAAAGGTGACTTGACTTATACAGTCTTCATCTCTTCTAAAGGTTACCATTCAGAAGACTCTTCTCAAAAACAAAATAGCCTATGCTAGGCCTATTCCTAAGTATGTAAAACTTTTTTTAAATTAGCTCTAAACTGTTGAACGCACCTTAAAGTGACCAAATAGGCCAACATTTTGGGGACAGTGAAAATACTTACAATTAATAACAATTTCCACAAATGCCAAATGAAAGTTGGTGTGCTTGTAAGAAGAAGGAAAAAAGAGACTAAAATCTAAATCTAAAAAGTAACTATATGCAGTAACTGGAAAGCAAACAGGAAAACTTCTCCAAGTCTTGGGTGTTGCTAGCTGAATTTGACTGTTTTCAGCTGATAGTTCCAGCACCATTACAGCGGCATTCATCAATTTGACCATCAGATGATCAATAGCAGCATCCTTACTCCCAGCACTGCCATCAATCGAGGTATCAGAATCGAAACACCCACAGTGACCCGGACAATCGATGTGTAGTCTAAGGACAAACATGGACCTGAGGAATCAGACTTATCCTGGCTGTTCTGGAAATAAGAGAGATAGCCAGGGGTTAGTTGTCACACATTTTAGCTATTCATTAATTACTGTTGGACAAAACAATGTTTTGATATTGTATGTATTGTTACATAATTGTTTAACTAGTTAAATTATGAAACAGAATTAATAAAACAGAAAAAAATGTATGTATAAAACTGCAACATTTAAACAACTGGACATTTTATATTTATGATGAACAATGTTGTTGTGTCCCATGGACACGGTTAAACCTTTCAGATAAAATCCACCTTGACTATTAAAGATGATTTTAGAATGTATTAGAAATATGGAGAATGAAAATCACAGTATTCAAAATTAGGCTAAGACTTTGAAGTTTACAACCATAAGATAAATCCAAATAAGCATTTTTTTTTATCTTATCAAAACGTTATTGTTTCGGATGAAGTAAGAATTAGGATGCTGGTTACAGGTGTGTTTGTGTTGCTGGTGTGTCGATATCGATGCTCCACCTGTGGCGGTATATGAATCGTTTGGACTCGGACGCATCTGAATTCAACACTCGGAAAGACACGGATGAGCAGCGATACGTGCCTCGACTGATCATAAGACGAACAGGACATATTTACTTTCAGACTTTTGAAACTTTCCGGGAAGTTGCAGGCGAGAATTCTGATCTACCGAGACAAAAGAATAATCAAACAATGAATCTTTCCATATGCTAAAAATGTGCACATACAGGCCTATCACATGAATGAAGTGTTTACTAATTGCATGTATTATTTCTACACAGCATACGAATTCATAGCGTTTATTCTTTTAAAAACTCAAAAATGAGCTGGAACATTAAAGGATGAATATGTATCTCTGATGAAAATAACTCCTCAGCGTTCACAGGTGTTTGTGTGAGTCAGAGAGATCCGAATGATTCATATGGACAGAATGTCAAAGGTCCAGTGTTGAAAGTTCAACAAGCGAGACACCTAGTGGCCAGTTTTTGTCATTGCATCTGAAACTCCACACTGCTGCTCAACATGAGGAAGTAAATTATAAAAAATAATCAAAAACATTAATTTATTGAATACATTTAAGATTTTGTGAAATATCAAAGCCTTTTAATGTTTTTTTGGTTCATTATTTGGTTTAGTTCTTACACACTTTCTTGTATTTTATATTTTTGTATCCTTAACCCTGGCATTTTGTGTGTGTGTGTGTGTGTGTTTGTTTCTTGTTTTGTCGTTGTTCAAGCAATAAAAAAATATTTAAAGAATATAAAGTGTTAAAAATTCTTTTTTTATTATTAAATTTTTTTTTTTAAATATAAAGTATTACAGAATAAATATTACAAGTTTATTGCAAAAAAAAAAAAAAAAAAAATCAATAACCCCAACCTGTAATAATTATGGTGACTAAAAAAATCCATTGTGTCTGTGAAGAAATCGCATTGGTGTTTTTGCGCAGTAGGTCTTCACGTGAAAGAATATCGTCATCAATTGGAACATGTTTTTATTACTCTATTAGAGGGGGGGGATGTCACAGCCTACTTTTATTGTGATATTAAACAAACTATTATCTAACATAAAAATTAACCTAGGATGAAAAGTAGCTAGATTTCAACACCAAATAGGTCCGTTTGGACAGAAATCCTTGAACTTCATGATTTTTGACAATTCTTTTCAACTAATCTGACTAGTTATTATTGTAAAAGAAGAAAAGGTACTTACATACAGGCTCAAAAGAGTTGGAATAGCCTCAAAGATAAACTATTTCAACTGTCTGATAAACACACTCTTTAAAGGTTATAACAGGGTT